>NC_060162.1:4487757-4652757 GCF_021292245.1 Micropterus dolomieu | reverse complement strand
GTCGTTCCTTCAATATCCAGCAAGAGTGCGCTGGTACAAGCAGGGATTGAAACAGTGGCCATTTTTAGGAGAGTCTGCAGCTGGTTAGCTGACGTTAGCTCAATTAGCAGCACCACAGAGTTGAACGCCAGGAAACGCTACTGCTGGTGCTGCTTCTCTTACCTGGACAGGTGAAGCAATCTAGAGTAACTAAGCGCTAAGAAACGGACCACTTAGTTTAGCTGTTAGCCACTAGCTCGCTGTGTTTGCCATCACCTCGCAGCTAACTAACACTGACTCGACTCAAACACACATTGATGCATTCAGGTGCTCCTCGGATATTCTTCTTCTTCTTCTTCTTTTTAACTGGCGACTTGCAAGCAGATGGAGCATTATCGCCACCTACTGTATCCTTGTGTTCAGTCCAGTGAAAAAGACAAGATGTGTTTAAGCACCATCTTTCCGGAGTTATTTGAGAAAATAGTTTTAATGTCTATTTGTTTGATTCCTTCATGTTTCAGTCCATTTCTTAGAACCAGTCTTTGGTTTGAGTATTTAGTGCACTCAAATAGCACATGTTCCACAGGCCTCACAATTTCCATATTGATGTTTTCGAACAAGGTGCAGAGTTGCATTTAACTTCCTTATTTATTCCATTTATTCCTTAAAACTCACTAGTAGCTGTTTAAAAGCTACTAGTTTTTAATTATTAGTAACTATTAAATTGGTTACTAGTGACTATTCCCGTTGTAACAACTGCTTAGATACTAGTGCTTAATTTTTAGTTACTAGTAACAATTTTTTAGGTACTAGTAACTAATAGCACATTTTTGCCATTGAAATCTTTGGGGCTCTTCAGATATCATCTATTTCTTAGTTACTAGTAACTTTTCCATTCTTACTGTTCTTATCAACAAGCTATTTTATCATTAGCGTTACCCAAAATATTTACTAGTAAGAATAAAAATGAAAATTACTAGTATCTTTTGGAATAGTTTCTAGTGACTAATGAATAGGTACTAGAATCTAAATAATAGATATACGCAAAGTGAAAATAGATTATTTTGAATCTACTTTACTCAATCTTATGTTCTATTCTGTCTGTTTTTCTTTAATTTGTACATGTAGCCCTGGATTTTTTATGTTTATAAACATGTTTATATACGTTTTTCCAGGTGACGTTCACGTGAATTTTCCCAGTCGGGAAATCATTTGTCCGATTTTTCCCGAGACAACGTGAATGCACAGCATGTTCGGTTCGGCCTCCTGCTCGGCGGGTGGCGGCACTGAGCGCGTCTCTGCAATCGCGAGAAACACCCGAAGAAGAAAATGCGATGAAAACAAAACGACGCTCACAAATAACCCCTAAAAATTACAGCAACTGAAACTAATTTCCGCCTTACTGAAACACACTTTTGCCTAAATTCAGACTAACGTTACACGTTTACTCACCTATACTACCCAGCTAGCTTGCTCTAATTAACGCCAAGAGACACGGCGATCGATATATATGATAGCAGAATATTAGCTAGCCGCTAGCTAGCATTAGCTGACAGCAAGCGACCTAGCTTAGCTTCCCCAGTTCTGAAGTTCCCGAGCGTGTTTTAGCGACATCTTTTAGTTAGTTAGCAAACATGTCGGACGATTATGAGTTCAGCGAGGACACCGGCATGATGAGAATGGAAGAGGACGCGGAGGCGAACAGCGACGACCCGATGTCTGCGGCCGGGGACTGCGGCCTGATGGGGGGCGAGGCCGAGGGATCCAGGATCGATGCCAGTAAAAACGAGGAGGATGAGGGGTACGACGTTAGACTTACAACGAGTCTTCATAATCAACCCTTTCATGCATGAATTGTTTGTTTTTACTTTTAAAGAAGTACAAACAAATATTCCTGTAAACTTTCCCCCCCAGTGTGTACATATAGTTTTAGTGTGCACTACAGTGGACAACTTGCATCAACGGCACCGAAGTGATGCAGTGGAAGTCAACATATGGTCCAAAATATTATATGCATTTAAAAACATTTACTAAAAGTAAGTGGTATTTATACACATACAATCATTCAAGTGCAAACTATATCATCATTTTAAATAAAACATACAAAATAAGGCCATGTAGTGGACAGATGTATTTACAGTCAGATCAAAATGTGCAAGGAATATATAATAAAAATCTGGCTAAAAGTCATCCTAAACACCCTA
Organism: Micropterus dolomieu; assembly: GCF_021292245.1. Classification (NCBI taxonomy): domain Eukaryota; kingdom Metazoa; phylum Chordata; class Actinopteri; order Centrarchiformes; family Centrarchidae; genus Micropterus; species Micropterus dolomieu. The sequence goes on along the minus strand of NC_060162.1, from coordinate 4,650,574 downwards.
TTTAGTTGGCTGGTTTTCTGAGAATAAAAGCATTTTACAGTTATTGTTGAGACACTTGTTGCATCTCCACTTCCCTCCCCTTGTTTTGAGTTTATGATGCTGTACATCAAGATGAGATGTAGACAAGGCTTTCTTTCTCACACTTGGTGGTTGGGACATGGTACTATAACTTAAATGGCTCTAAATAGCTTCCAAATGTCTCTCCACTGTAGTGGACGTCATGCATGAAAGGGTTAAAAAATATTTAACCAAACAGTATTGTACCATTAAGATACCTGCTGTGTTTCTCAGTCTGCAAGTAGTTATGGTTTTCTTTAAATGTGCTGTTTTGTCAATAGGAAGATGTTTGTAGGAGGGCTCAGCTGGGACACGACCAAGAAGGACCTGAAAGATTACTTTTCCAAGTATGGGGAGGTTGTAGACTGCACATTAAAACTGGACCCCATGACTGGCCGTTCAAGGGGCTTTGGCTTTGTGCTCTTCAAGGAGCCTGATAGTGTTGACAAGGTATTGTCCTGCTCCCTTTAGTAATGTTTTAAATTAAATGAATGAACTGCAGACCAAGGCGCATATAATGCTACATGAAGTTGAATCTTAAATTATTGCTGTAATTAAAGAAGCCCTGCTTATTTATAGGACAGTCTGATTTACATTTACTCATTTGGCAGACGCTTTTATCCAAAGCGATCTGATGCTTAGCTCTATGACTTGATACACGAGAGGCAAAACTGGGGCTAAATCATTGCCCACATCCAAACTGAATTGGTGAAGTAGAGCTAAAATGATTAGTTGATTAACAGGAAATTAGTTGGCTACTAAAACTATTTTGATAATCGATAAATTATTTGTTTTCAAGCAGAAAACCTATGCTGTTAGCAGCTTCTTTAACGGGAGTATTTCCTGCTTGTCTCTGTTTGTCAGACGGTTGGTCTGACAAAATTAGCAATTTTAATATGTTGTTTGGCTGTGTGAACTTGAACCAGCACATTAATTGATAAAGAGAATAGTGGTAAATTGAAACAATAATTCTGATTATTGAGCTAACAACAACTAAACCTTATTTGCATTGAGGGCAAAATGATTTTTCTATATGACCCCCTTCGGTCAATTGATTATTTTGTTATGAAGGTTGTCACCCAGAAGGAGCATAAACTCAACGGAAAGGTCATTGATCCCAAAAAAGCCAAGGCCATGAAGAGCAAGGAGCCCGTAAAGAAGATCTTTGTTGGTGGTCTCTCTCCAGACACTCCCGAAGAGAAAGTCAGAGAGTACTTTAGTGCCTTTGGAGAGGTAATTTTATTTCTAACATTCTCAGATTTAGCTTTTACTTGGGTGTGTGGCTCTTTGGGGTCATATTAATCCATTTTATGGGCTAGGGGATGGGCAATCTGACGGTTTTAAATCGAGATCGTGATCTAAGGAGTCCACAATCGGCTTTTCAGGCAAATTGTAGAGATTGCCGTATTTATTGTGCTCTTTCTTCTGTTTCCAAATCTGCACTATGTGAACAAACCAACAGAGTGATGTAGACCACTAGATGGCTAAGCTGATTGGATGAATTACTTCACGTGGCTCTTCTTCGGGTGACGTATACTAAACAATGCAATTGGCTTCTGAGAACTTGAAAAGTGTTATTTAATTATTACCGGTATCATATATTTGGCTTCTCTTTACAACTTCAAATTAAATGCGATTTTTTTATCACCATTTTGAAACCAGTGTAGTATTTCCAATTCAGTAATGTGTCTCAGGCTGTTTCAAGTGTGGCTATAGACTACACGGCATTTTAAAATTAAGAAAAAATATTTCAATCTTGATCGTGGTTGCGATTAAATAGATCATGATAATGTTTTTTGGCCAGATCGCCCACCCCTATGTAGGGCTACCGACATGTAAATAAAAATCCATCTAAGTGCTTGTACATCAAAATATATCTGCCAATTCTTTCCTTTCATAAACCTAGTTTAACACTTTTCATGAAGACCACTAAATATTATTTTATACGCTCAGCTGGAGTCAATAGAACTTCCCATGGAGAACAAAACAAACAAAAGGAGAGGCTTCTGCTTCATCACATTCAAAGAGGAAGATCCGGTTAAGAGGATCATGGAGAAAAAGTACCACAATATTGGACTTAGCAAGGTACAGGCTCCTTTTTCTCTCACCTGGAAGTTTGTTTGGCGCATATTATGGTGACTTTTATGAAAGACTGACACATGATCACTCTGGAATTAAATCAGCTTAATTGGTGTTCCTTTAGTGTGAAATAAAAGTGGCAATGTCCAAGGAGCAGTACCAGCAGCAGCAGTACTGGGGAGGCAGAGGTGGATACTCATCCAGGTCTCGAGGCAGAGGTGGTGGTGAGTGGAGAAAACATTTGCGTTACATGTGAAGAAAAATATAAATAATTCTTACAGATGAAACTTTGGAAGAAGAAATCATAGTGTCGGACCCACTTAATCAATTTGTAGTAATTTCTTTAAATAAACAATTTTCTCTCCGACTGATATCAGCCTCATGTCTTTATAGTAAATATGAAGCTATGCCAGCAGGCGGTTAGCATAGCATAAAGACTAGAAACGGGGAAATAGCTGGCACCCCTAAAGATCACTAACTAACATGTAGTATCTTGTTTTTTATATCTATACAAAACAACCAGAGTAAAGGTTACAGGATGTGGTGTTGTGGGAGGTTTATGTGCCAAACTGCTTCTTGGAAGGGCACAATGACTTCCTGGTGTCCGGTCGTGAGGTTGACAAAGACTCCAGTAAGTCACTGACCCTGCCCAAGAAATAGTCCGCCACACAACCCCCCATAAACCACCAACTTTTCATTTTTACTCACTGTTTTTGCACAGATTGACACTTAATCTGATGGATGAGTGGCACAGACCACAAACCACAGCGTCCCTGGTTCGTGTCTGGCTGGGAGATCCTTGTTGCATGTTATTTTCCTGCCGTCAGCCGGGTTCAAGGTTTTAAGGCTGAAAAAAGTCTTGATTAGAGTGAAGCAGATGTGATGTCCTGTGATTACAAAAAAAAAGTGATGAAACACATTTAATTAATCCTGTTTAATTGCAGGTCCCAGTCAAAACTGGAATCAGGGTTATGGAAACTATTGGAATCAAGGCTATGGCAATTATGGCAATTATGGGTACAATAATCAAGGATATGGAGGATATGGCGGCTATGATTACCCTGCTTACAACAACTATTACGGATATGGTGACTACAACGGTAAGGAAACACATGAATAACAAACAACTCTTGGATATATTTTCTGTTACTTTAGAAATGAGAATATTTTCTACCACACTTGTAGATCAATCTGGTGGATATGGCAAGTCACCACGCCGTGGTGGTCACACCAACAGTTACAAGCCGTATTAATGGGGGAAACCCTCATCTTCAAGTAGGTATGTAAACACAACTTACTACACTACTTACTGTAAACTTAAAGTAGTCATATTTACTTTGTTGTTTGGTAACATTATGTGTAATTTCCTCTTATAAATTTCTTTTTCTCAGCACCCTGAAGTGCTTTACAGTAGTGGTAACATAGAGGCTACACGATTATTTTAACAGCCGGCCTTCTGCTGCCTCTTTTGCACCTTCTTTTTTTTTTAAACTGTAAAGTTAACAGGTAAAGTACTGCTACTACAGTAAATGGATGCCAAAGTTAAGGATGTGCAAGGAAACAGAAAAGGAAGTATGTTGTCTCCTAACTCTGACATACCTTGTTTGTACCTGCCAGCGGAGCTTCCTTGCAGGCCATGAGCTGACTCCCAGATACTCTCAGGGCCCGCTCAATGCGGACCGGGTACGAGAAGCATACGCTCTCGAATGCTGCCATTTGGTATGGTCTTACAACATCCTGTATCAGCATTTCTAAACTAAAACAATATGGGACACGTCCAGCTTTGTCACCTTTCTTTCCATTTTAATTTCTTTGCAACTGTTTGTAATGTAAAACTTAAAATATACACGTGTAATTGTCATTTTTTACAGGCCCTTACTCCCCCACAAGTAATGATTATAAATATGACAAAAATAACTATTTGCTTTTCAAAGGATATGTACAGCATTCTCTGGACTTCCCAGTTCCTTTTTGTTAATATATGCATTCCTAATCTTATCTAAAATGCTTGTTTCTTTATTTAGCTCTTGTAGCCAGTAGTCCATGAGCTAAAACCTGGTTCGTAGTTGGACTCTACCGTGTTGGGGGATAAAGTGCTTTACTTTGTGTACATGTATTGTTCTGTTTTTGTTACACTGACAGCGATGGAAAAGACTCCTCCTTTTCTTAATTTTCTTGTAATGAATTTTCCTCTTTTATAACCTTTTGTAAAACAACAAGTGTCACTACATTTGCAGAAATTTGCATGTAATGCTTTTCTTTAATGTGTATTTTTGACCAGTCGAAGGTTTCTTCCACGTAGTATTTTGGGCTTTGACCTCTTCAATTTATTGCACTTCAGGATTTCTAGCTTATGGACTAAGTTTTTTTTAACTGTAAAATGTTAAAATAATGGTTCTCAGTTTGCTTGTTTTTCATTGGACATTATAAACACGGGGGATTCCTATATGTCTTTTTTTTTTCTTTTAAATTAATTTCACAGTTTTTCGTTCGTCTATAGCTGATTTGTTTGTTTGTTTTTCATAGGTTTCAGAGTGATGAAAGACAGCTGTGGGCTGGTGGAGCATTGGCCAGAGAGATGATGGTATCCAGCAAAGATCACTAGCTGATTGTAAGACTATAAATGAAGAGCACTTTGTGACCTACAGCACATTTCCTCTATATTTACCTGAGTATTCGTTGTATCTTAAACGTTCTGGATTTTGATGTTTTGCATTTATTTAGATTACTGCAAAGTTCTAGCAGCTTGTGTTCTTCATCCCTTCTTGTTTTTGTATTTATTGTTCTCAAACACTTTTTGTGAAATGCTTCATTTATTACATAACTGCAGTGTTAGATTGTTTGGAACAGAACATCACATTTATACATTACTGTGGTAGCAAAGAAATGATATGCGTTGTTACAATTTATCCTCTTTATCATAGTCATCAGTCATATAATACATATGTTATTACAGAGTTTGACATTCATAAACATACAGTGTGTGTGTATATATATATATATATATACATACAGGTAATTAGACATAAAGAAATGCGACAAAATAAAAATAATAAACACTCATTTGGATTTGTGATCCTTTGTGAAATAATGTTAATGACTGTTGGAGTGTTCAAGGAAGAATTTCAGCCAAGTTTCTAACAATTTAAGCTCTCCAGCTCTGAATTTCATCTTCACATCATAAGCTTTTAACGCAGACTAACCGCTTCAAGAAGTTCGCAGACGTTCCAAAGTCTGAATTTACATACATATTTTGATATTGAAATATAACACGTCTTTTAGCTCGAGCTGAAATGACTAGAGACTCTGTCCTGAGAGCAACTATATTCTAAAATGCTTAATAAAAGCCGTCTGTAGGTGAGCTTCATTTTACCATCTTGATTTCTTTTAGTCCTGAGCTGGCGGAGGGGCACGGAAGAGGATTTATATAACCTTTGTGGCAAAGAGGATGATGAGGATAACGATGATCAGCACAATTACACCAATTATAATCATCATTTTAATGTTTTTCCACCAGTATTTCCTGGCAACCCGCGTGGATGTTCTTTGGAACGAGTCAGCCTGAAAAGAAAAATAACGGAAAACCTGGTAAAACACCCAGTGATGGAAGAAGTACCCAGGTCCTTTACTTAAACTCCACCGATTTAACACAGTAAAATCAGTCGACAGGGAGTATTTAGTCTTTAGTGGTTAACGGTGGATGGGTCTCTCACATCAAAGCCCATTGCGCCATCACCACCCCGGGTAATGTAGGCACCAGGTTTTGACCAGGAAGAAGAAGAATGTGTGGAATAAAAGAGAATATTTCTGGTTCTGCAGCATTGAGTTTAATCATTTTACTTTAAAATGTCCACCAAGAGTCTGACAGTGTTATATGACTGCAATAATAAATTGGTGGAGTACTCTTAAGTAAATGTACCAATACAATAAAAACAAGTAGAAGTACTCATTCTGCAGTAAAATGTCCCCTGTGACTGATAAATGACGTTAGATTGTTAATATGGATGAATTCACGTGTAAGCAGTGTTTTACTGTTTAGTAGTTTTAAGTACTTTATATACAGATGGGTAGTTGGGGTCATGATGGCGCAGTGGATAAGATGCCTGCCTCTGGTGTGAGAGACCCTGGTTCGATTCCCACTGTGACCCATCCACCATTGTGTCCCTGAGCAAGACACTTAACCCCTAGTTGCTCCAGAGGCGTGCGACCTCTGACATGACCACAACAATTTAGACGCTTTAGATAAAAGCAAATGTAAATAAAATAAATGTAATTTATGAATCACAAGATAAAACTGAGGGATTGTGAGCTGATTTATAAGGTTGGAAAAAAGAAACAACATTTTGCTGCAGAAATTATTTTTCAAATGTTTAATGTTTCTTTAATCTTTGCCTTTTTGTTAAATATCTCTTTGGACCTTAAAATGGGATCTAAAGGAAACCATCTGAGAAGAAGGGGCCCTAACTAGATACTGAAAGATTCAAAGCAAAGTTTGAAACCCCTATATTTTATAAGCTTTTCTTATGTTAAATCTTAATGTGAAAAGTAACTACTCACTATAGCTGGGTACATTAATATAGTACAGTATTTCCCCCTGAAATATAGTGAGAAGTAAAAGTATTAAGTAGCAGAATTGCACTTTCCACCATTGTAAAACGTAGTTTAAACAGCCTGGTTTTAATGAGTCATATATATATATATAAAAAAAACGTAACAACAGTGTGGAGAGCTCAGCCTGCACCATCATGATCAGATACTTACAGAAGCCTGCAGATCACCAGTCTTGTCGATCAGATCGTCCAATCTGTCCCCCCTCTCCAGCACTTTGCTGATGTTGTCTTTCAGAATAACTTTAACCTCGTTCACCTGACTTTGCACTTGGTCAATTTTAGCCGACGAGCCAGAGGCCGGTGGCTGGGAGTTTGTGTCAGCCTGCGAACAACACATTGTTCAGTTTTAATCACAATTTCCAGATATACCAGCACACAAACCGCATTGAAAGTGAAATTTACAGCAACAACCTCTGCAGTCACTATTTTTAAAAAACAAATTTCCCTTCCTGCAACTAAGATAACAGGAAAAGAGCTCTATCAGCTGTGAGTCACTTCACAGAGGCCTGTGTGATTACAAAACCTCACTGTGGTTACAAAGTAAAACCGTCTAACTAGCATGGATATAGACAGAGAATCATTTCCGATGGTATCAAGCTGAAAGAACCTAAATAAAGAACAATATTTACAATAAAAACTTCACAAAAGTGTAAAAACTTACCATAGCAGCACTGTTTCTCAGTCACAACCAACAAAACAACTCGGCTTCATACAAAAAAAGAAGTCCTGTTATCCAGTCCTGCCTGTATAGTAAACAAACACAGCGATCTGTGCTTCTTGTGACTAAATGAGACATACAACAAGAGCTGAACAAATGTCTGCTGAAGGTTGGACTCTTCCTGTTACTCATTAACTAACCTGTTGCCTCAGTCAAAGTCCCATTGGCTCAATAAGAGCCGGTCATCAACACCACAAAGATTTAAGCCGGAACATGAACTGGCAGCACTTTCATTTCCTGCTTTTCATGAACCGTGCTGCCACAAATTCATCACACGAAGTACATAAATATCAGCACTTTTAGATGTTATTTTAAGAAAAGAAAGAACAAATTTCATTTAATCAGTTTTCTCTTAGTTCCAGTTGTCTACATACCATCAGCTGTCAGAGCAACGGATGCAAGCCTGTGCTGATCTGATATGTCTGGGCAAAGGGCTCTGTTTTCAACGCAGGGATATTTGTATGGCAATAAAGGAGTGAAGTCACCATGTTGCTTCACCTCATTTCCTCATCCTGTGTTGTGCAGCTTGTTATTTCAGTAGTAGGCTACAGCAGCTGGGCAGTGCCTCGCAGTGTGACTTGTGCCCAGTTTGGCACTGGGTTTAAGAATAAAGCATTTAACAGTCCATGTTAAAACTTTTTACTGCTTTAGTCGTGTAGAAGAACTATAATCTCTTGCATAAAATAAATGTCACAACACCTACCAGCACTGTAATTTAAAGTCTGTGTTAATTAAACCGACCAAGAAGTATTCTGATAATTTATTACATTATAGCCTATTTTAGCAAAACTGTAAAATTTAAATACTGGATTTAAAATGTTTCTTAAGTGAAAATGCAAAACTATGAGCAGCAAAATTTACTTTAACTATCAAAAGCAGTAGTAAGCTGATGCAGAAAACATTTAGTTGGTTTAGGTGTGGCTCATTTTAATTTTTTTTTTTTTTTAATTTAAAGTAAAATTTTATATACGATTTGGTAGTTTATAACAATGCAACAAATTTTCTAGGCTTTGTCAAGACTTAAATATCTCATCAACTATTGGATGGATTGGATGTCTTGTTATCCCAAATGTGAAGGGATACGCTGTAGGAAGCAATGGCGTTGCTTCATTCACACCACATGACTCTAATATGATTTTAACTCAATGCTAATCCTTCTCCACCACCATTTGTTCCACTCTGTGATTTTTCCCCTCATGCATTGCACCACAACAATCATAATGTGTGTGTGTGTGTGTAGAACAGTGTGCACCATCAGTCCAACACAGGGAAGTAGAGAGCAGGGTAGGGAGGAAGAGGAATAGACTGTGTATTGGTAGCAGTAACAGCCTTGGTGCAAGAAGTGTTATGATAACTTACTCTGTTTAGAAAAGTAAAACTCTAAGTAAACCTAAGTAAAAAAAATTTATTGTCAAGAAAATATACTAAAAGTAAAATGACGTCTCTGTTGTTGTTCCATTATTATATATAATACAATTAGATTAATATTATTGATACAGTAACAAATAAGATTTATTATTTTACATGTTGATACTGGCTGCACTTGTGCTGATTTTATTTATGTTTTATGTTGTGTTGGTTTAATTTACTGCTTAACAGTTCTTATTATAGGGTTTTTTAATCTGCAAAGTCACCAGTGAATTAAAAGTATAAAGTTGAAGTTCAAACACTCACTTAAGTAACTCAGAAGTATAATACTTGAATAAATGTGCTTAGTTACTTTAAAAGTCAAAAGATAATTCGTTATCTCATTCATGTGTCGATCGCATTAATCCTTAAGTTTAAATAGGTGAAAAAGTCCTTCTACAGCTTCACTGAGCTCAGCATGTTCTCCCCTGACAAAGAGGATCTGGCTATGAGTCATACAAACTGAACATTGGGAGTGTGCTACAGTTTGGTGAATGCTTGCCAAGTACTAAAGAAACAATGTGCACATATGAATGTTCAAAGTCAAATCAAAATATATATATATGCAAATGTACTATTGACTTGAGTATTATACTAAGTAGACACGTGCAGTGTTTACGAATGAAAGCGTAGTATGCAACCTAGCAGTACCAGTTGCGACTTATATAAGCAATCATAGTAATCTTGGACTTTGTACAGGTGAGACGTCTGACTTTCATACTCAGTGTGAGGAATTAAGATAGGCCAATGCACTGGAGTATTAAAATTAGAAGAGTAAAATGTTTTAATATCGTAGGGGTTAAATACAACAAATAGATCACCAGTACAATATGATGCATTTCATTTTACTAGCCCTGCAATAAATCTGTCCTCTGTGAAGGCTGTGATGTTAAGTTTTTACTGCTCTTGTTGTGCAGCAGGTCTACACCATAATCTTTGTGATGTTATTTACAGAGACCAAACAATTCCCACCATGAACAAGCACTGTCTACCTCAACCAAAACATGCAACTTGACCGCAATGCCAAAGAGCCAGGCTAGTTGGTATGACTGTCCAAGCGCATCCTCAACCGTAGTAACCGTACTCTGTCACAGACACATTTCAGTATAATGCAGTCCAATACAAATTTTCATACAGTTGTAATCTGTTTACCTCAAACAGCAAACGGTTCCCTGTTCACCCATGGAGCGACATTATCATTTAGCCAGAGTCAGGTTTGGGTCCACCTGGTGAATGATGAATCCACAGTTCACTTCCTTTTTCAGCTCTGTTTATGGTCTCCACCAGATCCTGAAACAAATATCTGTCTCTTTAGCAGCTAAATGCTCCACTTTGTTCACCAGCCAGTCTGCTGTCTGCTGGGCTGGTGGGGTACAGAGTGGTTTTCACACTATGAAAGTGGTGACAGTGAAACCAGTAAAGAGGGAAGTTGCCATGCAAAGCCTGGACAGACTGCAACTTGGGGTTCAGGGTCTTGTTCAAGGACACTTCAATTGGTGGACGGGAGGAGGAGCTGGGGATCAAACCACCAACCCTGCAATCAGTGGACGACTGAGCCACAGTCAGTTTTACCTCAGATCAATTTGAGTAAATGTCCTTGTTACTTTTCACTTTTGTGTAACTTATATTCTGTATATAATATGCAGAGGTGGAAAGTACACTTACTGAAATACTGTATTTAAGTACAAAGTAGGGGTACTTGTACTTTTCTTGAGTATCTGGGGTAAATATTGTAGTTTTAACTCCCCTGCATTTATTTGACAACATTGGTTACCAGTTGCTTTGCAGACTGAGATTATCAATACAAAATCTAAATCATCTAATAAATGATGATAATATTTTCATAAGATAAGCTACCCAGCAGTTGTAAAGCCCCAACGTTACCAGTGGCAACATTAAAGTAATGTATGCTACACACTAATACTTCAATAATAATATTACATTAATTTAAGATCAAATTATTATGAAACGGGCCATTCTGCATAATAAGCACTTTTAGTTAAGTAAAATTTTGAATGCAGAACTTTTACTTGTAACAGTGAGTATTTTGTATACTGTGGTATTGCTGTTTTTACTTATGTAAAAGATGTTTACTTCTTTAACTCCTGATGATATTTAATATGTAACTAAATTAGTAATAGTATTACATTATTTTCGTATGTGTATTATTATTATTATTATTATATAAATGTTATTATTGTTATATTATAGTCTTATATAATATATTACTATATTAAATTATATTAAAGTATTGTATTATATTAAATTATATTATAATAAATAATTATTACATTACTTTATATTATATTAAAGTATTATATAATGTTATATTAAATCCTTCAGCTCACGTGTTGCGTCATAACAGCGACATCTTGAGGCTGTCCTGGCTGCTGCCTGAAGGACTTCACAATTGGAAACATTCCTCCTTGAGATTATCCAGCAAGCCATTTACAGAAAACCCACCGAAAAGAAAATTAGTTCGAAGTTATATAGATTTACGACACATCTCCTGTTGCTTTTTAACTACTGGCGAAAAGTCGCATCGGCTGTTTGTTTCCTTTTGTTTTTCCGCTAAAGTTTAAATCCGCCGGTGCCAAGTCGGAAAAACGTGCCTGCTGCAAACGCCTCGTAGTTAATAATTGCTTCTTGAAATCAGAGCTGCTCCGCCACGTTTAGCCGCTTTTTAGTTCCCTTTTGTGCAGCGAGCGAGGAGCTGAAGATGAACCCCAGCGGAGCCCGCACCGGGAAGACCTTCCTGTTCACATCCGAGTCTGTGGGAGAGGGACACTCCGGTACTGTACTCCTGTTTAACTGTGAAACTGTAGTACTCAGAGTTCACTGTTTCTGTGGACACGTGTGGACACAAAGAGACTCTGTTGCAGGCAGCTGTGTGTGAAAAGTACTCAGATCATTAACTAAAGTACAAGTAGAAATAACATGGTGTAAAAATACTGCGTAAAAGTCCTGAATTCAACATGTTAGGCAGATAAAAGTACAAAGGTATGATCAGAAATGCAGCTAATTGTACTTTACTTGAGTACTTTTACTGTATGCGTCTATATTAAACTATTTAAAACTACCGTAATAAAAATAAGATTAAACTAATGAGGCCACAAAGACTAAATATTTGTTTTATTAAACTTGTGTATATACAAATGATCAAATGAAGGAATTTCTGAAGTTTTTTTGTTTGTTGTAGACAGATTATTTTATTGTTTTATTATATATGTGACTTTCTGCTTTGGCAACATGTGGTTTAAACTAAAATGTCAAGCCAGTAAAGCCAATTGAATTATGAAGATTATCAAAAACAAATCCCTTTTTGGGACCTTGACTTCCCCCAAATTCCCAAAATAAAATACTAAGAGCATGACAATGAACATTATTTATCTCTGTAGTCAAAAACATGATATGTGTAGTCGAGGCCTCTTGTCCCTGTCCTTTCCTTTTACGCCTCTTGCTTTGTGTTCACAGACAAAATGTGCGATCAGATCAGTGATGCCGTACTCGATGCGTACCTGAGTCAAGACCCTGACTCTAAAGTTGCCTGTGGTGAGTGTTTTATGTTTTATGATATTGATTTAAAAAATTCTTTGGTTCCAGCTTCATGAATGTGAATAGTTTCTTTACTCCTTTGTGACAGTAAACTGAATATCTTTGTGGACAAAACAAGACCTTTGAGGTCGTCATATTGATCTTTGGGAATCACTGACTGACATTTTTCACCATTTTCTGATATTTTATAGACTGAACAACTAATCAATTAATAAAATTGACAGATTAATCGGTGAAGAAAATCTTAGTTGCAGCCCTAATTAATTCAGATTTTCCTTTGCAGCCTCTGGAGCACATAGCCTCAGAATGGACTTCAGTGTTCAGCAGTTAAAAAACGATTTTTGCACATTCATTGATTCTGGGTTTTCCAATGAGCGAGAAGAAATAGATGTAATTTTAAGAATTGTTAACAACTTTTATTTCTGGAAAAATCACATTAGACACAAAACATTATTCAGAGTAGAGTGTTTTTATATGTTTTAAAACACAAAGTGTTTATTGACAAAAGAAAACAACAACGTGTCACCCAGGTCACAGTTTGTTTGTCCCCTTTGCTATCTGGGAAGAGATACAGAGCCATCAAAGCCCGAACAAACAGACTGAGGAACAGCTTATTCACCGCAGGAGTTAAAGACTCCTAAATGTATTTATTTATTATTTATTTCTCTGCTGCTGATGTACACAAACACTTTATTACAAACAGCACATGCACAGTTGGTATATACCATCTTTCTCTAATGTTCACTGTCAAACAGGTTTTGTGCAATGTACTTTACATTTTAATATTTATACTTACATTTATATTTCTTAGATTGTTTCCTTATCTGCTTCTCTATTCTTATCCTGCTTTTGCTGATGCTGCTGGTCTCTGAGAGCTCCCAAACTAATTTCCGTAGTATGCCTACAATGACAAAGTTTCCTGATTTCTTAATGTATCAAACACTTTTGTGTCAAAAATCCTATTGGAACAATTAAATATGAAGCTAGATTCATTGTACGTCTTGTTTTGAGGCTTGACAGGAGTTCACAGATATCGCTAAATCCTTTCCTTTGGTTCCCTCCACTCTGGTCTTTCCTCTGTATCAACATTGTGTATTTAGTGTATTTAAAATCAGTAGTCTTGCCCTGTGGACCGCAAATCTAAACTTGTCAGAACTTGTTAGAATCTGATTAGAAAGGTTTATTGATAACTAATAATTACACAACCATTTATCTTCGACTGGATTAGCGTTTGCTCTTTAGACCAAAGATCAGTTCGGCATTATCTCGCCGGCATTCAGCTCCCTCTGAAACATCTTAACTAACAATGAATGTTTTTCCACAGAAACTCCCTTCACGCTCTCTTCTTCTCACAATTTATTTTCTATAAAGCTGCTTCAGACTTAAAAACCTCAAGAATTGACTGTTTAAGAAAATTATGATCAGCTATTCTTGTGTAATGCATCCAGTAAAACAGTTTCTCTACATGACACCACACATTCATGGCTAGTAAAAACACGTCTTGTTACAGAATGCGTGACGAAGACGGGCATGATTTTACTGGTTGGAGAAGTGACATCTAAGGCCATAGTGGATCTCCAGGCAGTGGTCCGAAATACTGTCAAGAAGATTGGTTATGATGCCTCTTCAAAAGGTGCATTAGGATTTAATATTCTTATTTAACAACTTCAGTCTGTGCAGAATCTTTTCCGGGGGAAATGTAAGTGATTGTGTCTCAACTTGGATCTGCAGGTTTTGACTATAAGACCTGCAATGTGCTGTTGGCGCTGGAGCCGCAGTGTTTGGAAATATCAGACTGCGTGTTTGAAGGCAGGGATCAGGAGGACATCGGTGCCGGGGACCAGGTTCAGTATATTGGACCTTAAATCCTCAAGTCTATCCACACTACCGTGTTTCACCATGTGGGGTCAGAACGATGCTTTTATGTTATGAAGCCACTTCTATAAAGGAGCCGCAGTACGTTTGCAAAACAGTCCTATTCAAAGATTGTTATCATTCATTGTACTGTGTTTTAATTGGCTACTTCCTTTTTATTTTATATAAATTTAACAACTATTACAACAATTAGGAACAGATATGTGTGTGTATATATAAGAAAATATAGAAATCCCAAATAACAAAATCATTAGGACATAAGGAGACAAGAGAAAAGACGCATTAATGTGCTTGCAATGACACTGCTAACATGCTAATGTTTTGCAGGTCTAATGTCTCTGTTCACCATCTTAGAATCTGATATCTCTGTACCTGAGTAAGTGATGAGTGTTAAGACAACGTTAACAGCGGTGGGGGTCTTTGGTAAGAAGAAATGTCGTAAATATTGGGCAAAGGAAAGTTTGAGCCGATTGTGGCGCTAGATGTCAGTCGGAGAATCACCAAATTTAAGAATGATCCGATGGGGAATAATAAATTTCATGACAATCAGTTCAGTAGTTGTTGAGATACTTCAGTCTGGACCGAAGTGGTGGACTGACCGACTGAACTGCAACGCCCGGTAGTTTGGCTAATAAAAAACATATATCGTTTATCAGATACCATTCAAAGGCTCATTTTTAAATTGCATTTACCTAACTTTAAAGAGTGGACCATGGATGTGAACAGAACATATGACGTGACTGCTCAGACCGGGTTTTGCCATGTTGTGTCTCCAGGGTTTGATGTTTGGCTACGCCACAGACGAGACCGAGGAGTGTATGCCCTTAACCGTCGTTTTGGCTCACAAACTCGTCTACAGGATGAAGGAGCTTTCACGCAACGGAGAGTGTCCTTGGATCCTACCAGACTCCAAATCACAAGTGAGCATCTTCAGAGGGGGACACTGATGGACTAGGGGTTAGAGGGACCGACTGTGTTTGACTCTGACCTTTGACACTCCACCTCTCGCCCTTAATTTCCTTTTTTGGAGTAATTGTGGAGTAAAGATGTTGCTTTCAGCTTTTCGCCCTCTTTTCTGCAGGTCACAGTGGAGTACAGAGACAACATGGGAGCCATGGAGCCGTTGCGTGTTCACACTGTGGTCATCTCAGTACAACACCACCCGGACATCACCCTGGAGGAGATCAGACGCAATCTGATGGAGAAGGTGGTGAAAGTCATCATTCCTGCCAAGTACTTGGATGACAAGACCATCTACCATCTGCTGCCAAGTGGGAAATTCCTCGTAGGCGGCCCTCAGGTGAGTAAGGACCAAACCAGGGAGGGAAATGTAATAAAAACAAGAGATAAATCCACATAATTTTTCTGATGCATTTGTGTTTGTCACATCATCAGAGTGATGCAGGCCTCACAGGGCGTAAAATCATAGTGGACACATATGGAGGATGGGGTGGACACGGAGGAGGGGCTTTTTCTGGAAAAGACTACTCCAAAGTGGATCGGTCCGGAGCTTATGCGGCACGCTGGGTCGCCAAGTCTTTGGTCAAAGCTGGACTGTGCAGGAGGGCCCTCGTTCAGGTGAGGACGTTTATAAAGCTGCACTTGTTACTCACTTTTTCTTTAAGGAAATTTAAATTAAATTTACAATCTTGTACAAGGTTTTCTTATAAAACAACTTGAACAAGCAACACACTGAACAAATTACTGTACTCAAAGGGTAATTCTGATATATTTAAACCTTTGTGCTATTTTTTTATGTATATTTTGTGGTCTAAATCCCTAAAGTAAGGACAAAATGTTTTGCAACTGGTCCAGTAGACCAGCTTCAAAACAGGTTGCAATGACTTAAACGTAATCCTACTACCACTAAAAGTGCCTGTTTTTGCCAATGATAGGCTCAGATTGTTATTCTAAGTGTCTGACATCGTTATGAAAAGGATCCCTACATGGAGAGACCTTATCGTCAAAGAGTAAGATGACATACTGACTCACGTTCCCACCTTAGTCTTCCTGCAACAATTCACCTCTCTCTCTTTCAGAGCAAGACTTCTGTTTCTGGTTAAACAAAAAGCATCTTACTCTTTAAAAAAATGGTCTCTCTCTGTAGGGATCCTTTCCAATCTGAGACTGTCAGTAGTAGTGGTAGTAGTACTTTTGAAGGATTACGTTGCAGCCATTGCAGCCTATTTCTACTAAAACCAAAATCTTTTGTACGTATTATTTTAAGACACTCAGAGGCGTGACGAGTTTGCTTACCGTTGTACATACTGAAGTGCATGATGCATTTGCTTGGCTTAAAAAAACATATTCAGTGACTACAAACGAGTCAAATCTTCAAAGTGATTCGTAAAGTCCACCTCTGTCGGAAAACGGAAGCTCGATTCAGAAAAGGGAAAAGTCCCCAAACCTCAGAAAACCCAACAGAGGAGGGAGCCCTCTCCCGGGATGGAAAGATGAGCAGGACATGTGGTGGTCACAGAATAGACCAACATAGTAAAATTACATTATGGACCCTCAGCCGGTACCAAAAATACACACTCAAGGGTGTTCTGTCACTGTAGAAATATTTTTTAAAAAGGAACTTTTACCTCAAATAAAAATAAAAATTCTTAGCAAAATGCCCAAAGACTCCCTTCTGGTCATGCCTAAGACACAGCATTATTTAGAGATTTTAGTACTTTGTCTTCAACAATCTCTGGCCAATTTGTCCGATAAATGTTAATACAAGAAAAAGATGATTTTTGTGCCTGTTAGGTAAACGGAAAAACACTCCTAATACACTTCGAAACAGTGCATCAAAATCTCAAAATTTGTTCCAGGTTCCTGGAAAGAGTTGTATTGGTGTGAAAGTTTTTATTCTGCAGCATGTCTGGGTCAGTCTTCTTATTAATAATAAAAACTGTGTATGAGATAAAGTTAGAATATTTTCTGATCAATGATGAGTGAAAGCTTTGGTGTCTTTACGCCCTTTAGATCTCCTATGCTATCGGTGTGAGCCATCCACTCTCCATCTCCGTGTTTCACTATGGCACATCGAACATGGACGAAGAGGAGCTGCTGCAAATCGTGCAGAAAAACTTTGACCTCAGGCCTGGGGTCATTGTGAAGTATGTGCAGTTCTTCATGGCTGCAAACAAAGTATTATTCATTTGTCTTTTTCTGTAAATATAACAGTGTAATATTGGGTTTCTGTTACAGAGAGCTGGGTCTGAAGCAGCCAATATACCAGCCCACTGCCTGCTACGGTCACTTTGGCAGGGAGGAGTTCCCCTGGGAGAAACCCAAGTCTCTGGTGTTTTGAGTTTTGGGGGTCGCCAAACATTCCAGTTATAAAACAATCAAGAGACCAATTTGATTCACTGACTCCATATTATCTAAATACAGCTGCGAAAGTGAAAACATGAATGTCTTTTCTCTGTCATCTCTTAATTTCTTTCCTTAAACTGTAAAGGCAGAGCTCAGTGCCTTTGCTGACAAATTAATTCTTTTTACTTGAACTAAACAATGACTGAGGTGCTTTCCTGTATAAGAAACTGTAGCTATTGTTCATGAATAATTATGCAGTTAATGCAAAATGTATTCTGAATAATTTAGTATTTGGGAATAATATTTGGTGATTAAAAAGCTGGACTAAAAATGCATTATGTTTTGTTCATAAAACCGTAAGAGTTCCTCGGGTACTTCATTTAATATTTTAGGTATTTAACCTGAGTATTACCATTAAGGTTTTACTAGAGGCTGGCTAGCTTTACTCCGTCAACAGGTAACTCTGCCCGCCAGCACCTCTAAAGCTTAATTATCACATTACATCTAGTTTATTTAATAATTGACTTGCTTTCTTGCTGAGAGTTAGATGATATGATTGATATGACTCTTATGCAATGGTAAAAAAAATAAATCTTAATCCGGGTTTGTAGTGACAGTAGCAACACAGAGCAGTGCTAGCAGCCTTGCTAACCCCTGAGGCCCCCTCTGGAGACACCGTTGTTGACCGTGCTGCTAGCTTGGTAACTGGTCAGGGAGAGGTTTGCTGCAGTTACCTCACCTGTCTTCGCCCGTCTCGCACCAAGGAACACGGAGGTTGGTTCCAAGGGGGAAGCAGGGGAAACCGTGATTGGTGAAGCCTTTACCTGCGTAATAGAAACGTAGGTTGATGCCGGAGCTTCAGGGCCCTAGGCTCTGCTGCACCCTCTTAATGGCGGGAAAAAACATGGCCACGTGGGATCGCACTCAACACCTACCTTCCCTGAAAGGATCACAATGGGAATAAACTGTTCGGTTTTATTGTGTTTTTGTCCTTTTTAATGTTTTTTTTGTGGTTGGGGCATATTTTGCCAATTTTACATAATAATTAATAAAGAAGTTCAATCAATCAATTCTATGTTTACTGGTCATGCAACCCATCCCCAGACCTTACTGTGAGTCACAGCTGAAGTATTAATAACTTCTCTGTCTAATATGAGGGGACTTTCTCCATCGTGGAGAAGATTGTCTTTTTCCCCAAAGGTTCTAAAAAAACACTTTCGTCCTGCATTCAGATCTGCCAACCTTTCATGACACATAGCAGTCTCCTGGAAGTTACATACATATACTGCTCATTTGCAACAGCAAATATGTTTTTGAACAAAATAATATCAAGTAATCAAAACAACAAGGAAAAATTAGGCTGCTTGCTTGTAGCAACTATTGCATGATTAGAACATGCACAGTCTTTTTTAGCCATGAGAGCTTGGATGGCAACGCAGTGTGCCGGTCAAATCTCAACAGCCATGAGGTGTATTTGCACAAAATCTTGACATTTGTGTTTTTTAGTGAAATATGTCTCAACAACTATTGGATTCCCCTCAAGATGAATTTTAGTAACTGGTGATCCTCTAACCTTTTTTATGACCAAATACCTGCAAAACCAGTTATACCAATGGGATTATTAACCATCTGGGACTCGGGAACTCCAGCCTGCAGTCCCCACCATCCATTATGTGAGATACAAAAACATAAAAATATGCTACCACTAAACTGAATACAGGTAGCAACTATGTTTCCCTCTAAATGTATTAGGCAAAACCAATTAGTCTTATATAAATGTAATTCCTTGCAGACAGCATTGCACTCTGGGGCTTCTTTGTGTTTGTGGTTTTCCATCAGTGTATATAAGGAACAATTACTCTGGTTAGTAAATTTTCTGCAGTGTGACTGAATATGGAGAGTTACTCATGTTAAGTCAGATTTTGTTGTCTTTCTGGCACCTTAACCTCACTGTGGTATTTTAAACCTTAGTGACCTCTACAAGAATGTGTATAGAAACTCACTCAAATAATACGAAGCTGGGTTAAATCTGAGTGAATAATGTATGTATGTATTTGTCTGTACTCGCAGACAAACACTGAACAAGGAGACATGCTGCAGATTCAGCTCCATATAATGTTAGGTGAAGTTGCAGTTGGACCTCAGCCCACAGAGAAACAACAAGGCAAGTAGGTTTTTAACTTTGGCTGCACGTTCGCTGCTGCATTAGCATGTTCATGACTACAAAATACAAGCCCCAATCCTGTCTTGCTCTTCAGTAAGTTTGTACTTGTGTTTGTGTTACTGTTGCATCTTTGCTGCAGTAGCATTGACAGAGGAAGTAAAGCAACGATAACATTTGACAGCTGACGTTGCGGGTGTATCAGTGTTATTAAAATACTCATTCATGACAGCTTTTACAAATCACATGTCATCTTTTAACAGCCAAGAGATCAAGACAGTTCAGGTGAACGCTTTGAAAGAGTGAGTCTGCAGATGTTTCTTTAAATTGCCTCTTTGAGTGAAACTCTTGCCACACTGGTCACAGTGGTGAGGCTTTTCTCCAGTGTGAGTCCGCTGATGTCTCTTTAAATGGGATGGGAAAGGGAAGCTCTTGCCACACTGGTCACAGTGGTGAGGCTTTTCTCCAGTGTGAGTCCGCTGATGTCTCTTTAAATGGGATGGGAAAGGGAAGCTCTTGCCACACTGGTCACAGTGGTGAGGCTTTTCTCCAGTGTGAGTCCGCTGATGTCTCTTTAAATGGGATGGGAAAGGGAAGCTCTTGCCACACTGGTCACAGTGGTGAGGCTTTTCTCCAGTGTGAGTCCGCTGATGTCTCTTTAAATGGGATGGGAAAGGGAAGCTCTTGCCACACTGGTCACAGTGGTGAGGCTTTTCTCCAGTGTGAGTCCGCTGATGTCTCTTTAAATGGGATGGGAAAGGGAAGCTCTTGCCACACTGGTCACAGTGGTGAGGCTTTTCTCCAGTGTGAGTCCGCTGATGTCTCTTTAAATGGGATGGGAAAGGGAAGCTCTTGCCACACTGGTCACAGTGGTGAGGCTTTTCTCCAGTGTGAGTCCGCTGATGTCTCTTTAAATGGGATGGGAAAGGGAAGCTCTTGCCACACTGGTCACAGTGGTGAGGCTTTTCTCCAGTGTGAGTCCGCTGATGTCTCTTTAAATGGGATGGGAAAGGGAAGCTCTTGCCACACTGGTCACAGTGGTGAGGCTTTTCTCCAGTGTGAGTCCGCTGATGTCTCTTTAAATGGGATGGGAAAGGGAAGCTCTTGCCACACTGGTCACAGTGGTGAGGTTTCTCCACAGTGTCGCCACGCTGATGTGAACCCACTTGTCCTCCAACAATGAAACTCTCCTCACCCTCATCATGAGGTTCGGCTTGATTTTTGGCGTTCTGTTTCTGTGAAGCGAAAATCTTCAGACAGTAAAAAAGGAAGATACAAGAGTGTGAGAGGATATTAAAGGGTGGAGCTCACTAATAATACAGGTAGAGGTTCCCTGATTATTCATTCGGTCTGCACCGATTTTACCTTCACTGTCTGTACTTCTGTGTCTACATTATGTAGGCTGTTCCCCCCTTCTCCTCCCTTCTGTCGCCTAGTGCTGCCCTGTTGGGTTTCTGTAAATAATATCATAGAGTACGGCCTAGACCTGCTCTTTTATGAAAAGCGCTGTGAGATAACTGTTGTTGTGATTTGGCGCTATATAAATAAAACTGAATTGATGAAAGTATGGATGAAGTAGAGCTGAACAGGACAATTACTTTGCCAGGTCAGGGTTGGTAACAAACTAAGGCCACTTTGCAGCTCTATTGAGCCGTGATTAGATCAACTTACTCTGCGACTAAATGGTTTCTCCCTGTCTGAACTATCATGTGAGCTACAACATCTTTTCTCCACTGAAAACTTTTTTACAAATAAAATGTTTCACTGTGTTTCTGCAGATGTTCCTTGTGGCCAAAGCTTGTCGGACATTCGGAGAAGCTAACTGGTGTTTTTCAACTATTACATCACTTACGTCATTGTTTTGCAGAGGGTTTAAAGCTGGCTGAGGTTCTCTGGTCTCCTCCCAGTCACTACTGCCATCAGTCTCAGATTCAGAGGAGAGGGAAGTCTTGTGATGATCTGGTTGTAAATAACTCTCTGGATCAAAGTTCCTGTTTGGTCCTCCACAGTCCTCTCCATCAGCTTCTCTGTTCTCTTCAGTTTGGCTCTGATGAAGCTGTGAAGACTGAGGTTGCTCTTATTCATCTTCTTCATTCTTCACAGTGACAGGAATGAATGGGAACTCAGTCTCCTGCGGCCCTGGATGCTGCTCTCCCTCCTGACTGGTCCAGACATCCTCCTGCTCCACTTTAATGTGTAGCAGCTCTGGTGGGTCCTCCTGGTTCTGACTGAGGCTGCACTAGTGCTGCTGCTCAGGGGGAACCTGTTCTTTACTCCCCAACAGCTGCTGGACGTCTGTGGAGAAAAATTAAATACATGCACGTTTTAGAAAACTAATTTCCTGACACCACTAATATATACATGTATATACTGTATATATATAAAACTGTACATCTGCTTACCACAGTGTATTTTTTCTAAATAAATTAACTATTTTATGTCTTTATGTCTGAGATTCAAATTTTTTTTACATGATTTTCTTTTCATACATTTTGTATGAGAATTGTTGGAGGGAGTAGAGAACTAAGACATTCATTGCCATTTACTGCTTCACTGTAATTATTGTACATACCAGGGTATCAAGGTAAATATTACTAGGCCTATAGGGGGGGTCGCTATGGCAAGCCATGAGCTGACGGTAATGACGGGTAATGACGCGAACCTACACGTGAAACAGCTGTTGTTTGTTATTATAAAGATAACAATTATAAAGACAAAGAATATGGAGGAGTTCCTCCTCGTACTCTGCTATCCTCCTTTCAACAGTTGCAATATTTCTTCAGCAGCAGCAGTTAGTCTCTGGTTCACAACATCTCTGACCATCTGGGCTCCAGACATGTTTGCTGAATCTCTTCTGCTTCTCCTGCAGACACACTCCGTTAGAAACGTTTGACTCGTTGCTACGTTACCTTCCTGTCAGCATCCAATTCTTCATGGTGCATTCAGGTGCTCATCGGGTGGTCCCGTTTCCCGAGTCTCTCCTCCGACCGGTGTGTTCATGTGATTTTAAGTTTTAACGTGAAAACAACATGGACGCTACTAAAAGGATGCAGGATTGTAATTGTAATCCAAGTATGCTGGATGACAATGTAGAATTATAACATTATTGTTTATTTTAATAAACATATTTAATAATTCAGTTTTTTTCTTTTTGTAGAGCCTATATAAATAAAACACAGTTTGAAGCTTTCTATTACGAATTCATTTTTGTCCCAGAATTGTTACTGCACCAGTAGCTACATTACCTGAAACCTTAATAATACTAAATATTGCTTGTACTGCAAATACTGCTAATAAATAACTTTTCTTATTAATCCAATTCACTGTACAATTGACAGCAAACTAACTGTTATAACCTAATACAATATTACAAATGACATGTTAGCAAAAACATTTATATGCAAGTCTTGCATTGCAAGAGGCTACGAACTTTTGCAGCATATTTAAAAAGTTTTTTTCCCATCTAACGTAACCATGTTCTCCGCCATGTTTCTGTGTATAGCCTAT
The DNA here is from genome assembly GCF_021292245.1 of Micropterus dolomieu. Classification (NCBI taxonomy): domain Eukaryota; kingdom Metazoa; phylum Chordata; class Actinopteri; order Centrarchiformes; family Centrarchidae; genus Micropterus; species Micropterus dolomieu. The sequence continues at coordinate 4,627,299 of NC_060162.1, read as the reverse complement.
GATGTCAACAACTCAGCAGCTTGTGTACCAAAATTTACCACTTACCTTAGATACCGTTAAGATATTTGATCTCAAACAAGCCTCGAGATGTCTGTTTCAAACTTCTCAATCGGTGTTATCCAGCAAAACATTTTTTTTTGCAAAGTAAATGTAATAAGAAATGTACTTTCTTTCTGTGGACATGATGGTGAAACAACCATACACTTATTTTGGAGCTGGTCCTGCAGGTCTACAATAACTTTTTGGAAAGACCTCAATACATCTGCTGTACCATATCTGTCCATTTTTCATTGCTGTACAAAGATGTGCTGTTTGACTTTTATGATGTCGGCATCTTAGAACAAAAACACCACATGAATGCACCATTATCCATCCCTGCAAGTTACTCTCGCTGCCACAAGATGGCAATACAGGGTACACAACATTTTAAGGTGGCAGGACAACAAAGCAGTGAGTTTTTTCTTTTTATTATTTAGGCCATTCATATTAATATTTTAATTTAATTGTATCTTTTTGTCTCACATGTTTGAATGTATAGATTTTGCACTTCTTACAGTGTCAACATGTGTGACTTGTGCAATTTGTCACACAAAAAGACTAAGGCTCTTTTTGTATATCATATTCTTCTATTATATGCATTTTCGCTTTTAAGATATTAAGGGCTTAATAATATTGTTTTTCTAATCATTTGCCGGAAAGAAACTCATTATAAAATACACAAAACTTAGGTTTTACTTTCAAATAACTACTTATATATAAAATTTAACCTGTCTGAAAAACCTCCAATAAAAACATAGGCAGGTTATGTATTTACATGTACAGTGTGTGTGTGTGTGTGTGTGTGTGTGTGTGTACAGCTGAGACAAGGAAACAACAAAGCTTAATTACACCAATAACAAACGGTGAGACAGAGATGTCAGGATGTCACAGTGGACCGGATTGGCTGCAGACGGAGGGCTGGGTGCGGCGTGTGTGCTGCTTCTTTAATGCCCTTGAAAAGTTGCAAGTCTGTTACACAAGCTTCAGACCTCCTGGATAGACTTCAGACATGTGGATTGTTTCTTTCCTGGGTCGACATAACATGGAGGCTTTACAGGTTCAAAATGACAACTTGTTAAGCAAAGTTTGAACTCGTTGAGTGTTTATTTATTATTTGTGAAAAGTGAAAGTAGGCTGAAACCTTGGCGCCGCCATGCCGGGGAATGACGGAGTATACGCGGCGAGGAAGAGGAAGAAACCCGCTGCGAACATGTAGGTTTTAATGTTTAAAAACGTCACTGACAATGGATCACTCGCTAATCATTAGGCCACTGTGTAATTATTGTGATTTCTACAAGTAGTAGAGATACTTTTAGTAGTAAAAGTCGTAGTAATGCATTCAAAAAGCAAAAGAATTAGGATCAAAATAAAGTTCCAAAAGTAAAAAAATACTTGCAGTAGGTAGGCTATATATTACTGTTAAAGAGAGAGTGGAGATTTGATTACTTTATATATTGCTGGATCGCTTAACCAATAATAATACATCATACTTAAGTAGTAACTAATGTTATTAAATAGATGTAGTGGTGTAAAATCTAGTATAGAGTATTGTAAAGTTGCATGAAATTGAAAGTACCTCAAAATTGTACTTTGTACTTGTACTTTCCACCACTGAAAACCAGCCTGGATGATTCTGCAGGATGAGATAAAGAATCATTAATCATCACTTTACTTCATCTGATGTCCAGTGGATATGTGATAATTTGTTATGGTACCACTGGCTTTATTTACTTAATCCCTATATGTGTTTAACTGGTATTATTTCCCAAATATAGTCTTTAGCTATATTTGTCACAACCAGAGTTTAAAAAATTAATAAATCGTGGGTCAAATATTGTGTTGCTGAGTGGTTTTCCTACCATTTTATTCATCAGCAGCTGACAGGGGTGTCATTGTAAGATAATATACATCTTGTCTAGTTGCTTCTTCACCATTTATTTGATATTTTTTCTTAGTTTCCTCCTGATTTTTGCTCTCTCTTGCTGTGTTTTATGTCCTCATTCCTGACTGTTTGGTTCTCCCTCCTGGTCCCTCCATCTTTGTGTTTTGTCAGGGAGCTGTGACACACAGAGCTGCTGCATGCCCGGACATGTTGTCGTGGATGTATGTTGTGGTAATTTTTGGTAAAAATGCCACAGGCCAAGTAGAATATCAACAAACACTTGCTGTCTCAAAATTATGATGTAACTTTCTGCGTTTTAGCCTCGCCAGCTGCATGACTGTACGGATGTCAGTCAGTGTGTCGATCGACCGCAGCATAAATGGGGATTCATATCCTTTCATTATAATTCCATCTATAAGAAACACAGTGAGTGTGAGTCTTGGGTTTTATACACTTTCTGTAATAGAACATCTAAAAGCAAAAATCCAATCAGATGGGGGGACTTGGGACAAAATCTTTTTAAATGGGTGTCCGTGGTCTTATTTGTGTCAGTGATGTAAAAAAGTTTGATAACCACTGCTTTACTTAACTAAAATAACCAATCCAACAATCTTATAGTACACTATTACAAGTAAAAGTACTAGTACTGTCAACAACTTGAAGGATCAAACTTAAAAGTACTCATGCTTAAAAAAGTGGCTGTGACTGATATTATTCTCTCCTGACTTTATTCATTTCCACCGTATTGGAAACTAAGGTCATTGATATAATAGTACCTGGTGCCTGGTTCTTCTTTTGTCACGTCGGCTGAGGTTTCAAGCGAGAGGAGTCGATACTAAAAAGTGGATTCTTCAATGAAACAGACGATTATTTTCATTATCTGCAAATTATTTTCTCTGTTAATAGATTAATTCGTTTGGACAATATTAAACTTAGAAGACAGTGAAAACTGATCCTCACAGTATCCTATAGCCCAACGTGAACTTATTTAATGTCTTGTTTTGTCCCACTAACAGTCCCAAACCTCCAAATAATCAATATGTAAAATGATGGAAAGCAGATTTTTCTTACATTTGAGAACTTGGAAAGGACCGAAATTGACTAATCGATTAATCGTCGCAGCTCAAAAACAGTCCAAGCTGCTTATACAGATGTACTCACTTCTGATTTCCACTTAACTGGATGCCATTTCAATAACGAATTCTCAGTAATTCTAATATACCAGTATTTATTCTAAGCTAACAAGACTAACAGAGTGAATGCACTAACAAAACATTTATCTACGTGTGTCTTGTAATAATGAAAGTATGAACCACACCTTCAGCCCCTGCTGGCTCTTAAAAACCAGGAAATTGATGCTTCGTTTGATGTGGGTCAGAGTTTATCTGGGCAGCAACTGAAAGACGTTATTGTCTTCATGAACCGGAACTGTGTCAATATGACACACAAGTCTTCCTACGTCCACGCCTGCAGACGTTCAGATGTACTGCTTGTTACAGGATATGCAAAATTTAACTCGTACCAAAAACTCCCACTTCTAATTCAAGATGGAAATTCCACTGTTTGATTGTCAAGCGGAGCAAACATGTTTTAGCGAGCAGCATCACTCATCCTCTTGTCTTGTGTGTCGTTTCAGTGAGAAGCCTCCGACTGGGAAGACCAATCCATCCAAACGCCACCGGGACCGCCTGAATACAGAGCTGGACCATCTGACCAGCCTGCTGCCTTTCTCAGAGGAGGTCAGAGGTCGTCTGGACAAACTGTCTGTGCTCCGGCTCAGTGTGGGATACCTCAAGGTCAAGAGTTACTTCCATGGTCAGTGACGTCATCGTTTTGTGGTAGTTGTGGAGAAAATGTCATATGAAACCTGCACACATGTGTGAAGTACTGAAAGTGAGGGACGGTACGTGTGAGGACGATGTGTCAGGTGTGCAAATCTGCTGCTTTAGCCAGTTTTTTGCGGCTGAGCTCTGGAGTGTTTGTGGGGTGTCAGAAAGGGAACTTGACACTGTGAATAATGAATAGGAAGCCCTGCTGGGAGGGAAACTGGAGAGAGTGCTGCGGCAGATGGAGGCCCTGCAGAGGAACCTGAGCCAGGCAGACTTAAACAGTAGGTCTTTATTCTGACGCTGATTAAGTACGTGCCCAGTCAAAGGTGGCCTGCGCCGTCAGTAAGTGCATTGTTCTGATGTCAAAATGTGTCCCTGAAATGACTTCAGCACACACAATCAGTTTAATCAAATACAGCGCGCGTTTCGCATGCTTTGCATTATTGTCTTAAAAGGCAATTTGATTGTCTTTGTTCAGCTTGTTCTTACATGCTTCTACAAGGTAAAGATATTTTTGATAGAAGGATAAGTCTGGTGACATTATATATTTTTCTTATTGTCAACAAATCCCATGAAAAGATCAAAACCAACAATGAATTGATCCTACCAATAATCTGTACATCCAAAGCCTGATAAATCTGCTTCCTCTGAGCCACAGAGCTCCATTATTGTCCCAAAACTATTAACAGCACATCAGTGATTCTCACTGCAGCACTGCCTGTTGTTCCTTCATCACCACGAACACACACATTGTAGTTTATTCTGACTCAGTCTCACATACACCATCCTGCTGCCCCAAATACTCACTAGAGCGCCACATGTGGATTCATCTGCCGCTGAAAGTAGTCCCCAATAAATGCAGTTTTCCCTCCTGTTAGAGCAGGGCTTAAAAATTTAGCTAAATCTTTTCTAAATCGCGAAATGGCCTACTTTAATTTTCGGTACAATTTTTGTTTTTTATAAGTCAAAATGTTTGTCAAAATACCATTTTAAATCAAATATTGACACCAATTGACTTGGAGCTGATAGTCACACTCAGGAAGTCAGAAAGTATTGAGAAAAATCTCACCTTGTTTGTGTTGGTCTACTCATATGGTTATATTTTGATATATAAGACCATGAAGTTTTGCCATGCTGGACAAGCTCATTCTGTCCTTTTGAATTCGAGTTGCATCACAACTTTAATATCATGCTATAAACACAGTATTGCACTTCCATAAAGTTGGAAGACTCAAAAGAGCCAGATTTTTAAAAAGAGGCCGAGATATCCTGATTTTTAGTCCTTACTGCGGCTCAGGGTCTAAAAACACTGGATCCTACATTTTCCATAATGCAACCTCTCTCTCTCTTTGTGCCTCTCTGGCTCTGCGTCACATTACCTGAGTGTTTATTTATTGTAAAACCCACCATACTACCGGACCGAGACGTCATTCTACATATGAAGATGTTTAAATAATACATGTTTGACTTACCACAAGGTTCACATAAAAATAAGGGAAAGGGAAACCGAAGGAGTGAGATGACAGATGCAGTATAAGAAGTCTGTGTTGAAGCTGGCTGAAGTCCATTTTGATGATGCATTTCATCTCCTCCCAACTTTCATGTTCGTCCAGCCTGACACCACACACAAGATGTCGTCCATAAGCACTTTCACCCAGGAACCAGGCAACAACAACAACAACAACAAAAAAGGATGTTTAAGCATGAAACGCACAGGAAAAGCTCATGTAATTATTTGTGGATTGACACAACCGCTGCTGTTTTTCACAGTAAATCCCTACATGTAAAGTCAGAGGCCACCAACCAAAGCAAAACAAACAAAACGACAAGTGAATGCCATTTCCTGATAACATTTTTTTTAAATGTGATTAGTTTCCTTGATGAGACCAGATACCTCATGAGAAAATATGTTGTATTTCCATCTTTATTACATTTTTTGTTTATTTCTGGTATGTTTTCCGTTGAATATTAACTCTAAATAAAAATGTAGATTAAAGGGTTTTGGCAGGACTTTTTTAAGCCCCGAGTAGTGAGATTGCATACAGCCCCAACAGCCTCCAGCAGTAAGCTAGAGCAGGCAGCCTGAGAGGCGAAACCCAGGGGACAAGAAGTATGGAATCCCTCACTGCTGCTGTAAACCTTAAAGGTGCCCTGTGGAGTTTTCATGTAAACAAGAAAAGTTTCTGTTTACATTCAGTGTGTTACACCGAAACACACTATGTATATGTATATATATATATATATATATATATATATATTTCACTGTGTACTAAATAAAAAAATATCATGGAGCGTTACAACATGAGACACGATTGGTAGGAATTATAAAATAAAAAAAACAAATTAAAACCCCTGCGCAGACTCCCAGTCAACAATAAACACAGTTAAAACAGACAAAAAAATAAACAATTTACCAGGTCGCGTACTTAACCATGACCGAAGGACAACTGAAAAAATCAAAAACATTTAAACAAGTCAGTCTGAAATGCTCCATGCAGGATATGTAGCCGTAAAAAGAAAGGAACACAACGAGCCGGTCTGTAGTAGAAACACACAAAATGGCAAATTAACAACATGTCAACAAGGTGGAGCAGGCTAAACGCTCCGCTGCTGAAACACTTCCAGTGTGAGTTGACGCCGGGCAGAAGACTGTCGGTTCGGCTGACGCATGGCGCTTGGGATTGGCGAGCAGGTCTGTCACACAAGGACGAATGGAATGAATTTGCAACTGCATGACTGTTTAAAATGGGCCAGATGCGCTGTTTAATAAACATTTTTAATCGTACTCTTCACGATCAGTGTAATATGAATGAAACTGGAGGCAGGAATGTGTATTGCGTTGTATTGGGCTGCAACTATAGATTATTTTCATTGTTGATGAATCTTTAAATTATTTTCTCGACTAATCGATAAGTTATTAAGTCGAGAAAATTGTATATATTTAGTTTACCATCATAGAGGAGTAAAGAAACCAGAAAATATTCACATTTGGAAAGCTGGAATCAGAGAATTTGGATATTTATTAATTAAAAAAAAGACTCAGAGCGAGTCATTAAAGTGCTGTCATGAACTCTGAAGACATTAATTCCCCCAGTTGTTCACATGAAAAGTGACAAATACTATAAACAACATATATCAAGAATAAAAAGTGAGCATGAGAGAGTGGTTAAAACCCTGACTCCTTTCTCACCTACTCTCACACAACTGACCTGTGACGTGGGTGTAAATGTCAGATGGTCCGTTTCAGAAAATAACAAAAAGATTTTTTCATAAATTGAAATCCTGAATGTTCTTCCTCAGATTCGTTAAGTGATCCACTGTTTGGCATCAAGTGTTTTGTTCTGACTGCAAAGAAAAAGTTTAAAACCAAATTAACCATCTGGTTTATTCAACTTTCTCAGAGGAGCAAAAATCATCCTTTAAACTTGAAAAGAAATAAAGATTTGACATTTATCCTGGTAATTATTGATAATAAATTATATGAAATTTTGATAACATCTTTTTCCATATTGCCCAGCCCTAGTCTGCACAAAATGTCACGGCAATGCATTTAATAGTTGTTTAGATATTTCAGTCTGGACCAAAGTGGTGGACTGACTAGTTTGGCTAAAAACGCTGTTTTCCAGGATGAAAGCGTTTTCATTGTTGTGGGAAAATTTTATTTTTGTATTTCTTCTAATTATCCATCTAATCTTCTACGGCAACTTCCTCTGATTGTTGAGGATGTTTGTTCAGGGCCTGACGTTTAATGCTGCACACAACAAAGCCTTAACGAAACTTTCATCGGAAGTGTGTTTGGATGCTACATCAAGAAGAGGGAACAAAAACAGGGAAGGGCTGTTGGATGATACGGCCTGTTGTCATAGTTCAGTTTGTGTAAGATGAAAGCAAATCTCTTGTTCGACCAGTGAGCAGCATGTGTCACCTCGAGATATCAATAAACAAAGCAATATCAGACTTTCCTCCAACTAGGTTTGTTATATGTATTGATATTTTCAAACTTAATACATACAACATATATATCCTTAGGGAAGCTCAGAGAGTCCCCCCAAATAGGAAAGGGGTTCCTCCTGCAGCTTCCTGCTGCTGATCACCTGGGGTGAAGGTTACCATGGTGAACCCTTGTCACTGTAGCAACAGAGTCCAGAGTCTGAACTGCTCAGGAAGTCTGACACCGCAGAGGGACGTGGGGGCGGGGTGAGGGTTGTCTTGTTCGGGCCGTGGCTGGCCGGTGAGCTGGTGGTTCGTGTGTGCTTCCTGTGTTTGTTTATAACGATGGGTGTACGAGGTTGAATCGAGGTCAGAGCTGTCATTAACTCGGCCTCCGGCTGCCTTTTACTGCAACGTAAATCTGTTCTGCAGAGTCATAAACAGGCCGGGGCCTCATACAGGCACCAGGCACAAAAATTAAATACATGGAAGAAGCCGAAATGCAGCACAGTTTCTCTACATTTTAGATTTGATCTCATTTGTTCAGGTCTGATGCTGATAGTAGTGAGTGGAAATATCAGAATACATTGAGTGTTGTGGTGCAAGCAGATTTACTCAAGTACAACTTCAGTTACTAGTTACATTTAATATTGCATATATACTGTATTGTTAAGGGTTGAACTACCAAATACTAGTATATATTAGTATATATACTGTACTTAGTTACTTTCCAACACTGTTTTCAGTGAAAAAGCGTTGATAAACCCATGAAAAAGAACAGCTAAACTGAAAAAGAACAACTAAACAGTGTAGTGAAGACAGCCAGCAGGATCATTGGTGCACCACTCCCCTACCTAAGTGAGATCTACCAGCAACGCTGCATTTGCAGAGCTACCTCCATCATTAAGGACTTACACAACCCATCCCATCACATATTCTCCCTCCTGCCATCTGGGAGGAGGCACAGAAGTATCAGCTGCAGATCGAGCAGGACGCTAAACAGTTTTTTTCCACAAACCAGAGCACCGTTTGTGCTCTGGTTTGTTACTGTAAGGAAAGGAAAGGAAAGGAAAGGAAAGGAGGCTTAGCTGACTGAATCTAGTGCTCACAGATTAGATTACACAAGATTTTGGTAAAAATCACTTCACAAAATGTTATACAATCCCGTTTGACCAAAGTAAAACTGGCTCTCTGAGTTTCTGCAAATATTTCATGCTTATATTGATTAGCCTCATTTCATTCTGGGTGAAATCTCGTGCCTTTTTCTCTGAAACAACAATGATGAGAACAGTAAGACTGAACCAAAACAGTAAAATTGCAGTAAAACCAAAACAATAAGCTGAAAGACCCTCAAACGCTCCGCAGAGCTGAGGGGAACTTCAGCCAGGTCATAACTCTCTGTGGTTTTGTCACTACAAGCGACGCCTTTCACTTTACACGTTGTCAATTTCTCTGTTAATAATATTAACACAATATTGATTATATTAGCTTTGATAATTACACAAATGCCAGCTAACGACTACTGCCAGTTTAACTTTATAAAGTACCAAGAATATAACAAAATATGTGCAGTAAAAAATTCAACAAGCCCAGAAAAACCTGCAAAACACTTCCACAGCTCCACATTTAGAGGTTGCTTCATACAAATGACTTCACTTGAGCTATAGAGATTTTATTTGCCCAGATCTTGAGATTCCCACAGAGATTTCTGCTGCTGCCTAAACAATGAAGGTAAATGGAATAACAGTTGTATGTGGGGTTCAGAACATTGAAAATGTATATTTAAGGATTCAGTAATATCCGTTTTAGGAAACAATGTTCCTTTTTCTCTAGATAATCCAGTTTGGTTTTATTTTATTACATATTATTTTGTTGGTGTGCTGTTTTTGTCCCTTTTGGCAGCTTCAGGACATTAAAATTCATTATTTTGAGTTGTTTTTTCACTGAGTTGTATGCTTTTGGATATTGCAGCAGTACTCCAAAAGAACGTGAGGCCACCTGCTCTTCTCTCTGCAAACGGCAGAAATGGACATCCTGTGTCACTGGATGGAGTCAGTTTCTCAGAGGGAGAACTTCTTCTCCAGGTACAGCAACAAAAACAACAAAACATTGGATTACATTTGTGCACGGGTGTGTATTTGTCAGTGTGCATGTCAGTCATTTTGTATTTCTGTTATTTCTGTAGGCTTTAAATGGTTTCGTGTTGGTTGTGACGACCGATGGCACAATCTTCTACACATCCCCGACCATCCAGGATTTCCTGGGCTTCCATCAGGTAAAACTGTGTCACCAAACACAGTGTAAATATATTTCTTTGTACCAGAGGTGGAGGAAGTATTCAGATTCTTCACAGGCGGATAAATATTCAGTCATATACAAGTCTTGCAGTAAAAGTGTAGAAGTATTAAAAATGTACATATAATAAAAGTAAAAGTATTTGTTCTTCTGCAGCGTGCACCGTGCCAGTGTTACATCTTTACTAATGACTAATGACGATGACAGTCAAGCGTAGTTTCTGCATGCCTATACTGACCTGAGAACAGGTCTAATTAGGCAGTATAAGTGAAAACACCTGTGCGAGTGGACTATGGGTTTTTGGGTGCTTTAAAACTTTTACTACATAATACTAATACACTCAGTTACCAGTTTATTAGGTACACCTTGCTTAAGCTAATGCAGTGTAATACAATAGTCCTGCAGGAAATGCTCCCTTTGTGAAGGTTATAATCACCAACACAGACTAATGCTGCATTCCAGTCAAAGTTTGAGGTCGGGATTTCCCAGTGGAAGCTGCAACGTCCGACCTCCAAGCGTTCCAGGTGCACGACGCACATGGCTGACCGTGACAAACTTATGTTTCTTTGCCAAACCTACACACAACTGAACTCTCATCAGAGCCCTCGGTGTTAATAAAAAAGATTTTAATGAAAATGAGCGACATCAATTGACATTACTCGTTAACTATGTTCCTGTCTAGCTACATGTGATCTGCATAAGCTAGTAAATGTTTTATATTTAACTTTTTTGTTTTCCCGAATAACTGTTGTCCAGAGAAGATGACTTTTAGAGCTTGTTTGCCGTAATTGTCTACCTAATAACATTGGCGACATATTTTTACTTCAATTTACATGCAGAACAGGTTTTACTGTGTGGTAGTATGTATTATTTAATAACATTTAGGCAAATATACTTAACAGTGCCTTTTACAATATCTGCTTCCATGGGTGCTGCAATTGTTGTGTGACATCAGACAGCTGCTTCTTCATGAAGTCTGTGTTTACAAGCACAAACTTTGAGTGGCGTTTTATTGTTTAAGATTTCTAATCAGCCAGAGTGATAAAAATCACCTGTGTGGGTGTGCAGAGCCTTAAATCTGCAAAGTAACTAGTAAATATCGCTGTCAGATAAACATAGTGAAGTTGAAGTAAAAAGTAGCAGCTTTCACTGGCAGCACGACTGGTTATAATTAATGCATTATGTAATAATTAATACACTATTGTCAGGCCTATAGCGGGTTAAACGCATACATATCACCATGATTATTTGAATTACTTGGATTGTTTTATTTCTACAGTTAGCTATTCTATTATATTTTATATTCTGTTTTTTATTTAAAGAAATAGTTCAAGATGTGGGGAAATTTGGCTAGCGGCTAGCTTGGCTTAGCATAAAGACAAGAAACGGGGGGAATTGGCTGGTCTGGCTCTGTCTAAAGGTAAATAAATCCTCCTACCAGCATCTCGAAAGCTCAGTATTTTACATTATATCTCACTGTTTAATCTGTACAAAAGCTGTAGTGCGTGTAAACATAAGCCAGGCTAGGTGTTTCCCCTGTTCTCGGTCTTCATGCCATGCCAGGTTAAGCTAATTAAAGTTAATGAAAATGTAATTTAATTTAAATACCCCCATCCCTTTCCCATCCTTTCTGTCATCAGTCCGATGTGGTCCACCAGAGTGTGTACGATCTCGTTCACATGGACGACAGAGAGGTGTTCAAATGTCAGCTCCACTTCGCACTCAACCCGAGCGAGACCAACTCAGACATGAGAGCACAGGGTATTAATTCATCCTGCCTGTCACTAATATCATACATGTCTCATTCAGGTGTTAATATCGAGATTTTTGGTTCCCAACCTATTTGGCTCAGGACCCCATAAACGAGGCAACTTCTACTTGCCCTACTTACCCCGTATATTACGTAATATAAGTACCTTGAATTTGAACAGTACTTGTAGTAAATGTACTTTCACTACACACATGCATTCCATCAATGGTTATACAGTAAACATCCCTTTGGTCACATGCCTCACACACTGTAACGGCTCATTTATAGGACGTTCTCACCTAAAATAAGAAGGCAAAACATTTGGTAGTAAAACCTTCAATGGTTTTTTTTGTGTAGGAGAAGGGTTGATGGGCTGGCTCAGATTCAAATATGTACCTTGTTTAATTTAATTAAATATGACACTTTATGTGGTGGATTTGATGGGCTGATTAAAAATAAGGGATATAATTGCAAAAAAGGTTTTCATCTAGAAGATTAGAAAACAAGAGGGTTCTGCCTCTGTAAACTATCTCTGCTCTTCTCAATTCATAAGCTAATATAAGAATATTTATTTGCAACTGTTTTGACTGATCAATCAATCAAAAATGACAATTAAAGTTTGTGAATTTAGAGGATTTTATTTGTCTTATGTGACACTAAATTAAAGTAAATATATTTTTGTTTGTTTGTTGACATTCAGTTAAATTAGGTCCTACTTGAAAGTGTTATTTTCAGAATATCAGATGCCGATTAACCTAGACGGCAGATACGGTGGGATACAGTGTAGAAACATACCCGTGTGGGATTGTTGTTGTTTCTGCAGATGGGCTGTCACGCAGCTCTGTGAGCTTGGTGCCTCAGTACGTCCCTCCAGAAAACTCTTCTTTCCTGGAAAGAAGCTTCTGCTGTCGCCTTCGCTGCCTCCAGGACAACACGTCCGGATTCCTGGTACGTTAAAGATCACATTTCTTGAACTGAGAGTTTACAGCCATGCTAATCAATATAAATAATAATAAAATATTGATTTATTGATTAGACATGTTTTTAATATTTATTTTGGATAAATTTGTATGTTAATCGAGTAATAGGCAAGATTTATTTTCTTTAGAATACACAAATTTTGTCGTAAGATTAATCGATTTGAAAAATAATCGTTATGTACAGCCCTATTTCAGTCTGACATTGGAAACCCCCCCACACCAAAATGTCACTGAAAATCAGAAAAGTCAACCATATGGTGGCGCTGGAAGAAAGGGAATCAGCAATGTGAGGAGGATTCATCCTGGGGACCATGAATGTCTTTACAAACTTTCATGGCGATCCATCACTCTGAAGTTTCGGATGACCTGCCCTGTTGCTAGCATCACTTGATATATTTGTGTAACTACTATGGACTTTGTCTCCTCCAGACTTTAAACTTCAACGGACGTCTGAAGTACATGCATTTGCAGGGAAACAAAGAGGCTGATGGGACTTCGGCTCCCCCTCAGCTGGCTCTGTTTGCCATCGCCACACCTCTGAATCCTCCTTCAGTCATGGCGATCCGGACTAAGACCCTCTTCTTCCAGACTAAACACAGAATGGACTTTGCTCCTTTGGGCATCGACACCAGGTTGGTATTTTTGGTGAATCTCTAAATATTTAGGCCATCAGTGTCAAGTCAACAGAGGTGGAAACAGATTTATGTGTTTGTTTCTTTTCAGGGGGAAGCTGGTTTTAGGATATTCAGAGGTGGAGTTGGTCACACACGGTTCTGGCTATCAGTTTATCCACGCTGCTGACATGATGTACTGCGCTGACAACCACCTCAGGAGTGAGTTGTCCTGCAAGACACTTTCGACCTCTCAGTCCTGTAAACTTAATTTGGATTAAATATGAACTTTTCAGTCTTACCTTGTGTCCACCTGCTCCACCCTCAGTGATGAAAACTGGAGACAGTGGCTTCACGATCTTCAGGCTGCTGATCAAAACAGGACAGTGGTTGTGGGTTCAGGCCTCCGCCAGGATAGTTTTCAAGGACGGGAGACCGGACTTCATCATCGCTCGTCAGAAGGCCCTCACGTAAGCATCAGCTTCTTATCTTGACTTCTTACTGCTCCACTTGTTTTGTCCTGTTACCTAAGCTTCACAATTTTAAAGTCTGTCTAAAAACAATAAACAGGCGCCCGTATGAACATTTAAACAGGATTTGCTTGCTGTAATGATTCATCCACAGCAAAACCTAGATTCAAAGGTTTATCAATTCAAGTGGACTTCCTCTAAAGCTACAGTATTTTAGTACAAAAATCTCTCTTCCTGTTTCTATCCATTCACAAAGACGGACACAAAGAGGGAACTTAGGAAGGTAGGCCTCAGGTTTCAATTTAATTCAATTCACACAACTTTATTTATCCACGTAGGGCAATTCAGTTTCCGTCTAGTCATATAATAAAACAAAGACAACCACAATCAATCAAACTTTCAGGCACCCTGTCAGTGACAACATATCAGCGTTTGGGCCCCAGAGCAAAGCAGCCAATACAAAGGTCGCCATGCATGGACCAATCAGGGATCATAATTCAATAAATAATAAATAAATACACAATGGTTCTCAGGTTTACAATGCCTGGCCCATGTCTAGATGCCGCCGTCAGCACCATTTAGAAGGCTGATAGCAGAAGTAATAAAATAATTCAAGATAGGTATAAGATAGGTTTTGCCTGTTGTTGCCCTTACCTTATTGGTGGAAGTTGTTGTTGCTAAAGGCACGACTCAGGGCTGAAGAAAATCTCCCCCACCTCCCCTGCATGTTTAGGTTTCTGACTGAACCAGGGCTCTATGCAAACCTTTTTCCCAAGAAGCACATGTGCTCCTAAATGAAAACATTAAGGAGCACACAAAGGAAAATTATCCAGTAACATACAGTTAATCAACAAACTATTTTATTGTATACATATTTATACTACGTGTGTGTGCTACTTCCCCTTGTGTGCAATTATGATGTATAAACCAGCGGAGGACTATGGAAGTGAAAACCCTGGTATCCGGACAAGCCTGAGCTTAAAATAATTTTCAAAGCTTTCAAAAATATTGAAACAGATTTATTGAAAATTTGACACATTGAAAACTGCTTTTAAAAAATAAGGACCACCCATCACAGAAAACATCTGTGATTAATGTAAACACTTACTGTAAACAATAACTTCAATAAAACAGATGTAAAACAGAAAAAGGGGAGCGTGTTTGTCTCAGGAGGAGGAGGCAGCTAGAAGGAGCACATATTGGCAGACAGGCATCCAGACTCTGGCTAAATCCTCATCTGTCCACTGCAGAGACTCACACACACTCACACACACGCTTACTGTCTTAGTTATTTATTTATTTTATTTAAATTTTAAATATATTTTAATTTTTCTAACACACACACACACACACACAAACACACATACACGCTTTAATTACTTGTTTAATGAAATGTATGGGGTTGATTGTTCTTATGTAGTTTGTATGATACTTTGGCAATATTGTTGTTATACATTCATGCCAATAAAGCTAATTTGAATTGAATTGAATTGACTCTATCCACAACCTGGAGGAGGATCTAGTATAAATGAGTGTATTAGTATATTTTCTAATATTAAATAAAAAGTAAAATGTTAATTTAATAGAATACTGCAGTATAATGTATATATTTGTATTATAAAATGTTGCTATATTGATTATAATTTCAAATAATAGTACACTATATAGCTTACCGCTAGTATAATATTCAATAAGTCTTTGTGCAAGCAAAATGGTTAGTCTTTAATTTGTAAATGTTGAGTAATAACTTTGCAATAATCATAACCATTAATGCATTACATTAAGTTCAACAATTGAACATTTATGGTAGTTGTTACTCGCACACTGTGCTCGTAAATAATTTACGATGTTGTTGTTACTATATTATGGAAAGCACGAGAATATATTTCATTATAATTAGCTGCTTCGTTGAATGATATAAATGTACAAATCCAAGAAATTGCCTCACTTTTTTTTTTGTTGCCCCCCCTTTTCTGAAACCAAACCTACACTTTAGATTTAAGCACTTAAAAGTGCAACATTAGAATTTGTCTTGTTAGTATTAACATTTGCTTGTGGGTCCCTATGTTTCCGTAGAAATGAAGAAGGAGAGGAACACTTGTACCAGAGAAGAAAGCAGCTGCCCTTCAACCTGGCCACCGGTGAGGGCGTCCTGTACGATATTTCTCTGGATGCCTTCTCCATGCCTGGTCTTGCTTTCTCCGGTGCACCGGGCATGACAGAGCCCACAACAGAGAAACCTTTGGACCCAGCCTCCATCCTGGGATCCCTTCGCCGGCAAGACCACTCTGTTTACACCCAGCCGCAGAAACCCAGCCCCCAGCTCCCAATCTTCACCCAAACAGAGGACTCTGATTTCGAACAACCCTTGGAACAGGCCTTCCTGGACAGCCATGCGCTGCTCAGTGTGCCGGGCCAGATACAGGTGTCGCAGAAGAGGTTTATCACAGAGGACCTCACATCGAAAGCCATGATTGAGTCGTTGGAGCAGATTTTGGGGGATATCGGCGATGGAAGGATGGAGGGTCTTGAAGTTGAGGAGAAGGAGCTGAGGGACTGGGAGAACACCATCGTCAGGATGAATAACGAGAGGGAAGACACATCAAGGGAACTAAATCACATCCTGGCCAATGACGTGTTCTCATATGTGGAGGAGGCTCTGAGGAGAGAGACTGGTGCTGGGGATGTGCAGGGTTCGGATCAGACTGGGGCTTTTGTTTCTGGCAACAGATTATCCATTCAAGTACAGCATCCTGGTCAGTGGCAACCAATGACGGACATGAAATCAGGATTTGCAGAGCAGACTCTGTTGGGGGAGGAGCTCTGTGATGTTGGTAGTTCAACTGGACTCAAAGAAGCTTTTCAAGGTGACTCTCACAGGGTGGCACACACACCGACACCCACACAATTTCATAACACTCACCAGGGACACACCTCTCTTCTGTGGCCTCCCAGCAGCAGCAGCAATCGCCTCTGTGGCAACCAGATGGTTTCAACACAGTCCTGCTATGCTGTTCATTCGCAGCCTGATGTGACACAACAGTCTTGGCATCTGTCTGCACAAAACACCAACAATATCCACAGCAGCCATCAATCTTGCTCTGAGGTGACAGACCAAAGCGTACGATATACTCTAAGCCAGCCCGGTTTACAGCAGACTTATGTGGGGCCGCAGCTTCAGAGCCCTTCACTGTGGCAACAGCAGCAGCTGCCGCAAAGTTTTCACCATCACACCACCACAATGGCCGCGTCCCGTCCAGACACTGCAGCCGGGGTCAACAAACAGGACATGATGCAGTCGTCCGGTCCCAACGCTCACGTGGCTGCCTGTAAAGATGTGGGCAACATCAGTTTGGTTCGTCTGAGTGGAGACAACGCTGGGCTGGGAGCAGCTCGGTCAGAATATCCTCCTGAAAATGGATCATTACAGTCGACGTTCTTCTGTTAGAACGGTGAAACTCAGGTAAAATAAGAGATAATTTGCCAAGATAAAATGATTGAAAATGTAATAATTAAAGGTTCAGTGTGTACGTTTTATTGGCATCTAGTGGTGAGGGTTGCGAATTGCAACCATAGGCTCAGTCACAGCTCACCCCTCCCTTTCCAAGCTACGGTGGCTGATAAGCTCTGTCGGCTCTTTTGCTTAATATTAATAATAATAATAATGATAATAATCTTTATTTGTAGAGCACTTTTCAAAAACAAGTTACAAAGTGCTTTAACAATTGTAAAGACCATAAAACACAACACAAAACAAATACCTACATAAAAGCAAGAAAACACTTAAGAGACTAAAATACACATTTAAAGTAAATTTAAAATATGTCAAAATTCGGGAAAGGCTCTCCTATAAAAGTATGTTTTAAGAAGGGACCTAAAAGAGTTCACTGACTCAGCCGACCTGATTTCCTCGGGCAGGCTGTTCCAGAGCCTCGGGGCCCTGACAGCAAACGCTCTGTCCCCTTTAGTTTTCAGTTGAGAAGGTGCGTGTTGGTGTGTATGGGACTAATAGGTCAGAAAAATAACAGGGCCGTGAGGAGCTTTAAACTTGATCAATAAAATTTTAAATAATACGTGTGGGCCTCCATTTGTCCAAATTTCAGTTCTTTTCTTACTTAACCAGATGACTACTACTTCTTATTCCTTCTTCTTCGTACTCATTCAAGGTTGTGACGAAACGCGCTCTGTCTGTTTGGGCTGCTGTAGAAACATGGCGGTGCAACATGTATGTAGATAGAAATGACTGATTCTAAGGTAATAAAAACATAACGGTTCATTATGTAAGGTCTTTATACACTTCTGAAAACATAGTTATGGATATTATATTGCATTTCTGTGCATAGATCCTCCTAAATATTACACACTGGACCTTTAAATATGGCTCAGATTTCAGGATTACTGGTACAAGACACATTAAAGGCCTCAGCCAGAGCCTTGCACTGTTTTGATGAGCCTCTCCTTCACTTCAGCTTCTCAGCAACACATAGAGTTGTAAAGTGAGAGGAGTTTGTCCCATTTCATTTTCTGCACAATGTCAAGTGACAGATAGTTGGAGCGCTTCCAAGACTTGAATGTGCATGAAACTTAACTCCAGGTTTAATTATCACTGTGTTAGAAAAGTTCAGGTCATCTGAAACATCCAAGCTTAAAGGCAGAGTTTGGATTATTCCCTTTCTGGAACACAGTAGTAGAAATAGTCTTAGCTGCTATGTAACTCCACATTAAACAGTGCTTTTTGCTTTAATGCTCATTTGAAAACATAATATAAAAATTTGGCCTTGTTATTAAGTGTTATTAAAAATGTTTAATATAGAATCATTTATTTTGTGGCACCCGTAAAGGCACCGAATAAAAACCACTGATATGATGGACCAGATTTTAATTTGTAACAGGTTTGAATTTATTCTGACAGCTCCAGTGGTGGAATGTGTGTAAGTAAATGTACTCTATTGGTGTACTTGAGTACAGATTTGAGGTACATGTACTCGTATTGAAGTCTTGTCTTTTCACACCACTTTCTACTTCTACTTTACTAAGTCTCGGAGGGAAATATTATTTCACTTCACTGCATTTGTCAAATTAAGATTTTTGCAGTACAGCTGAAAGGATTAGTTGATTAATGAATTAGTCAATTGAAAGAAAAGTAATTGGCAACCATTTTGAAAATGGTTTGAGTCCTTTTTTCATGTAATTACACTTAATGGTTCCAGCTTTGAAAAAGTGACAATTTGCTGCTTTTCCTTCTTCTTATTGTAATTATTTTGAGTTATTTAAAATTATGTTTAAGTTTGCACTGTTGGTTGTGAGGGTCACTTTGGGCTCTGGGTAATTGTGAAAGCAGAATACAGGAGTTAAGAGTATTTTTTACAGTGTAGTATTAGTACTACTTTTTAAGGATCTGAATACTTCCACTATTTGACAGCTCTGTTGAGTCTCTCAGCAGTTCGGGGGATTCACATCTGTATCCGTAAACCGCTCACATGACCAAATTAGGGCTGGGCACGTTATGCGTTATTATCGCGTTATTATCGCGTTAACACATTAATTAATTAACGCCGACAATTATTTTATTGCACGTTAACGCAGTTTTTATTTTATTTTTATTATCTTAAAAATACCGTTGCTCACTGGCTCTGAATACACATACAGTCAAAGCATGGGTCCCAGGAGGGGCGGGATGTTGATCAGCCTGCAAATATCCACCGCGACTTGTAAAGTAATTTCAAGTTTTTAACTGAGTGAAGTCTGTGCGAGTGAACACATGCACGACCCCCCTACACCGCCCCCACCCCATGCCATCGTCCATCCTGATGTTTCAGTGTAGTTTGGTAGACATCGTCCCAACCCTACTGAACAGACTGTTTATGCTGCTCCCTGATAAAAGATATCTGATGCTGATACCTGTTCAGAAAAAAACCCCAAGAACATTGGACTCTGATGGTAACTTGTTTTAACAAGCTAGATAAAAGGTAATGCCCTGGCAGTGGCAAATAGCTCTGGTTTTATATTTGATTTCATTACATTAATGTTTAAGTGGAGATTTACAAGAAATATTTTATTGCTACTGTGTAAAGGGAATACTGCTGGTAAAAAGCACCTTATTTGTTAAGCGTTTGCAAACCACATGTTATTACTTGTGTATGTAGCAGTACATTTAAATTAAAATTGCGCAATACACTACTTTAGAATTCATTATTCAATTTTACACGTAACAATGCGATTAATCGCAATTAATCGCAAGAAAATCATGCGATTAATTTTAATCGTTGCCCAGCACTAGACCAAATATATTGTACCGATCAAGTACCCAGACCAGGTTTATCAGGATTAGTATGACAAAGAGAACTTAACCTCCTACAATCTGATCCAGCTAAAGGTTTTAATATTTCTTCACTTTCCTTCCACAGATTCCCGAAGTTGCCCTGAACGGTGTTGTTGACCCGTTTGCCTTCCCTGCTCTTCCCACTGGGAGCATCAACCTTTCCCAAAACACCGACCCATAGATGATTGGAGTATATTTGACCGACAGATAAGCACAGCACTTCTGAGATTATTCCTATAAACAAACAGAGAAATGATGCAGAGTTTCCCATTTTGGATAATTATATTTTCAAGATGTTGTGTATGGCCAAGAAATATGAACCTTCTTATTTAAAACAAAAACATTTTTGCTACATTGAAGACTTTTGCTGATAAAACTTGTGCAAGTTGTGAAGTGTCCTGCCAGGAGTGTGAGGAATAAAGGACCATTTTAATCAGTTTACTCTACATCACAATGTGAATCTGTGAACACCCGGTTCTGTAAACCTTTAGATCTTCTTCTTATTAATATCCAGTTAATATCTGTGTGGTTCTTTGAAAAGATTCCTTTCTGGCGTGTTTCCAATGTAAATGATGGGGGAGAAAATCCACAGCAAAACATTTATTCAAAGGCTGAACTGATTTAAACATGAGGCTTCAGTAATCTCGAGTTATACGGAGAGTCTTTAGTATAAAACATCCGCTTTGTGTTGGTATTCCTCCACTGTAGCTCAGCAAAGAAACATAAAGAGGGACTCACCTTACCTTACTTATAGAAAATGTTGAAAGAAAGACACTAGATTTGTCTAACTAAGACAGCTGAAGAGCCCCATATTAACTTTAAAATTAAACAAACATGCCTACCTACCTCCCCTGCAAAAAACATGCAGGGGAGATAGGTATAAGCTAGGGGAAAATGTAGCCTATTATCTTGCACACCACGCTTCGAATCACTCCGAGTTAGACAAATCAAGTGAGTATCTTTCCAACATTGTATTTCCGGATAGTGATTCCCTCTGGAGCTGCAGGGAAAGGACATAAACAAAAAGTAACTTTAGAGGAAGTCCCCTTCATTTGTTTAACTAATGCTGCGCTGCACACTGCTCGGAACTTTAAAATGTCCCAGTTGAAATTTCCGACATCCAACCTCAAAGCGTTCCAGGTGCATAACGCCAAAGGTGAACGAAAAACATGGCTCACCGTGACAAGCTGACATTTATTTCTTCCAAGTGTGCACACAACTGAACCCTGAGTTCCGTTTGTGCCAAAGATAAGTCGGCATGCACACTGTCTATGTCGATGGTTCACACGACTGTCTCAACTCAACATACTTCTGTCGTAACTCGACTTATTTTGGCACAAACGGAACCTCATAACTGTGCTCCCGTCGAGTTGGTAATCTGCAAAAGTCAGTAAATGTTGAATATTTATTTAAAGATTTTCACATTTCTTGTTATTTTTAATGTTTTCCTGAGTAACTTTTGTGCCTTTCAGAGATTGTTTACTGTAACCAGCTACCTTATAACAGATGACAATATCAATTTACATGCAGAACAGGTTTTACTATATGATATTATTTATTATTTTGATTAAATGCAGGCATATATACTCTGTTACCTTTTAGTTTATGTTTTACCATTTACAACATGTGCTTCCATGCTTGCTGCCATTGTTGAAGTTGAAGTTGGGATTCATATTTTTGCCCCGAGTTCACAAGTTTGAGTGGCGTTCTACTTTACTTTTTCTAGTTGGAAATTTCCGAGCTTCTGGCACGCAGGATTAGAGGAGGACTGTGGATTTTCTCTCCCATCACTTACACTGGAAGCGCATTAGTAAGGGATCTTTTATGGTTACAGCGAGCAAAAACTCTGTCAGTGGACACCTGATATATGTTTTAAGAAATACTTTGTCGGTCACAAACATTGTGAACCTATCCTTTAATCAAATCTAATTGTTTTTGTCTCAGAAGACGTTTGTCTTTTGTTCAGCTGTGAAACTAAAGAGTGAAATGTAGACACAAATCTTTTCTCAACACTAAAGCAGCTTTGTTGGAAAGAAATGTGACTCAGAGAGATTTTCCACATTTGATAAATAAGATTTGCCAATTATCTGGCAATGTTAAAAGAACTACAATATAATTTTGTTTTGTATTGAATTATGTTAGACACGAAATGCACTAGGCTGGGAATCCGGGAATGGGGAAAGTCCGTGAGACGTGGGCCCACAGTCTCAGGCGTACGTGAGCAGGAGTGGAATTGTTGCAGGAGATGGACCAGGCGGGGATATCTGCGGCACAGAAGAACAGGGTTAGTAGGGAACAGGTACAAGAACTAGTCTTAGGTAATGAACGGCTTGAACGAGACTGACTGGTAACGAGAGTCTACGATCCGGTGCTGAGTGGAGGCAAGGACCAGGTATAAAAGGCAGAGCATAATGAGGCTGATGGCTGGCAGCTGCTAATAGGCTCCTGCACACCTGACTTCACTCCTGCAAGAAGGGAACACACACACATACACACACACACACACACACCCCTACCCGGGAACAGGGGACCTAACACCCATGTGCTTTTGAACACCCAGCTGCAGTGGCCAACACCGCACTTCACTTTTCACACCCCACATTTATTAGTAGCATGTACGCATTGAATAAATGGACATTTTGAGTGTTTAATAATGTACAGTATTTGTCAACAATTGTAACTGTGTTATATTGTCAACCATTATCTGTTTATACACCAATATACAGTTTTGGAGGCTTCACAGGAGAAGTAATAATTGGTGACAAGTACGTAATAAACACTTAAAAAGTTCCTTATGGCTGCTTAAACTACATTATAATGAATTGTAGTTTGTAATAACACATGTTTTTAATTCTTTATGTACTGATACTGTTTATAAATGCTAAATGATTTGATGCATTAGTTGATACATCTTCTACAATAATCAAACTGGAGATTAATGGTGTGCATGTGGGTAATAGATTCTGATAATGTTTTTACATATTAACATGCTATGGGAGAATTGGCAGCTCTGGTGCTCAGTGTGAACGGATCTAAATGAGGGAGTCAGAGATATAAAAACATACAGCATATTATTGTTTTTAAATAATGTTATCCATCTCAGCTACATATAGCAAAGAACTTAGCATGTCAAGTCACGTCCTATTCATAAATTGTGCTTCTGTTATTACAGGTCATGTTGTAGCTGCTTTGTATTCCTTATGTACAAAATCTAACCACTGAGGACATGTCTAATTTATTTTTCCACTAAAGAACTGTTACCCCTTCGGTTAGCCTCATGTATTATTATTCTGCATGCCTCACATGAAGTCTTCTCTCCGGAGGAGTTCATGTGAGGACAGTGTGTAATTGTATTCAAACTGGGTAACCTGCTGACATGAACTTCAGACCTCAGACATGAGCAGGTATCAGGTTAAGCCCTTTGTGATCGTGTGCTCTGTGTGGAGCTCCACTGCCAACTGGAATTGTTATCTGTGGAGTATCTGTGTGCAGGATGGCATATTGGATGTTTTTGTTCCAGTCTTCTTGCTCCCACATCCTCCCTCCTCCCCTCCTCTCTCCTCCGAGATATGTGTTCCCACAAGGCGTTATGTAACCGCCAGCAGCCTCCCTTCTCGGGCTGCCTTACACAGCAGACTCCCCTCGGTCTCTGCACTGTCTCCTCTGGGCAAGAGAGTGTTTTTGATTGGATCTAAAGTTATTTTAATGAAGGATGCTGACAGGCCATGTTAAGTATGTAATGCTGCTACCATTTTAGCTCCCTCCAGAGCAACAGAAGACATATTCTGACAAACTGACACTAACTAAGTACATTTACTCAAATACTGTACTTTACAAATTAGAGGTATTTTCTTTTCATGCCACTCTCTACTTCTACTCTACGTTTCAGAGGGAAATATTGTACTTTTTATTTAAATACATTTATCTGACAGATTCAGTAAGTAGATACTTTACAAAGATTTTTACACACTTATCATATGAAGAGATAAAAAATATGATGTTTTGTTAAATAATATATTGGGTATATATTTATCAATATATACCCAGCGTGGCCTCACAGCAAGAAGGTTGCAGGTTCAAACACCAGTTGTCTTTCTGTGTGGAGTTCTCTCCGGGTGCTCCGGCTTCCTCCCACTGTGACCCTAAATTGTCCTCAGATGTGAGTGTGAGTGTGAGTGGTTGTCTATGTGTGGCCCTGCGATGGACTGGCGGCCTGTCCAGGGTGTACCCCGCCTTTCGTCCAATGTCAGCTGGGATTGGCTCCAGCCCCCCGCGACCCTGTACGCAGGATAAGCGGTTGACGATGGATGGATGGATATACCCAACACTTTATACCAAGTTTATACAAGTACGACTACATTAGAAAGAAGTCATTTTCCATGTAAAAACATTTAATAGTTCCAACTTCACAAATGTGAAGATTTGCTGCTTTTCCTTTTGATTAATTTGTTGTATTTTCTTATGACATGTAGTCATTGAACAAACATTAACAGGTTAATCCATCCTGTTTCATCTCAAGTCCTCAGATTACCATTTGTGTTGTGCTTAGAGAGTACTGTCTAAGTGACCAATCACCTAATGCAATGCTAAACCATTATTTTACTTACGCAAAATACGCAAATGTTTTGTTTTTTGGGCTTGTCTAAGTGCCGCTCTGAAATCCGAGCTTTCCCAGAAGAAAAGGCTAGCTAGTGGGTCTGAATGAGCAAAGTAAGTAAGTAACCCAATATCACAATCAACCGGACCCGATATGAAGTTCTCACGCGAGGAATCTGATGCTCTATTAAGAGAAAAAGGAAAGAGGAAGACAGAGAAAAGGGGAGATGCAGGGTAGAAGAGGTTTAAAAGCTAATGGCAGTAATGACAAAAGATAGAGGGCACAGAAATGTCTTCTGGGGTCACATTGTCAAGTTTCAGGTATTCTGGGTTGTGTCTGAAATCAGACAGTAAATGTTGGTGCAGGATTTGATAAAGAGGGAGTTGGTTTTATCTAAATACAGTATCTCACAAAAGTGAGTACACCTCTCACATTTTTGTAAATATTTAATTATATCTTTTTATGTGACATTACTGAAGAAATGACACTTTGCTTCAATGTAAAGTAGTGAGTGTACAGCTTGTACAGCAGTGTAAATTTGCTGTCCCCTCAAAATAACACATCACATATCCATTAATGTCTAAACCGCTGGCAACAAAAGTGAGTACACCCCAAGGTGAACATGTCACTTTTGTGAGATCCTATAAGAATATTAATTTGTGTAGCAGAACTTTGTTTTCATTTTATTGTTGTCCCAAACGTCCCTAATAATCATAAGACCCCTGAACTATCTAACTATTACAGCAGTATTTAACACTAGCTCCAAGTCGAGCAGCGCAAGTGAAATGCTGCTTACATATTAATGTAATGTCTAATAATGTTAGATATAAGAATATATCAGTCACAGAGACAATTTTCCTTCAACAGAATGGCATATCTCAGTCTTGTATTGCAGCAGAAAACAGTCTAACAAGTCTGCAACTCAACACCAGAATGCTACTTTGGCTCCATCATGTGGCGATGAACAGTCACACAGGAAATACAAAAAATAGCTAAAACAGCTGCTTTCAACTTCCACTCAAGAAAGGTCAGGGTAGAATTTAGCACCAGATAAATCTGACTGGCATAGGCAAAAATTTTATAATATGTCCCCTGCGTCAACCCCCCCAATATTCAGAGCACGTGCATTTGTCTCCCCCAACAAAAACATGAAAGAAGCAACAGTTCCTCCAGTAATGTTCCTCAAAAGCAATGGTAGCAATCTGCTATAAAAAGGAAAGGAGAAGAAGAAGCAGCTATGCACAGGTGATCATAATGAAGGAGCAAGAAGGGAAAAGGAGGAGGAGGTCTCAAAAAATCTCAAAACAAAGTAAGTTGTGATAGCAGCTAATGAGCTACAAGGTTATGCTTATTGAAGTGTTGTTAGTTATTCTAAGTAATTTTAAGGTAATGTTGACAACCTTAAACCTTGTTAGCTAGCAGCAGAGAAGAATTATATGTTTTCCTTTACATAAATAAAGAAATTTTCACCACTGTTGAAATGAGGGGTGGTGTGGTGAGAGAATTAATGAGAGGAAAGAATGAAAAACAAACATCTGCTATTAAAATGTGTGTTATTTTTTCTGACTGAAAACAACTTAGACACTGCTTATATATAAAAAAAAATGAAACCACCGGTTTAATCAACGTATTTTATGAAACCAACATTGTTTTATATGCAAAATGTAAATTTATAAAGTAACTGTAACTGTCAGATAAATGTAGTGGAGTAAACAAAATATGTGCCTCTGAATTGTACTAGTAGAAGTATAAAGTAGTGTAAAATGGAAATGTTCAAGTTACCTTAAGTACAAGTACCTCAAAATTCTACTTACTTTTCCACCAGTGACTGAGTTTGGGCCATTTGTCTTCTGTTAAGTTTTCTGATCATTTCTCCCTCTTCGCTTGCAGGATGTTGTTTAACGACTCTTTGGATTCTTTTACAAATTGTTTACATAATAAAGACACATGTACACTTCCATCTGATATTCATTATTCTCTGGTAGTGAAGTCTTAATCTGAGGGAGCACAGAAGTAGTTTGAATTCGTGCATTGCATTGATGCAGGTGAACTTGTTCTGCAGAGACACCGCCTGAAGATGGAGCTGTTGTATTAAGAGTTGGATGAACCTTCTGGCCTTTTGGTGAGTAATTTCTCCCAGGATGAAATTCTTTTTCAGTCAGGGCAAAAACATGACATATGCCTTCTGACTGAACTGTTAGATCAGCTGTTTCCAGGAAACTGATGAATCATTTCATCATGTAGTCTTATTTATTTCAATCCAGAGGGGGAGCCTGTTGAGAAAACCACTATTCTTGAACTTGGCCTTGAAATATTGACATGTTTACCTGCAGCAAAAACGGCTAATTTCTAACATAATGCATCCTGTGTTGGTTTTATAAAAATCAAAGAATACTTAAATAGAAGCCTTTCTTTTTTTCATTTTCAAGCAATACTAGCATAGTAAAGTTAACTGAACTACAGTGTGCAGCGTAAACAAAGCAAGAGGATGGCTACAAATAAATGGCTGAAAAACAAAAAAAGACAGTGATCCTACTCAGAACTCACTTAGCGGAAAATTGTTAATGCACTTAAAGCTGCTTTTTAAGAGATTTTAGTATCATTTTCATTATGCCTTTATTTCGAAATAAAAGCACACTGTTATTCAAGATAACCACATCCAGGATCCATCCTCAAACTGCTTTCAAAGAACCAAATTAGCTGGATGAGAATAAAAATGATTATTTTATCTTGGAAACTGCATCTTGCCCTGGTTGTTGGCTTTGAACTCAACTATAGATATTTAATATCCCAGCAACTTAGATAACAAGGCCTTATAACTGAATACACACCTACGCTGATGCCATCTGACCTTTTCATATAAGTGTGTCCAGCAGTGGTGGAAAGTAACTTAATACATGTACTGTAGTTTTACTTTACTTGTTACTTTTCTGCTACTTTATATTTCTACTTCACATTTCAGTGGGACTTATGTACTTTTTACTCCACTACATTTATGTGACAGTCACTTTACAGATTAAGATTTAACATACAAAACATATGATTACCTTTACGATTATGATGCATTTGTTCCATCCATCATATAAAGTCTATAATTGAGCATTAGGAATACCGCAGCCTGTTTTTTCAATTTTCTGAACTTACAAGTTCTTATAAGAATATACTTCTTGTTTCAACATACAGTCAGTTTTTTATACAGGTTCATCTGAATGAATCACTGGTTGAAATGCTCTTTAGTGCACAAACACTAAGTTTCTTTACCTGTTTTAGGAAAATAAGGTATTTAGGAGATTCTAGCCAGAATTGTCTTTTGGTTTGCTAGAGACTGTCCTGCCCAATAAAGTAGTTAAGGCTCCACCTTGTGCAGCTACAACAATAAAACATTGATGCATCAGCATTAACAATCAATCTGCATAACACATTCATTCAGTGTGTCCCGAATATGTGAAAATCCAGCCTGGGCCCCCAACGCCCCTATTCCCTCTCCGATACCTACAATGGATTGTGTTGGGACCGGCGCTCTGTGAACAGTTGGTGATGGTTCCCTCTGGCTGGATGAATTTTACGCGTGATCCATGCACTACTGCTGCTGGCGGCTCTCCGCAGCGCCACGCAACTTTCTAAATTATTCCATCTCACGGAGAAAAGAATCCAGGTCGAAACGAAATTTGCTTTCTTGGCATGAATGTAAATACAACAGTATTGCCAAAACTAAAGGAAAATACAAAACAATAAAATTCATGTAGTTTGAATAAATAAAATAATTGTAATTCTAGGCTATATATTGGATATAGAATAATATTATCTAATATTGTTAATTTCTCTACGTCTTCTTTCATTATGGCTGTCTGCTTCTCGCAACGATATCTTCCTTTCAAACATATTAAATACAGATGCTGTTGCACTCACATGACATTGCTTTTAGGCTTGTTAGATCACAATAATACTGAAATGATTGCATATTCATCAAGGCAAAAGTAGGAAATGAACAACAGGTGCTATCTTGCACATTTGAGTCATTCTGCGTGCACACCATAAGTAGATCAGCTTACTGTTAATTTGCTGGTAATATCAAGTTTGCACACTTTTTTGCTCACACAAACCTTTAGTAAATTTGGCCCTATGTACATTTATCAGATTATACATCTTTTTTTATTATTATTTTAAATGCAGAACTTAAGTATATTCACATTGTTGCATTTTTACTTTTACTTTACTGAAGGATGCTATACAACCACCATAGATCTCTATATATTTACTGGCATCCTCCCAGTGCTCCCTGTTCTTATCACTAAACCTCCGTCCATACTCCAGTGTGAACGTACTGGTCCAAGCATACTGCTCTGTGTTCAGCCAGCAGAAAAACTAAAACAGCTTCTGACCTCCGAGGCAGGGCTGTTTCCAGTTTACCAGCAGCTGTTGTTGGTGTTAGATGCAAATGAGGAGATTTATCAGCCTCATCCAGAGTGCAGGACGCTGTAGACCATCTGACCTGTGAGAGGCTGACAGTTGCTTCATTTACCCCCTGAAGGTGCAGGACACCACTCAGAGTGCTAGGCTATATACATTCTTTACGTAAAGTGGTTCATGCTTCTTACAGGACTCTACCAGGGACTTCTGATGATGTGAAATTAACCTCAGAACAGGATGTAAAGCACAGACTTGTTGGCATTTCATCCTCTCAAAGAACAGTGGTGGAATGCATCTAAAAACATTTACTCAAGTACTGTACTTAAGTGCACATTTGAAGTACTTTGCTTAGGAATTTCCCTGTCGTGCTGCTTTCTACTTCTATTCTGCTGCATTTCAGAGGGAAATATAGTCATTTTTATTTCACTACATTTATCTGACAGCTTTAGTTACTTTATAAACCATTTTTTCACACAAAATACATGAAGAGCTTGTAAAATATGTTACGGAATAAATTATTCCCAACAGTTTGTACAAGTGCAGCTGAAACAATTGAACTGCAACTACTGCAACTGTTAACTACGTTAAAAATATTTCATTGTTCCAGCTTGTGAGCTGGATTCGTTTTGTACATTAAACAAACATAAATGCCATATTTCCACCAAATCTTTTCATCATTGTTTTTCACTACATGATGTTTGACTGCTGCATTTCTTTACACCCTCTTCCTCTGCACTGGTTTAGTGGCGCCTGACTGGAGAATTAACACCGGCAACGTTTTTATTTTTGGAAATGTGCAGTTAATCATGCCTTCTTTCTGTTCTGTTAAAGTTTGTGCTGCATTTTGATGAAAACCGTGCTAATGTTTCTTCTACAAATTGTCTGTCCACATTAAGCAGGAACCTCCGGGTCTGAAAAGTGAAGCCATAGCGGAAGTGCCCTAAACAGCAGGGGGCGACTCTACTGGTTGCAAAGTCGATTACTTTGGACTTAATGGTAAAATTAAACTACTTCTCACTTGATTCATTACATCAGTAAACACTTTCCCAATGAGTTTATGGTCTCAATCGTTAGTTTTAAGTCTCCTTCATCACAGCATCATGTTCATTTAGTAAATTATGATCCCTTTTAGAGGAAAATAGACGATAAAGCAGGGCATGCTTTAGGGCGGGGCGACCTTGTAAATGTCAAGTCAGCGACCTGTCAATCAGGATAGAGGTGACTCATATCCACTGCACTATGTACATTGAACCAGCACCTTTTGAAAAAGCTTATTAGGAGTCAGCTGTTCACTTTTTTTCTGGTAAGTGCATTTAATTTTAAGACTGTGTTTTGCTAGCCATTCCAGTTAATATCACAGTAAACGTGAATTACAGACACACCTTGCTAACAAAACTAGCTGGCGCCACCATCTCGTCCAAATGTGGTGACTTCTGGTTCCATAAAACCAAGATGGCGACAACCAAAACACCAAACTCGAGGCTTCAAAGTGTAAGGTGACGTCCCAGTGACTACGTCCATTTCTTTTGTACAGTCTATGAGCCAAATAGAATAAAAAAGATCTTTCAGGTGTTGCTTACTTCATGTGAAAACGTGCCTTTACTGAGTCTATGTGGTCTTTTTGGTATTTCTTACACATATCTTATTCAAATATGACGTTCTTTTTGTTAAAAAATGGACTGAATGGGGACCTTTCATACCTGGTGTCCACATTTGTGAACATTTTAACTCCATTTTGGTTTACTATATCATTGTTATGTCCAAGTCATTTGAGGACAGTGTCGGTTGATTGATAGCAACACTGTAACAGTGGGTACTCTCTTGATTTCCAAATATTTATTGCTTGATGACCATCCAAGATGGCCGACTGTGATAGCCATGTGCTAAATTTCTCAGGCATATCTGTGAAAAACTTTTATTCAAGGAGGTCTGTCAAGGTAAAACAAACATGCATGTAACTCCTTTTGTTGTCCACATACGGGGACAGTAAAATAATTAAAAATCAAAACAGAATTTTGAAAAAAATAAATGTAAATGGATTTGTGTGCTAGCCCAATTTTGAGTAATAAAAATAATCTTCAAAAAATCTAGATAATGTTTTTAATAATTCATGCATGAGAGGGTTAAACTGTAAAATATATTTCACTTTGCACAGTGAATAGCTGATATATAAACAAACTTCCAATGTGTTTTGTGAAGTCCTTCTTTTGTTCTGACATTTTACCTCAGTCCTTCTCACTCTGTCAAGGAAATTATTCATAATTTTCAATCAGCAATTCGTCAGTGTTTAACAGTAATTGAATTTTGATATGGGGCAATTATTCATCATTTAAGGTTATTTGCATTAATTTGAAATATTAATGGGTTCTGTTGGGCGAGAGGAGATGAGTATTTGGTCACAGAGGAGCTTCACCACTCCAGGCATATATTCACTGACATTACCCAGAATCCTTTGCACTGGCTGCATGGCGCTGGTTAAAATAAGGGAATTTTCTTTCTTGAGCAATTAAACAGAAAATGTGGAAATACTATGAAAATGCAGAGAAGAGCTTAAGTAAAATCCTTAAATGTATCTCGAAATTATAATTGAAAATGAAATCAAACATAGTTATTTAATCTTGTCTATGTTTCCTCCAACGAACCTGTCAAGAAAATACACGTTTTGTCATGTCATGCATTCGCCTGTCAAACTCAGTTTCATCCTCATTTTTTCCAGTGTGAATGGTAACGGCGGTCTGCAGGTTGGTCCACCAACTTTGGTCTAGACTGAACGATCTCAACAACTAATCGGACAGATGACCATCAAATCTGTACAAACATTCATGGCTCCCAGAGGATGAATCCTTTCCAATGACACCTTTCATCCAGCGACTCTTGCAGGTCACAGGTTTCCCTTATCTTGTAAAATATCTCAACAGTGACTAGATGGTTTAGCACAGGCATTCATGTTCCCCAGAGGATGAATCTTAGACTTTGGTAATCCCTCGACTTTTTTCTCCACCGCCACCATGAGGTTTATGGTTCACACATGAATTCTAATAGCTTTGGCAATCCTCTGACTTTTCTTCAGCTCATAATTTTAATTTGTGTTACGTCCCGGCTCGCTAGAGGGAAGAGAAGTACGCAATAAACCAGAAATCAGGCAAGTGGGTGTTGCGTAAATCAATGAACACAATGTAACAAAACGAGATCTCTCCAAAACAAGGAATTACTGGCTAACTCACAAATAAAAGAAACCTCTCTGTCGGCTGCAGTATAAAAAGACATTTAAATACAATAAAAAAAATTGTTGAATATAAAATACCAGTAAGAACAAACAAGACAGTAAAAGTGACAGTGCATGTATATTAATCAAAAGTCTTAAATTTGCTAATTTGCATATGTTAGCATGCTAACATGCTATCATTAGCATTTAGCTGACAATACTGCTGTGCATAGCTGTGTTCAGTTTGATGTCAGGTTGATCTGAGCCAATCTCTTTGATCTCTTTGATCTGAGTGTCCCTTCTCTACCACCAAAATTTATTGCCCTTCCGGCATCAGATTCAAGGATGCTGATTGGCTCAATTTATGTTGCTATGGGCATATCTTGTCAGCTATTGGCTGCGCCGCTGTACTGCCTGGGCGATATTTCAATCGCCCCAGAAGAGATTAGTGGATGAGCAGGAAGCTACCCCCCCCCCCCCCCCTCCCAAACATAATTATTTACATTTTATATATTACACGTTATTGTGCATTTTAAACACACATATGCTTAAAACAAGTAATTATTGTTGTTGTTTTTCAAAAATGTTTATATTAAAAAGAAAAATCAAAACACTTTCCACCAAGGAGCGCTGGGTCCTTAAAGGATAAATTATTATCATGCAGACATGCACTCTGCCAAAATATGTATCCCCCTCCATAATGCACAGAAGATGGCCTACTATCAAGTATTTAATTTTGTGTGTACTTCACATTAGGACGGTGGTGAATATGGAGAAGTTTCTTTTTCCTAGCAAAATTTATAATGGGAGACAAAATACAAAGTGGGATCCAGAGAATGCCTAGTACACTAGAGCTCATACTGTTTACTAAGCCTTACAAAGAAGTGTTGCATCAAAGAATGTACTGTAACTTGAACTAAAGTTAACAGGAATGTTTTTTTGAATAATGTAATTTAATAAAACTATAACTAAGTTACTGAAAAGATCCTGTTACTGAAACAAATAACTGTAAGTTACTGAAACATACTAAAATATTACATCATATCCTAAAAAAGACATTTTGAAAGTTTGAACATTGCCTTTGTCTCTTTTGTCCCGGATTGAATGTGCCCCTCTGGAGAGTCGGGAGGGAAAGCAGCCGCTGCCTAAAAACCTCGGTTTGTTTCATTAGTGCGTCTCTAGTATGTGGAAATCGTATGTAGCCTACCTGCCCCTCCTGCCTAGGATTGCCACAAGTATGCTACTTGTGACAGCACACCTGAAAAACTGCTTTGGGAAATCCCAGCAGAAACAATTCAATTCATAGTTCAATCGAATAAATAAAATTAAACAATTTTATTTATAGCCTATATATTGGATATAACATATTATCTAATATTGTTCATTTCTCTACGTCATATTTCATTACGGCTGTGTCTCCTTCTCACAAGGATAACAGCAGCCATCTCTGCAAAACACTTGGCGGTTTGCACCTTCAAACGTATTAAATAGGTACAGATGCTGTTGCACTCACATGAAATCGCTTTTAGGCTCGTTAGATCACATTGCGTGTAGTAAATAAATGTATTTGCATGTTACCCTCCCATTACTTTGCACAATAAAATCAATGAAACGCCCCAAATTGCATATTCATTCAAGGTAAAAGTAGTAAATGAACAACAGGCGCTATCTTGCCCTTTTGGACGACGACATTCTGGGTGCACGCCGTTAGTAGATCAGCTTCCGTGTTAATTTGCTGGTGATATCAAGTTTGCACACGTTTTTACTCACGCAAACCTTTAGTTAATCTGGCCCATAGTATTTTTTTTTTCTTTTCAATTTCCCTCCAAGTACCAGATAATAGACAATCCTGGTGGTGTTACAGTGTTCCCTCAAATTTCAAGTGTAATGAGATTTTGGGGCTGGATACAGAAGAGGGGTTACTGTATGAGGAGAGCTGCTGAGAAGGTGTGAGATAAGAACAGATTAATAACAGAGAGAAGGCGGTCTCAGCCTGGAATAGCTGATTCTTTTCTGATTCAGCGCTCAGAGTGTCACATGTCAGAGCCAAGATTGTTAAGACAGCCCATTCAGAAATTCAGGAGGACGGCGGCCAGCTCATGAAATTTGCAGATCCTGATTGAATTTAGGATATTTTCATAAAGGCCATGTGCTGTGTGTGTGTGTGTGTGTGTGTAGGCTGTTGTTGGCTGAGATGGGGGAGGGTTTGGATGTCTTTCTCAGCTGTTCCCCTCCTCTCATGTGGGATTTGAGAGAAAAGGATGGGGTAGACTTCTCCACCCATCAATGTAGGTGCTCTCTTACATCAAGCAGACATGTATTGGATCTCATTTTTCGTCTTACACACCTCCCTGTCTGGTCACGCTTGACTTTGCTCAGTCTTTGTACATTCTGACAGACTTCAAAAGGCTTCAAAGAGTCCACATTCTCCCAGACGCCACCCCAGACGCCAACCACTAATGCCAGTGTTTTCATATTTGCGCTATTATATTTTATGTAAAAAAAAATTGAAGGTTTCTGTTGCAAAGTCTTGTCTCCAAAGTGAGAAAATACTGCTTTATTTATTGTAGCATAACAGTGGTCAAATTTAAATATTTATATAATGCTAAACTGAAATCAGTCAAATACCCCACCATATTAAACCTGCACTGATCTATTTTTTGGCCGTTTGGGGGAAGTGCAACAATCTGTAAACACAACACTGATGATTTTATCACTTTACAAAGCTGATATAGTAAGATTAGCATCCATTTGGAGTGTTTCTGGTGAATCTAAGTCCAATATTCACTCTTAGCTTTTGTTGGTCTCTACTACTGGTATACTTGCTTTTGTTATTTAGAATATGTTTGAAATGTGGCACCTGTAATCTCAATTGTGATATCTCCAGAGAAAGAAAATGTAGATAGGCTACTAAAGGGGTGTGAGAGACCTGGGTTGAATTTGCACTGAAACACATCCACCAATGCGCCCCTGAGCACGACACTTAACCCCATAGTTGCTCCAGAGCCGTGCGTCCTCAGACATATATGTATAGCAATTTTAAGTCGCTTTGGATAAAAGCGTCAGCTAAATGAGTAAATGTACTAGGAATTGACAACATTACCTTATACGTTAGGCTACTATATGTTCTATAAATGTAATATTGTGTTATCCAGAAAATTTTCTAATGTCAAACATAAATATCTGCTAAATAACGTAAGAAAGAAGATTTCTATAAGCACCGAAACTTTAGAAATTCAAAATAAAGGTTCATGAAAAGAGACTGTCTCTCAATTTAGCTCAGTTTAGGAGTTAATATGACATCAATTCTAATTCTTCTTTACTTATTTAGATGAATGTAATCAACCTCATGAGTGAGATATATTTCCTTTAAATTCTCCACTATGTTCTCCAGCTATCCGCTTACTGTGTCTGTCTGCTGTTTGTTGTGGTGCAGGCAGTGTACAGTGGCTTTATTTAATAAGTTAAAATTAAAAGAGAGAATATTTTTATTATTATTGTTGGAAATTGCCCCCCAGAAGGACACACTGAAGCGTTTTGTGTGAGTGTTTGTTTAGGTTTAGGCACAAAATGACTTGGTTAGGTTTAGGGAATATTGCAACTTTGGCTAAAATAACCAGTTAAGTTCTGGAGCTGAGGGGAAATCTCTGTATGAGAGACACCCTTAGACATCACACAGAGTAATTTGATCCATTGTTAGTATAACATAAGAGCCGTGCTATGAGCTCTGACTAATTCACACAGTGCTTTGAACTAAATGCTAGCAACACAAAGACAATGCTAACTTACTGATGGTAAGTACAGTTGTTAATTAGCACTAAACACAAAGTACAGCTGTGACTGAAGGGAATGTTGTTAGTTTTGCAGGTATTTGTTATATTGGACATATTAAAAATATAATCCTCAATCAAAAGTTAATTAAAGTTACCACAATTCATCCCTGAGAGGAACAGGAATGTCTGTACTGCAGTTGCTGCGATATTTAACTCACTCTTAACCACGAATGTCAGCCACGTGTTGGCGCTACAAGTGGAAGGAAGTGTGAGGATCAACAAAGACATGATGGTTTAATCCTCTGGACACGATCAATGTACAGAATTTTATGAAAATCCATCCAACAGTTGTTGATATATATCTGGACCAAAGTGGTTGACCGACAGACCGACCAACTCTGCCATCCAGAGTTTTTTCACTATTGTGGCCAAAAATATGGATTATAGCAGTTTTTAATATCTTGACTTCATACTAGAATCTAAATACTGTAAATAACCATATTTATGTTTGTTGTGGCTGCGACGTATTAGAAATAGCTATAAAGTCAGCGCAAGGAGGTAGGATGGGGTGGTCAAACGGCGTTCGAGTCTCATGTGAAACCAAGTTATTTTTAGTTTTAACTTCAATAACGTTAGAGACTTCTGTGACTTCCCTCACATGACTTACGTAATTTACTTTTACTTACCACGACGTTTTCCTAAACCTAACAACGAACCTAACTCTTCGATTCACACCACCCACTGGAGCACAAGCTAGGGGTCATGAGAACACTGCACCACAGAGCGGAAAACATACCAACAAGCGCCCAAGCCAGAGAGAAGGAACAGAACCACCTGAAGGGGGCACTTACAGCCTGTAGATACCCTAAATGGACCTTTGTGAAAACAGCCACAAAATCCAAGAAGAACAAAACTACAGGGGACGAGGAAAAGAAGGTCAAACGCAACAACATTGTGATTCCATACGTGTCTGGAGTATCAGAGAAACTCAGGAGGATTTTTAACAAACATAACATCCCCGTGTTTTTTAAACCCAAGAACACACTAAGACAGATGCTGGTACACCCCAAAGACCGCACACCCAAACACAAGAAAAGCAATCTAGTGTATGCGGTCCAATGCAGTGAGGAATGCACAGACCTGTATATTGGGGAGACTAAACAACCACTACACAAACGCATGGCTCAACACAGAAGGGCCGACTCCTCAGGTCAAGACTCTGCAGTCTACTTACATCTGAAGGACAGAGGACACTCGTTTGAGGACCACCAGGTGCACATTTCAGACAGAGAAGATGGATGGTTTGAAAGAGGTGTCAAGGAAGCCATCTACACCCGGGTTTGAGAAGCCGTCATTGAACAGGGGAGGGGGTCTACGCCACCACTTATCCCCCACTTACAATCCTGTCCTTTCATCACTTCCCAGGAAACTCAACAAACCTAACCTATTGACCTCAGGTGAAGATACCAACGATGGTCGTTCAGTCTTGGCCACGGGTAGTCTTAACGACTGTAACGACTGTCGTCACAGCAACAAGGAACACTAACGAACCAGCGGTATCGATGACCCGGGATAACGACCCCACTGAAGTTAAATAGCTGAGTTTCCCTGCCAGTCAGTCAGAACTGAAGAAGTCCTTTGGATGTGGGACGAAACGTCTTCCAGTATCTTCAACCAAGTCCAGTTGCCCTTCATTTTAACCTTCGTTGGATAAACCTAACAACCACGTGTTTAATGTTGCGTGGCTTAGGTCACAACGTAGTTAAGGTCGCTGTGTCCCCTGTCGCTGGACTGGTACAGGAAACGCTCATATGTGCCGCTTTGGGAGGCATAGTTAAACAACCTATTCTGTCGTTTAGGTTGGAGGAAAATCTCAATGGAAATATTTGCTAAAACATCCAAATTCTTAGAAAAAATGTTGACCTCTGTGTCCTCAGCGCTGATACTGTATTTATTGTGAGATCCTGACATCAAGTATTTAGTACGTGAATTTGTGAAGTTAGAAGGATTCATTTTCATGTCCTAAATCTGCCATCTGCTGTCCTCTCACTCAACCCTACCTCTTGGAAATGAAGAAGTCCAGCTGACTCCACTGAGTGAGAGATGTTGGTTAATATATTCGGAGGCCGAAGCGGATACTTTCCTTTAACTTCTCTGTTTTAATGTATCACCTTGAGATCCACAGGGCATCCTCCCAGGAGTCCCTTTGTCTATGAATGCTAATGGGATCTCTCTATGTTAATAATAAATAGCTGCTGATAAAATAATAAATTTCTAATGTCCCTCTCAGACCCTTTTCTCTCTCCTCCGTCTCAGATTAGTTTATCAGGGCTTTGCCGCCCCAAACACTTTGGGCTTAATTATTTAAAAAGCCTGAAAAATTCATATCCTTCTTTTTTTGGGTGCAAAAGCCATCGTTCAGCCTGTGAAAATTTGGAAAAAGTGGTGGAGGGGGGATGAAATATTCAGCAGCGCGCAGGCCCCTCAATTATTTTTCAGTTGCATGAATGTTAAAAAACACATGCAGACTGAAATGAGCATTTTAAGGCAGTATCATTCCTACAGCGATATAATACAGCATATAATACAATTGTCAATTATTCAGGGATAAATCTCCCCGCCGACACTTTACACATTTATGTTTAATCACATTCAGGGAATTTGGATACAATCATTTGGCTGTCATTTGTTTTGTTTTTTCACCCTGAAGCAATGCAATTAAGTTTAAAAAAAAAAAGAAGAAAAAAGAAGAAGAAACAAGTTAGAAGATATTTCATGCTGGCAAATATAAAAAGAAAGCGTCTCCAGTTTATTGCTTGCAGGCTTCCAGTTCCTTTACTGGTCAAACACTTTCTCGCTGCCTCTGTCCCTGCTGGTTTGGCTCCCATCAATGTTTAACAGACAACAAAAACATGAAAATAAAAAAGATGTTTCTATTCTCATCTGTAATTTAAGCATTTCTCTGCGTTATATCCTATCCCCGGTATCGCTCTTCGCTACACATGCTTTTGTTTGCTAGCTGTCATTGTGCTGTATAATTTAGAGGCAGAACAAACAGAAAGCCCTCGCTCGTCTTCTTCTCTTCTTCCCAATTCATTTGAACACTGGCTCCTCGGGCCTGTCAGTGTATCTACCACAGGGATCAATTTCACCACCGCAAACCCACTGGATCAGATCAGGTGGGACACACCACACAACTCAACCGCCCACGCTGTCTTCAGCGAGCAGGGTGACGACATCTTTAGGGGGCTTTTTTCTTCACACTGAGACGAGATGATTTTTAGAAAAAACTTCTTGGGGAGGAAAAAAAAACTTTTTCTGAAACTTTCTGATTAACTTTTAGGAGAAGAGGCTGCAGTTTAGTAACAGTTTAAAAACTCCTTCATGTAATTGAATAGAACATAAATGATGATGAGGGTTAAATGATGGGCTTGGAGACGTATTTGAGTCTCAAATTAATTTTAATTGGTGTCTGACATGCCCAGAGGTTCTGGGTCAGTTTTTTTTTTTTCTATCCTCTGCCCCTGTTTTACCCACTATTTAAATAAGGAATGAGGAAATAAAACAAGACAAGATCAAAGATAAATCTATGAGATGAAACTTTAAGAGACATGTCACACAATCGCTCATAAATTTAATCTAAGTCCAGCTAAAATGATATTGATAAGATGATGATATCTATTAATTAATTATCCTATCAAAAGAAAGTTAATCTGCAACTACTTTATATTTTTTTCAAAATTGCCCAAAGTTTGATCCCGCTCTAGCTAGTGTGAGGATTTTCTCCTTTTATATTATATTATAAACTGGCTATTTTGGGGTTTGGGGGCTGATGGTCGGATCAAATCCAAAACCAATCTGACCTAACGATTAATCTATTAATCAAGAAAACAGTGTTGTGTAGCCATAATATAGGAGGATCAGGCTCTCCTAAAATGTTAAATTATTTAAGCATTGAGGTGTACTAAAAAATAAAGCTATAAGTGCACTACTGAGCCTCATTTTTGAGTAGATACAGTACTACATCTATCAGCACTAAGAAAAAGTAGAATTTAAGAAGTTTGGGATATAAATAAGAAAAGGTGACTGGAAGACCCTGAATATGCAAAGTATTTCTCTTATAAAATATTCATGATTAACTTCATTAACAATCACAGTTAAAGTTTGAGGGAAAACATCCTTGGTCATTATTTATTTAGAGTTTAACGCTCAAAAACTCTGTTAATTGACTCCAAAACAGTCCAAACTTTGGTAGTAAATTGTGTTTTCATGTCTAATCCCATCGCTCACAGTAAGAAGCTGATTGAGAAAATAGGTTTTCAGGGCCTTTAAAAAAAGATAAAAACCAGCGCATTTGCTTTAAATACACGTGCTGATGTAAGATTCATCAGTATAATGCTCAAATGCTCGATTTGCAGAACTGTGTGCAAGTCTCTCACTTAATCATCAGATGGAGTGAATAAAGTCTTAAGTGACCTTAAGTGACACATGTATTATCTGTGCTCTGTTGTTTTTACAGCCTCGTGTTGTAGCATATTTTAGTCATATTACCGACTCTTTCAGACAGTGTGACAAAGCATAGTTATTTGACGCTAAAGATACTGTTCAGCGTCCGTATGAAACGCCACAATGCTACGCCTTTAACACGAACGTGCTAAACGTGCTAGCTGGCACCCGGGGCGTCTCATACAGGAGCAACATTAGCATTTATTTAGAGTCGTGCTTCTGGCTATCAATCCAATTTTCTCTCTCCTTTAGCTCTGTTTTGGTCTCCGCCAACTCCTGAAGGAGATATCTGGCTGCTAAATGCTAATGCTAACTGTGTCTGTCTGCTGTCTGGTGCTAAGCAGGTCGAGTGCAGTAGATTTTTTTTAGAGCTTTTTATCTGAAAACAGCTTCCTGCCTCTGATTGAAACAGCAAGACCAAAACAGTAAAGTTGCTTGCTGGAAAACCAAAACAATTTGCATAAAGAAGCTAAAATGCTTCATAGTGCTGAGGAGAGCTACATAGTGAGTTTAACAGATCATAGTTGATTCATGGTCTGCACGCTGGTGAACCGCAGATTCATTGCAAAGATTAACCATCAACAGTTTTACTGCTGCTGATACTTTTTAAAGTAATTATTCCATAAATCGAAAGAAAAGACAGACGCAGTGATTGGGTTAGGGGAGAGGGACTGATTTAAAAGCCTTCGCTCTCGCTTCCATTGAGTGAAACCCCGTAGGCTGTGACTTTTCAGTCTATGGTCTATAACCGGGACACCGGGCTGCTTGCTATCATTGAAATAGATCATAAGATTGTGATGTATATGTATGCATATTGCCTTCCCTTCGCCACACAGCTCCGCTCGCTCACCGGAGCAGCTCCAGTGTCTTTGCTCATCTGTGGACAAGCAGCCTTCAGTGTTGATAGGCTGTTACTCATGATGTGTCACCAATCAGATAGAGCTGTGGATGCATACAGGGTGGTGACTACAGACAGAGAGAGGTGGCTACATCAGAGCCAAAGTACTGCTTTTCAAAATGAATTTACCCCCTAACGTTTTTGCTGATCTGAAAAAGTATCAGATCTGTTGCACCTTTATTACACACAGTCATTTAACACATTGTTAGCATAGAAATATTGAATAGTGCAGCTTAAAAAGGATTAGTCTGAAATATCAAATAGCTTTCTCTAGAGGAAAAAAAAGACTCCACAACCAAACCAGACACAGAAAATATTTCAGATGAAACAATAAAGGCTCAAAATTGTATGAAACACACCTGTATTAATGGTCAAAAGTTAAATATGATGTGTACTAAACATGCAGTAACATGTAAAACTATTATCACTGATGAACATGTAAAAGATATGGTTTATGTTCCCAAAATGATGACCGGTACTCACCAATGTCGGGTCCAGCAATGCAAAGAAGCTCGAAGCAAAGGGTTACTTAAAGTAATTTATGTTCTTTAATAACCCATCTACCAGAGTTTCTAGAGATTTGGTAGCATATCGTAACTCTCACTGTCTCTAAAACACCCAGATGGAACCTTGTTCCCCCCTGGTCTTGTTTACTTTCATTGTTCCTACATTTAAGTACCAATAGGAACTAGTAAGTATTTTACTGGTACCTGATTTGTGCAACAAAATAACACTATAAATGACTGACTGTCTGTGTTATAAAGTGTTACCCATGTAATACTGGTCAAGCTTTTGAATATTTTCACTGGATGGTGTGAGGACTGTACGACAAGCCCTCTTTCCACGATATTCAGCCCTATATCAGAATATAAACTAAACTCTAAAATGAGTTTTAAACACTGTAAACTGTGCAATAAACGGAGAGAAACATATTTTATTTCATTTCCCAGTGAGCCAGTGTGACAGCTTGGTCAAGCTTGAAATGTTAAATGCTAGAAGATGGACACACAACAAAGGTTGTTGAGGTTGTGCGATGTGAATGAAAACATTCAGCTGCGTTCATCTGTTACACTAATAGATTTTGAAAGCGGACAGATTATTGAAACATTTATTAACCAGCTTCATGCAATAAATTATTCACTTGGACAGCTCATTTTAAAAACCATGTCTGGCACGTAGCTTACATTATTATTTGATTAATAGTCTTATATTAGCATTCCTGCATGAATTATTAAGGATTATGGTTACAGTCAGTAACAAAGTTACATAAATAGAAGAGGAGCTCGTACTGATTGACTGAGCAGAATCACACAAACTCTGCTGCACAAATGCTCTGATTTTCAAATACTTGGAATGAAAACAAATCATTGAGTGCACTAGTGTTGATGTTTGTTTATTTATTAATTAATGTAATTCTATCTCAAATGTATAAACCTGGACCACATTTAAACTCTTTATTGAGGGTGTTAGTTGTGCATATGTGCATGTGGGCAAGATATTTTATTTTGTGAAAAACTTTTTATTAGTTCATGTTAACAGAAAAGAACATGTATACTTATATGTAGTTTTAAAATATTCAAACTATATTATATTGATTTATGGTATGTGGTTTGTTCATGTAAAAATGCAAGCAATATACAAATGTGCATATCCATATATACCTTTAAATATTTGGGATATGCGCACAAGCAGATACAAACGTACACCTGCATGCACAATCCATATTCTTATGGATTGTATTATTCTCACATACTTACACCTGGTTTTTAAATGTATTTAAATGTGAATCATTTTGCCCTTCAAGTTAGCATTTTTACACTCTAGCACCATCAATCACTTTGTGTTTACTACTAATTAGCTAATGTTAGCATGCTAACATGCTAAACTAAGATTTTGAACATGGTAAGCTTTATATTTGCTAAACATCAGCATGCAGTGGTGGGACTTAGTTTTTGCAAGTCACAAGTAAGAATTGGCCATGAAGTCCCAAGTCATTTGTTAGTGTGCTGAGAACACGGAAAAAATTATGCCTGCTAAACATCAGCATGTCAGCAATATCATTGTGAGCATGTTATTTATGTCATTTAGCTCAAAGCGCTGCTGTGCCTAAAGTCACGCACCCGTCATATCGTTCAGACCAAATTTAGGAACAGCTGAGTTGAAAAAACTGTTCATGCTGCCTCCTGGTAATTCTGAATGTGATATTGGATACAGCATCATCAGTGCTAAAAGTAATACTATAAATAAAATAAAAGTTAGGTTGGGGTAGCTAGTTCAGAAACTGGACCTTCACCCATGAGACCAGTGTTCATTTCCCATCTGAAACAAAAAGTCATTATTTCCTTTTAGTGACATTACGCTACTTAATTTAAATAACTGTAATTTAAGTCAGGTAAGTAGCGTAGTTATTTTAACCCAAACCATGATCTGAAACATAACCAAGCTACGACGTTTCACAACGTTAACCACTAGCTTTATTTTGAAAGCCGAAACCAGGTGTTGCATATTTATTCTTGCTAACTTGACTGAGGAGACCTACGTGTACAAAAACCACAATAAACGGTACCCAGGGCGTTAAAAGTGTCCATATGTGACACCTTGGGATGAGAACCGATTGAAATGTCTTTATTTCTTTAAAGGAGAACTCAAAATTCAAATGTCCCACACTGTTAACAATTCACATGCTACCTGTGACGGACCACCATCACCACAGTTAAGTACGAGCTGTGACTTCCATACAAACATCCCTGTCTCTTTGGTGTTGTGGTCAAGTTGCATGCATGGTACCCTGTAGACCTGAGTTCAAATCCAGGTGTGATGATTGCTCTTGTTGCTTGTCTGACTGTCTTTGGACAGCTGCTGCTAAATTAGCCTAATTTTGTGCAGTCAACATTAAGATTAGTTATCAATCTTGCAAACAACACTTCTAAAAGTAAACTCAATAAGCATTACCTTGTACCT
This sequence comes from Micropterus dolomieu, assembly GCF_021292245.1. Classification (NCBI taxonomy): domain Eukaryota; kingdom Metazoa; phylum Chordata; class Actinopteri; order Centrarchiformes; family Centrarchidae; genus Micropterus; species Micropterus dolomieu. The sequence continues at coordinate 4,582,841 of NC_060162.1, read as the reverse complement.
CATTAGCTGCCATCACAACCTACTTTGTTTTGAATTTTGAATCTAATATCGGACCTCCTACTCCTTTTTCCTTCTGGCTCCTCCATGGTTATCCCCCTTGCAAAGTTGCTTCTTCTTCTCTTTTCCTTTTTATGGTTGTAGCCACTTTTTCCTAACATTGCACTTATAAAGAATAGAATATGTATATATAATAGAATTTTATATATACATACAGTATATATTTAAATCTTTGGTATACATTCTGGAGATATTAGAGGGCAAAGCTTTATGAGCTGCATAAAGACGTGGGCAGCAGAGATCTGCAGTTGGAGGGCAGAAACAGGAAGGAGACATATACAGAGGGCAGAATATGAAAAAACCCTATATGTTTTAAACATTAAGTGTATGCAGCGCTGACAATGAATTGTGGGTACAGTTACACACACACACACACCCACACACCACACACCACACACCACACACACCAAACACCACACACCACACACACACACAGACTGTCTTAAAATCCCTACAGGCACCGGGGCCTTAGTCTCAAGCTTCTCAACTGGGTGACAACAAACCTGCCGGTCTGATTTATGGAAATGCAGATGGAGTTTTTATTACGCCTCCTCCTAACACCCATGCGCGCTCACGCACACATACACACCATGATCTAATCATCATTTTCACTGCCGAGTTGACACATTTCTTACAGTGTTTGACCTCCTTTGTCCTCCTTTTAGCTGAACCAAGAAGTGTGTGTGTGTGTGTGTGTGTGTGTGTGTGTGTGTGTGTGTGTGTGTGTGTGTGTTGGGTCTATGCATAAAGACATTTTGATATTTAATTGCTGTAATTATTATTTAATTGCTGAAATCTGCCAGATCATATCAGGTCATATTTTAAAATCTATTCATAGATTCACACTTACTCAACAAGACAATCGTCTTCTCAAGCATCTGATAATCAGAGGTCAATTTTCAATCAGATAATCAGATGCTAATTTATGGAACAATTATCCTCATTTGGTTAAAATGTCCTCTTCCTTAGTCTCACAAAACATATTTTATATCAAGTCTGTTTTATAAAAGATAACAAGGTGAAGAAGAACAGTTTATTAGGTTAAAGTATTTAGTTCTTGTTTAGTACTTGTTTTTTTCTGTTCCTGAACATTAAGTTTTCACTGTTATTTGTAAGAATTTTTTAATAAACAAACAGACAAACTACTAATTGTGCTGCTCGAGGTGTAGCTAGTTTCAACGACTTTATATACAGTATTTTAGACCAATGGGGGCTCCTTTTAAAGGGTCAGAAGATGAGACTTGAGATGAATCATGGGAGAGTAAAGAAGAAGAAAAACGTTCTGACACACCTATTTATATTTTGGACTTTTAAAAAAAAGTTATTAACCTATTCGGGGACCTTAAAACAACTCATAGACATCTGAAACATGACAAGAGTAGTGACCACACGACAAAAAGTTTGTAAACCACTGATGTAATCTATAAAAAAAGTGTTATTTTATAAGCTTAACATATGTTTTTAATGTAAAATCTTATTTATCTTATCTTATTAATCCGTCGGATAAATGTAGTGGAGTAAAAGATGCAGTCGTTTCCTCTAAAATGTAGTGAAGTAGCAGTATAAAGTAGCATGAAATGGAAATATCTCAAATAATTACACTTACTTACTCAAGTACAGTGCTTGGGTAAATGTACTTGGATACTTTAACCACTGTTTTTCTATGTGTGCACATGTTTATCAGTGTTTCATAATGTTTCTTTGTTGTGTTTGATTTCATACAACGGCACGTCTAATATTGGCGGCAAAAATCTGGAATCGCATGCAACAATAAAAATGGGGAGACTTCAATTTACAGCTGACCTTGTTAGTGCATTTATGAGGGGGGATCGGAGGGGTTATAAATCCTAATGAGATCATATGTGCATTTGTTTCTTTGAGCTGAATATTCATAACCCCCTCAAATCATCTGTGTCGAAGAGGGGAAGAAGCTCGGTGGGGGGAAGGTAAAGGTGCAGGAAGAACCGCTCGGTTTTCATTATCAGGGAACATAATCCTCTTTGTGAAAGGTGCTCGTGCTCCCTGTCAGTCTTTGAAGAGGAAGGGGAACAAAGGGGGAAAGTGAGGAAACAGGAAATGATAATGGGAAAAAAAGCAGAAGGAGCACTAACAGGAAAAAGCGGGGCTACGCTTCGTCCAGACACTTGTGAGATAAAAACACATCATTCATCCTCTGTTTCCTGTGGTGACGCCCCTGCCAGCTCCCCAACACTTAAATATTAGAGCTCTCACCTCAATCCCCTCTTTCTTTCTCCCCTCCTTCTTTTTTATACTTTTTATACTAACCATCCGTTCTTCAGTTTTTACTTTAATTCCCCCAGTCCCATCCCCGTCCCATCCTCTCAGGAGTGCTCTTTATCCCCCAGTCCTCAGTATCCTCCCCTCCCTCCCTCCCTTCTCTGTCTCTCATCTCATCCCCTTATCCCCACCCCTTAGCGTTTAGTGATTAATGCCAGTTTTAATTGTCATGCTCACTTTTATGCTCATTAAAGTGTATTATGCAGCAGTTAGGGTATTAAAGTTCAGCGAGAAATTTCATGCATACTGATGAGAATGCAAATGAACCCAGCGTGAAAGGATACTACGGTTTGTGTTGTGCATGTGTTGTGCATGTGTGTGTGTGTGTGTGTGTGTGTGTGTGTGTGATTATCCCCAGGAGTGAGCCAGAGTGTCATTATCACCCGTACTAGCCATCTTAGCTGAGCGGAGAGAGTCCATCCATAGAAATCATGTTTATGGGAGTCTTAAAGCATTCTTTAGGCCTGATTATCTGAATAGTATTTAACATATTACGCTGCATGTTGCAAGAAATGCTGCATGGGCTTTATTAAGTTAGGTACAATAAATTCAGGTACACATGCATTCTTAAGAGACGCCCATACAAAATAAAACTGAAAAAAGAAAGAGTTGAAATTAAAGGTTAAGCATGGATATCTGTTACACGATTTGAAGGCATGCCATGAAAAGTGTAGCTATGTGATGTAAAAAAAAGAAAGAACATGTCAGTGAGATTAAAAAAGCAGCTTTGGAGCAATTACTTCAATGCAACTATACAGTATATTTATTTCCGTTCGAGTTTAGTTCAAGCTATCCATGAACCAGAGAATGAGTAAATGTAGTTCATGTTCTGTTTCCCTGAATACAGAATAGCTTTTTTCGCAGTACACATGGTTGAAACACTTTTAATACAACAATGGTGCCCAATTGAGCAGGACTGATCTGCACTGCGACCTGTATCTACGCTGGAAGAGATGCTCATTCCACTTGTGGAGCACTGTCGTAAACAACTCTGTTCTTCTGTTTCTGTGGGCATTAAAACACACATCAAACGCATCCTGTTAAAGGACTTTGAATTTGTGTGAAGTAGAGCTTTTTTCAACTTTTTTAAATCTCTGTAGCTCAGCGGGTGGCGCCAGGCTGTAACACCAGGTCCCATTCAGCCTTTCGCTCTCCCAGCTGTTGGGTCCGTATGTGTGAACGACCGGTAAGGGTTTACAGTCATGCTAGCAGCTCTAAGGTCACATCTGCACAACTCCATTTTAGTTTAGTAATGGAGAATTAAAACGAATACAATCTCCGTTCACATCAGCGTTTTAGCTGCGTATCAGAGTTGATCTCCTATACTAAAATGACTGAAAACTCACATCTAGTGGCCGTTCAGGTACACTGGGCATACGCGTACCGGTGTAAAGCAGATGGTCTACGCCGCAGATATAGAAGATTTGGTGAAAGAATAAAGTGCTACAGACGAAGAATCACACCAGATTTTATTTTGCATGGAACAATAATGAGCTGGGACTGTTATGTAACACAGGAGTTAAAAGCAGCTGGGACGGCGGAAAACAGACTGGGAGTCTTCGCAAAGTAAATACGGCCACATGCACAGTAGATACAAGTATGGGCTATAAGTGTTATTTGCACGGTACAATATATTTTAATAAAAATACCAAATCTAAAACTCTGTCACTAGCATTGTGTTTCTGCTTTGCATGACTTTGGCTATGAGACCCAATCGGAGAGCAACACGTGAGCGTCTGCGTCATCGTTTCTAAAATTCTCAGTTTTTGCGCGTTTTCACTAAAACGCTTTTAAAACAAAAATGGGGTTGGCAGTGTTTGCAAACTTTTCCGTTTTAGGTCTTCGTTTTCGCCGTTTTAGTTTGGACGGGAGGTGCAAACGTAGCAAGAGGTGTCCGGAGTATTGTGGATGGGGCCTAAGAGGCACAGCAGGACTTTGAGCTAAATAATAATGTAAACAAATGACTAATTATTTTTGAGTTGGTAGGTTTTCAAAGTCTGCATGTATGTATTTCACTTAAGTTATTATACTCTGCTACCTTTTAAATTAAATTACACACAGAATCTTCTTTGTGACACCACTGCATCAGAAGTATAGAGGCAAAGTACCAATAACAAGAAAGGAACCAATTTATCTGTGATTGCCCAACATTGTAAATATTTTATTACCAGTCATAGAGCAAAGAAGTACTGCTTTTTGTCACTGTCAAAACATTGCACTCCAAATATTATAAATAGACTGGTATTTGGTCATAAGCCAAAGTATTGCACATATCATTCAGATTTTGACCCGATGATGGCGCTAGATAAAAGGCTAAAGGATCACAAAATGTTATTAGAAAACCACACATGTCAACCTCAGGGTGGCGCTGGAGGAACACTCGGGGGATCACCACAGTCATTAGGATTCATCCCCTGGGGATACTGAAAGATCAAATAGTCGTCGGCTGACAGACTGACATTGCCGTCCGTGGAGCCACGCCACTTGCATGGCTAAAACAATTAAAAGACAGCAGCAGCATGGAATAATAAATGAGGTGTCTTGATGAAATGTATGTACTCTCAGCGAAGAGAACCATATTAACATAATGAGGGTCTGAAATTTAAATGTAATACAGTTAAAGAGAAATGCAACCAAATGCCTAAAACATGAGAATAAACACAGTTAGAAAGTGGCTGTATCTTATTCAGGACAGAGTGTCATGTGTGTCTATATTGCTGTCTTCCTCTCTCAGCCCACCCACTGTTACTACCACGCTGAGTGAATAGGCTCAGTCATTACAGAGCTTCAACTGCGCTGTCTGCAGGGTAAAATGAGACAATAGTAAAGATTTTCAACCAGGGGGGCTAGATCATTTACACAGCATGGAGCAAGTGTGTTGAAATGAGGCTGCTGATAACTCTGTCTTACAGGAGCAGCAGGTGGTACTGTAACTGGAAAAACAATGGGATGAAGCAAGACAGATAAACCCATTACTGTGACAAACAGTGTGTTTTTGCATGAATAAAACGGTTTAAAATCAGGGCTGAAATGTTCCCCTGGTGCTGATCAAAAGAAGCTTTGAAACATCGTTAGCTGAGGCTGCTGGGACTCCTTAAGTTATTTTGTCACTGAATGACAAAATACCACAAGTTTTACTGTTTGAAATAAACAAAGTATTGTTGTGTGGATGGGATGTTAGAAGAAATTAAGGTTTGTAGTGCATCTATAAGTGCAGTCTAACCTCCAGCGGTGTAGAAAGTATTCAGAAAATTTACTTAAGTAAATAAAAGTAAAAGTACTAATACAACACTGTGAAAGTTTAACCAGAAAAATATACTTAAAGTATTAAAAGTACTTGAGGCTAAAAAGATTTCCCCTGTGACTTTTATACTATTATATATTCTATCATTAGATTATTAATCCTCATGCATCAATGTAAAAGCAGAATTTTACTGTTGTAAATTCATTTGATGATTAGTTTTTTGATTAATCGATTGATTGAAGTGACACCGTTACAATGCTTGTTTTATCCAATCAATTGTCAAAATTATTCTAATTAACCCACTGTACATAACCAAGCAGCTGACACACAAAGTTAGCTACTAGCTTGTGAAGGGAGTCGAACATCAAGCTGCTAAAAAGCCAGATATTTTTCTCACATGTTGGTGGAGATCAAACCAGAGCTAAAAGTAGAGCGAATACTGGCCTTGAATTTGTCTAAATGAATGCTAATGCAGGGGTGGAAGAAGTGTTCAGATCCTGTATTTAAGATAAATAGCAATATCAGACTGTGAAAATACTCCACTACAAGAAAAAGTGCGGCTTTTAAAACATTACTTACCAAGTGTTATCCGCAAAACTGTACTTTAAAAATTACCCCTGTGAGTGTTTTACTATAATATATTAGATTATTATCACTGATGCATTCACGTGTAATTAACATTTTACTGTTAATCACTTGTAGTTGGTCAAAGTAAAGCCGATTTGAACATCTTATAGGCTAGTTTAATATGTTCTCTGTAAAGATATATGATGAACTTCTAATACATCATGCTTAGTTTGCAAAGTAACCATATCTAAAGTTAGAGTTATATCTGTTTTACTGCTCTTTTATATTTGTATTGTTCACTGTAATCTTCTTATTGTTGTTTTTTTTTAGGTAGACAATTTTAAGATCTGTCCAGGGAGAACGGATGAAAAATAGCCTTTTGGTTAATTCTGGTGCATTTGCAGCAATGATAATTAATGTACACTGTCCCTGTCAAATAAACTAATAAATAATATATTTCCCTCTGAATTGTATTGCAGCAGAAATATAACAGCAGACTGACTCATTTGTTAGACTCTGCTTCTAATTAAATGACAGACAGAATATGCTCTCTGACAGCACTGCATCAGAAGCACCTGGAGGTAAAATAACAAAAACAAAAAGCTCCAGTTTATCTACAATGTTTGCAGACAAATCATGTTTCGAGCTGCTGTGAAACTGACTTGTGGTTGTTCAATTACTGGTTGGTTGAATAACATTTATGCAGAAGATTGATACCACTCTGTTTCCAGTCTGTCAAATTTAACATACAGACATGAGCGTGGTATCAATCTTCACTTCTTTGAACTCTCCACCATAAAATGAACTATTCCTTTAAGGTCATAAGTAGTCACATGAGTGACAGAATCATAATTTTCATCGTACTAAATTGTCTTAATCACCTGTCAGAGACCAAAGAACTACTGCTTGGTGTCACACACGCCAGTTCAACCTGAAAAACGGTGCAAAATGTTTTCATACTGGACGTATTGTTTCAACAATAGCTCACTGTTCAAGGACTAGTTAACACCTGAGACAGGGGAATGCAATTAACCAGCTGGTAAAACAAAAATCCAGCAGTTGGGCCCCAAGGGCAACTGGGCAAATACAACCTGACTATTGAACTGTGTCCAGTTGGCCTGAGGTGAGAACGTTCATGTAGTAATCAGGGTCAAAGAAACAAGAACAAGCCCATATTGTGTGTTGCATTGTATTATAAGTGACTGAACTAAGTGTATTTACTCTACTTATGTACAATTGCAAGGCGTACATATAGTGCATAGAACATTTTGGAGGTAATAAATACACTTTTTACTCCACTGCAATTATTTAAGAGCTAAAGTTACTTTGCAGATTAAAAATCTTAGTAGCACATCTAAAGCTCACTGATTAGCATGTTAAATCTTGTATCAGTATGTGTCAGACTACGGCTGTACTAGCAGTATGCACTGATTTGGCCTTAACGGTGGGACAAATGCAGCTAGCTAGACCGTTATGTTTGTTACAGGGGTTTTCCTTACATTTATATTCCTCCTATTGTTTATTTCCACTTTCCAAAACCGGAAATCTGGCCTGGCATGTCGCAAAATAAATCAATTTTACAGTTTTATACTGCATAATACTATGAAAAGCATGTATTATGTAGTACGTACTGCATACTGAGGTCACCGGTAGATACAGCCATATGGCTTTGAGTAGTTGACAGCCAACCAGTGGAGATTCCAGGAAGTTACTAAACAGTAAAGAATCTCAATACTTCTTCCACCACATTGTACAAGGTAGGTTTATTTTACAACAGGCTGTAAAGTGAAATTAAGTTTGTAACTCACTTCTGCTACGTAGCAGACAATATACACAAAAGCAAATGATAAAATGGTAGACAGAAATAAACTACACTCAATGGAGAAGTGCTGAGGATGAAGTCTGATAGCTTTGGGGGGAAAAGCTGCTCTGCAGTCTGGTGGTGCGGCAGCAGAAACTTCTATATGTCTTCCCAGGAGGCAGCAGGGTGAACAGGCTGTGGCTGGGTGGTTACTGTCCTTTAGTATCCTTTGGGCTCTGCGTAGGCACCTCACCTCACCGATATCACTGATGCTCAGGAGATGGGTACCGATGATCTTTTGAGCACTTTTAATAACCCGCTGCAGAGCCCTACAGTCCTGGGCCATGCACATCCCATGCCAGTTAGTCATGTTTTCAGTCAGGATGCTTTTTAGTTGCTCCTTTGTAAAAGTTAACAAGAACTTGGCTCAGCAATTGATATCGTTAGATATTTTAATGTATATTATATTGCATTATTTTCCCCATTTAACTACAAAATAAGAGCCACTCTGATGGAGAGTTAAGGAAGATTGAGACCATTCTCATGTTGATAGGGTAAATGTGAATGTAAGCTAACCAAGCTAAGCAGCCAGCTTTTTGCTAAATTTAGCTTAGCTTAGCATAACGAGAGGAAAAAAGGAAGGAACAGATAGCCTGATTCTTTCCAAAGGTAACAAACACCGTCTGTTGAACACTGATAGTATTATGTTACTGTTCCTTTAAATAAAGGCTCTCAGTATGTCACAAGCCTTTTTAACATTTATTCCTTAAAACTTACTGGCCGCTATTTAAAAGCTAGTAGGCTACTTATTTATTAGTTATTAGTAACAAGGCTTATTAGGCCCATTTAACTAGTAACAATTGATTAGATACTAGTACTTAATTTGTAATTACTGGTAACTATTCCATTAGTTAGGCTACTAGGAACTATTTTATTATTTAGATAGGCTACTAGTAGCCTACATTTTCACAAGTCATTTTTACTAGTGAATTTAGTTTTCATTAATTAATGACTAGTAAAATGGCTGGTTGATAGCAACATTTCCGTTCTTACTGGTACCCTAAAAAAATGTTACTAGTAACTAAAAATTAAGCACTAGTATCTAAATAATATATACTAGTAAAATGGAAACGGTTACTGGTAACTATTCAATCAGTTCCTAGTAAATAATGAATAGGTGATATCTGAACTGCAAAGCCCCATAGATTTAAATGGCAAAATGTGCAATTAGTTACTAAAAAAGAGTTACTAGTAGCGAAGATTGCAGCACCATGGACTCACTCACAAATCACTTATCAAAACCCATCTTTTTAGATTGACTTATAACATTAAATTATGTTCTATTACACCTGCTGCTGTTTTTTATATGGTCGCACCACATGTTTTTATCTACTGTTTGTATATTTTATACTATGCTGTTTATGTTTTTAATCGGTTTTAAATGTACATAACTTCTGCTTTTACCTGTAAAGTGTCTTTGAGTGTCCTGAAAAGCGCTATAGAAATAAAATGTATTATTATTATTAGTAGTAGTAGTAGCTGCTAGTAGTAGTAAGTAAAATTTAAGTACTAGTATCTAATCAATTGTTACTAGTAAAACGGGAATAGTTACTAGTGAGAAATAAATAAGTACTATTGTGTAGCTTTTAGCAAGCAGTAGGCCTAAGTTTTGAGAAATAAATGTTAAAACGGCTTGCCATACTCAGTATGGCTACTTCTTCCACCATATTGTTATATATATATATATTCTTGCGATTGTAATTCTAAAGAAAATAAGAGCCACTGTTTGATGTACGAGCTATTAAGCTACACACATACATATTTTGTTCCAGTTTCTCTCTTTCCACACTCTACTATACTACATTTCCCATAACGGGTCGTTTTTTCTTTTTTCTTTAAACGGATCCACATTCCAGCGGACCTTTAAACGTCACACGGGGGAGGGCGGTGCTGCGTTCACTGCCCCCTCCCCCAAAACCACGAGGCTCCTGTGTTGACAGGCCAATCACCGCCCGCCCATTCTCAGTCCGGCTTTTCTAGTTCACCACCAGACAAAGCAGCTCGCTCCGTCTTCTCCGTCTGTAACATATATATATATATATAAAAAAAACCCGCCCACCGGTTAAAACCCACAGCCTAAAAGCAGAGCCGGTCCTTCTTACAACCCCCTTTTTTTTTTTCCAAAGCGTTTCATTCTGGCCTTGAATGTGGCTCACAAAGGATTAGCGGCCGTGTGGGAATTCCGCCCTCCAGTCCTTATTTAGCACCGAGCTAACCGGGCGGACCCCGCCTCCCCTTCATTTGTCAACAAAGGGGTTTGACAAGCCCGGAGAAGCCCTGCCCCCATGTTTCCATAAAAGGATGATTTGGCCATACACGGCCAACAATCAAGCCGTGGGTAACCTTTTCCCTTCCCTATCCCCCGTTCATATGGTGCGTTGACTTCCTCCGTCGCCGTTAAAGCGGAGCTATCATGGCGGAGCGCGTACAGCAGCCCCCAGCCAAACGGCTCTGCTGTCGGACGGGCTACAATGCGACGTGTAGACAAGGCCAGCGGGCCGCGGGGGCGCCGTGTGGCGGCTCGGCGTCCAACCAGGGCGAATCGAGCAAAACCCAGAGCCCGGAGACCCTCCTGGACATCGCGGCGAGGAAAGTCGCGGAGAAGTGGCCGTTTCAACGGGTAGAGGAGCGTTTCGAGCGGATTCCGGAGCCAGTCCAGAGACGGATCGTTTACTGGTCTTTCCCGAGGAGCGAGAGGGAGATCTGCATGTATTCGTCGTTCAACACCGGCGGGGAGGAGATCGGAAGTAGCGGGGAGAGCAGCGACGAGACGCGGCTGCCTTTCCGACGGGGCATCGCTCTGCTGGAGAGCGGCTGCGTGGACAACGTACTGCAAGTCGGTGAGTGGTGTGATGGGACCGGGGCACACCGAGTGCAAATACAAGCGCCTCCTGACACATTAATCACACAGAAAAAGAACAACAGCATTGACCTATATTAATGATTAAATGTGAGTGGCTCGTACAATGTAGGTAGATAAAGTGACAACAAAGGGTGAAGCGACAGAGGAGAGGCTACAATGGGGCTTTAAATCTGCTGCTGGGTGCCTGAATGGGAATGTGCGGCTGGGGCATTTAAATCCTGTTTTGCTTGGGGCAGTTTGAATGTGAAATGGAGGGTACAAAGCCTTTAAAAATCCACTAATTGCGTTGAAAATCAAGCTGTGGCTTTAACAAAAAGAGGAATTCCTACATTTCCACATCTCTTGACACCACCAGACTTCAGTGAGACACTTTCGCAGAATAAGTATAAATAACCACAGCTACTGTCTGCTGCTGGATGTAGAGGCATAAAACAAAGTATGCAAATGTTAGTTAAATTCAACCGTGACACGAAAGTCCCAAAGATTTTTGAAGGTGGTTGTTGGGGGTCAGAACATGGGAGACTACTATCATCAGAAAGCACCTAAAAGTGCTTCACGTGTCCTTAATCCCAATAATAAATTGAATTTATTGAGCTGATAGACTTAAACAAAAAACGCATTTTTGGCGCATTAAAGCAAATTTTTTTGTAATAAAATGTTCTACTTGATGTCTCACATTAGATAGAAGTTCTGCTATTTAGAAACCACTAAAAAACAGCATGACCTTTTTAAAAAAAAATCACTTTAAAGATTACATAAACTATTGAGTAATAAGGGAAGTGCTAATGTGTTGGGTTGGGTCTCAACTGACACACATTACATTTGAATGAGTTGCTCTGTGTGGGAAAGTTGAGATGTTGTATAATAATTGTACATGAAACATCAGCACGTCACAAAGAGTGGTTGATAAATGTGAATTACTAAGTTGGAAAGCAGCCAAACATGCAGTCTCACATGTCGTTATTATTTTTAGATCTAGTGTATCCACAGTGTTATTATCAGTGGGTTGTTTTAGTGCAGAATAACCATTATTAAGTGAGTGTGCTTTCTTTTCAAATGGCAAAAACGAGAATAGAGTTATTGTATGTCAGCTTCTTTAAAACCCACATTTTTTTCCTGAGTGAAACAGGAACAGACACATGTGTGCTGAACTGACAGCTGCTTGTGCCCGACAACTTTATTCCACACACAAACACCAACCAGCGAATCAGAAATATTTGATTTTATTTAGTCATTTATTGTAATTTTCTTAACATTTTTTTTATGTGCTTATATCATGGCCTTCTTTGAGATTTTAATTACTGCAGCATGCATATCAAATGCCCAGCATTCCTATTGTGAGTTTGGCACTTTGTTCCTATTTTCATGTTCATTTGTGTCTTTCAAGCTTCCCGTCACCTCCAAAAGGAAGGCAGACAAAAGCATCTTTTCACTCCCTTGTTAAGTAGAAGAGATTTGGAAGGAGGAAGCGTATTGAGCACAGCGATTCTTTTAAATGGGCCATGATTCACACAAGTCCACAGCCAATTGGTTCAGGGTTGTGTCTTTGTGAGTATCTGTGATCGAAAAGAAGACGACAGAGAGCTCTTTGGCTCTGAGGGAAGCAGACGTGGTGTCGAGATAGCTCATTTTAATGAAGACGAACTTCAGTTCGCAGCCTTTATCATGACATGGTCAGTCTGGAGTCTTTGATTGTGTTGCAGTGTCTGTCACCTGTGAGTTCACCAGCCTCGGGACACCTTCTCAGGGAGCGTTGAGGACTGTAATCCCATTACTCTGCATGGTTAATTTGAATTGTAATGCAATCTGAACACTTGAGTTTCTGCATGAGTCGTCCCTCTTCCCCCACTGCTAAATGCAGGAGGTTCATGTGGGCTTTGTGAGAGGCCACAGGGAATACACGCCAGGCTCTGTCCTGCCAAAATGAGAGGCCTATATATTCCCAGATACTGGGAAATGCTTCTGTAGGGAGGAAACAGAATCTGGGTTGTTATGCCAGAGAGTGAAGGGGCTCGATCTGCATGCTCACAAAGAGGAATAACAGTAGTGCTCATGCACACACACAGGGAGGGTTTCTTTCTTGGCTGATTGCACCCCAGCCTGGAATTTGCTGGAAAAATAGAGGCAAGAAGTGATAAATAAAAGATGTAATCTCCCCATGTGTGGGCCGTACCAGAGGAGGGAGGTTTTCTCGCAGCAGACCTTGAGGAAATGAATTGGCACACATTTGCTGTGGACCCTCGTCCTCCACAACAAACCCTCACTGTTAATCAGGGCAAAGATAAAGGAAGCCATTTTTTCTTACAAGAGTAAATACTGTAGCTTCTCCAGTTTAGACTTGAGGGATACTCCACCTCCCTCCCCAGGTTGTAGCCAATATCATAGTTCGTGGTGATGTTATTGAGCTGCAAGGTGGGCTACACCAAACACCAAATAACACCAAACAAAGTGCGCTCTACTACGCTTAAGGCTGTAGGCAATTTAATACCAAACAATAATAAATACAGAGCTGAAATGAGCAATTTATCGGTTTATGTAGTTTTTGAAGCAAAATGCCAATAATTTAATGGTTCCAGATCTCAAATGTGAGATGGTCCTGCTTTTCCTTGTCTTACGTTATAGTAATAATAATATCAAACACACAAAAAGCTATTTTAAGAGATCACCCTGGGATGAGGGGTATTTTGATTTGTCATTTCATAAAACAACAAAAACACAAACATTAAAGGCAGAAAACAATGCATGCAGTTTTTGCAGTTTAAACTATTGCTGCAGAGCCTATACAGTAATTAAAACTTCATAAACTGGTAATTCAGTGTTGCTCTGGTTGCCATCAGCAGTTTTATTGCCTTAAACATTTTCTAATTGAAAGTAGGAAAGGGAAAGTTAGTCCTTTTGCTCATTAAATTGAAAGACTATTAGTGATTAATACATGAAAGAAGATTAAAATCTGCTTTTTTATAAATTGTGTGATGTTGACTGTAGTGTAATTAAGTGCGTTCAACATAAGCAGAATAAGTTCAAAGTCAAAATTATTAAGATTTCTTTTATATGATCACAAAGAGAAAGATTTTACAGGGTCCAAAACTAGATCTTCACTAAACAAATCCCAGACACACACAGCGTCTTTATTGCGCCCAATTCATCAACCCCCATTATCATTTTAAACTCACAGAGGAAGACGAGCTTCTCTGGTGTGAAGTCATTTTGCAGTGGGTTTCATGCAGAGAAGCAGCTGAGAACATGAAAGCCTTTTGTCTAATTCAGTTTGCACTCAGGGTCATAAAGCAGAAATGCATCCTGTGTGCAGAAACTATAGCTTCTACTGAGATTTCTAGAGAAGAAAATCCAAAACCAATGAAGCAAAAAAGGAAACAGATTTACAGGCCATTAAAATGGAGCATGTTATACTTGATTTAATACAATAATAAGACTGTAATAATTAGATTAATGTCATGACATTGTGTAATACTAATAACACGACATAAACACATATCCCAAATAAAACCACTATTTTAAGTACAATTTCTCTAAACAGCTGGATATAGGGCCTGAATTTAAAGCTTTAGACAGTATCAGTGCCTTTTGCCTAAAAACAGCTATGTAGCAATAGCTTGCATCTTATATGCAATTACAATATGTTTATTTCTATTCTATTCCATTCTATTTTACTTCTATATTTGAGCTCAGGTCATGCAAGATTTGATCAGAAGCTAACAATAGTAAAGGAAATGAGCTAATATTTCCTGGTGCATTCGCTGCCTTAATATAAAGCCAGGCTAGTCCACCGCAATGCTAGAGGCTCTGTGTGGTTGAGCTAAATGTTAAGCAGGTAAAAATAACATTTTGACTTGATGATGGCGCTAGAGTAAAAAAGTCCACCAAAGTAATTAGGATTCATTCACCGGGGAACATGAATGAAACGGCAATCCATGAAATAGATGTTGAGATATTTCAATCTGGACCAAAGTCGTGGATCGACACGAGCATGGTTCTCATTAAGACAAAACTCCAGCGTTGTGGTCAACATAAGAGGCTTAACTGCTTATTCATGAACACTTTTGAAATCCAACAATTTTACTTTGATTGTGACACTACTTCAGTTACATCTGAAGTAGCTTCATCTCAGGCCTCGATGAGCCTCTTCGGGACACTGAAGGTTTTAAACACGACGTGGATGTTGAGCGGCCCGTCTCTGCTCATACACGTCAGCGCACGGGGGGTGTTGAGGTATAGGTTTGGGCTGAAGTGCAGGCTTCAGGGACACGTTAAAGTATAGGCTGCAGTGTTTATGTGTATGCTGAGCATGGTTATTTCAGGCGTAGAATCTGCACTGACTTCGTCAAAACAACTTTAAAATGGAGGGGGGATAATTAAAGATGTAAACTAATGGACACCAGACCTCAGTAAGGAAATTCATGGTTTCTATATATGGTGGGAAAACATATGATGTAATGGGGTTGTTACCCAGTTATTAGGTCACATTTAAGCTGCTTGCACTTTAGGTCAAGGAGGTCAAGTTCATACCTTCTCTCTTCGTCTGATCTCTTGTTGAGCTGTGTGAGGTCAAAGGTCATTAAAACATCAATGCTGTTAGTATGCAGTGTTTGTCTTTGATGGGAAAACAGGAATCCCACCCTCCATTTATTACTCTTCTTACTCAGCCAGGAATTAAAGTAACTGGGCTGAAACTACCAGTTATTTTCATTTTTTGATTAATTTGCAGATTATCTTCCGGACTGATTGTTTGTTTTGTTCAACCAACAGTCCAAAATAAACAATATTCACTTTACTAATATGGAAGACTAAGAAAGCCATCAAACATCTGAGAAAGCAAAACCTGTACGCACATGCGCAGTGTTCGACCTGGAGAAGATCAACTTCCCCTGCTAAGGTCACCCAATGTCCTGTCGACCGTGGAGGTGCTAATGCGGAGGTCTGCCATTTTGTTTTTTAGCTTTAAAGACGACCTGCAGTGTAAATGTTGATTACTAGCTTTCTCAGTGATCAAAGAATGATGTTTGGTTGATACATTGCTATTTATTCATCTAGAGTGAGGTTTTCAAACTGTAAGGTAACAACAGATGTTTAGTTATTGTAGTTTGACCCACTGATTTGGCTGCTTATCAGCTTTGCCAGCAGTTGGAGCTACATCAGTGGCTGTGACGCACAGCTTGCGGAGGCTACTAAGGTACTTTAAATCCTTTAGCATCCAATTGCCACAATTTGCGTTAGCAAGTGTACTCCTTCTTGGAGTTCATTGGGATTAAATGTCAATAAATCCATAAAGACATCATGGACAAAATGCGCTCCTTTTAACTGCAGAAACTGAGAATCATCACGTTTTTAAGTTTTCTTCAGTAGCAGAGTAATTCAGTAATAGTTGTCTGTACATCCAGGGGTACATTGCAAACAGGGACTGCTGATAGGTTATTCAGCATACTTTTATAGTGCCAATTTGGCGAAATGTAAATAAATATTGGCTAAAATGCATCTTTTCATTTTTTTTGTTAAGCAGAAGAGATTTGGAAGGAGTTGTGCCACAGCTGACTCCCTGACTCTATGACAATGTTAAACTATCTGTTTACAGCCCCCAAAACTACCAAATAATGGGAACTGTAGATCCAAAACTAAGCAATATAATTAAGAATAGTGACAGTGAATAGTAATATGTTTTCATTTTGGGAATGTAAAAATCCTAAAATCCTGTTTAATCCGTTTACAGGGACATTCTGTCTTTTCTGTGTGTGTTTAGCACAACCCTGCCAATTAAAACTCATGTTTATTAGTGAGTTTACATCAACATTACTGTCATTTTGTACACTGACGTGCAGAATTTGAGACTGGGTACTCTTGTCTGTCACAGGCATGTTGCTTCATAGAATAAAGGGCTGATGGAGAGCGATAGTCTGTTGTCACTGGAGTCTGTGGATTGTGGTCTACCAAGTCTTGTGTATCTATAGTTTTCATCACGTGATATCTAAGAGGGTTTGGTTGTGTTGGCAGAGTGGCGCACTGTCACCACACAGTGAAATCTCTCCGGGTCTCTCTGGTGAACTTCTGTCATCTCTGGAATGAGTTCAGCCAATACTTTGCCGGCTCTGCCCAGAAACGATTTGGCTCGGCGATCATCCGGTGTTACTCCCTCTACAGTCATCATTACATACTTATGATTTGCAGTGGTGGAAAAAGTACTCAGATCCGTAAGTAAAAGTACAAACTCCACAGTGTAAAAATACTTCGTTGCAAGCAAACGTCCTGTTTAAAACACAGAAGTTATACAGAAATATTATAAAAGTATTGTCTGCAAAACTGTACTTAAAGTATCTAAAGTAACTGTACAGTACTGCTACATTATCATGTGTGAGTATTTATCAGACAAAATCTTTATTATTAGCAATATCAATTCTTTTATCCTAGTTTTAGATCACCTCCGACTCCTATTATCTGATATATTATTATTGTAAGAAAATCGATTATAGCCGCTTTAACTAAATCTCTGATATTTTGATACAGTACATATGTTCATACTTATCCACTAAACTCAGCATACTATATCGAATTAAACTTGAGCTTAGCATTTCAAAGCACAAGTTGTGTTATCTCTTATACACACATGCTGATGCATACATAAAGCCTCAGGCCTTCTGTGCACACTGATCACTGCCGGCCGGCTCTCTCATCTGCAATTTTATGAAGAATCAATGAATTGGGGCACGCTTATTGAATGATGCAAAGCTTTGTAAGTACAGTGAGGGAGTGAAAGCACATAGACACACACACACACCACACTCAGCCTTGCAGGTTGTTGATCAGCATTAATGGTGTATGCATAGCACCTCAATATGCTTCTGCTCTGCAAGATCAATTTTTATTGGAGCTACATCGTGCTCATGCTTTGAAACGAACGCTTGGCTGGGTTTCACAGAGACCAGGCACTGGCAAAACCTGCCATTTTGAGAGATTGTTTCACACTACGGTGGCCACACTTGAATAAAATTAAGACCCAGTCAAAGTGAATATTAACGGAGGAAGTAGATGTTAATGTCCCACAACCGAGCCAGTCTTTGTTTTTCTGTTGTTGCTGGTTGAAGCCTTGGAGTTTTGCCCAGGTATTTTCCAGGTCAGCAGTGTTAGACACCGCGAGGAATGTGGCTACGTTTTTCATTTCACCTTCCACATGGATAGAAGAAGCTCAATCGACACACAGTTGTACACACACACACTTTTAAAACACATATTCCAGTGGAGAGTAAGACTAGTAAGGATAAAGCTGGTGTTATTCTGTGTTTTTCTTTGTCTACAAATGCCATGAAAAGATCCAAATCTAAAATACCTTTGTCCATCTCTCAAATTTCTGTGACTTCTCCTCCATTGGTTCCTACTGAAGACGTGACGTTACTCAGACAGGAGGAAATAGTGCATTTGTTGGGGACTATTTTCAGCGGCGGATTAATCCACACTTTGTATTTGGGGCAGCAAGACGGTATAATAAATCTAATGGTGTATGTTAGTAGGATCAATTAATTGTTGGTTTTTAATGGGATTTATTAACAACAGGAAAAATATATCAACCTCATTCTTTAAGACCGAGGTTTGCTAGTAGCTGAAAGTTGCTCATAATCTCTCGCCACAGCTGCTCCGGACTGGTTTAGCACTCTTTCCACATCCATCCACGTCTCCCTGATCTGTATTCCTCTGCCGTATCGCTTCATCATTAACCTTCAACTCGGGGGAGAGGAGAGGTGGCGGAGCAGAGAGGTGGGTGGAGGAGGGGTGGAACTAGTTTACCTTCGTCTGCCCTCAGTCGGCTTTAATAAATCCCGTTTTGTTCTCATCTTACTTCTTCTTGGACACCACATAATGCTGCTGCTGCCAACGTAAACAACTAGTGTAGATGCAGCTAGGGCTGCAACTTACTCTCATTTAAACGTTCAGTTAATCTTCCAGTTATTTTCTTGATTATTGGTTTGTTCCATAAAATCGTAATGTCAGAAAACTGAAGCTGTCTTCAGATAGCTGGTTGTTTCCAAGAAAAATTTTCAGGTTTATGAGCTGCAACAATTGTTCCATTGATCAATTAGTCAATCAACATAAAAAATGAATGATGACGGCAAACTGAATATCTTTGGGGTTTGGACTGTTGGTTGAAATAAACAAGCAATTTGAATACATGTTTTTGAACTGCGGGATGTTATAATGGTCATTTTTCACTACTTTCTCAAGTTTGATTGACAAAACGATTAATCGATCAATCCAGAAAGTAATCAGCACAGTAATCAATAATAAAAATCATCGTTAGTTGCAGCCCTGTTCAGGTTTACTGTCATAGTCTGAAGTCGGGGAATACGTTTTTTTTTTCTTGAAAAATTACTTAAATGATTATGAAAACAGCAGCTGGATATTTTTCTGTTGATCAACTAATTGATTAATTGCCTTATACATTTGCCTCTCAGAGGGAGGCACGGCGGTCAAAGCAAGAAGGTCGTGGGTTCAAACCCCGGTTGCCCCGGCCTTTCTGTGTGGCGTTTGCATGTTCTCCCCGTGTCTGCGTGGGTTCTCTCCGGGTGCTCCTGCTTCCTCCCACCATCCAAACACATGCAGGCTAGGTTAATTGGTGTCTCTAAAATTGTCCTTAGGTTGTTTGTCTATGTGTGGCCCTGCGATGGACTGGCGACCTGTCCAGGGTGTACCCCGCCTTTCGCCCGATGTCAGCTGGGATTGGCTCCAGCACCCTGCGACCCTGTACGCAGGATAAGCGGTTGACGATGGATGGATGGATTTGCCTCTCAGTTTGTTGAACACATTGGAGTGGCCTCTTATTCTTGGGTGCGTCTGGGGAGTTTTATTCAATCCTCAGTCAAAGCCTGCCTCCGTCCTCGCCTCATGGGAACCCCAGGCCTCATGGGTTGGTCTCCGAAGAGGACCTTTGGACCTCCGCAGCTCTGCAACTAGAGCAACGCTTCAGTTAATCAAACAGGTGAAGTGCTTCGAGCGTTTCAAACATATTAGCGCTGCTCTTGATTTTTTGAGGTCCCCAAACACCGTGTTCTTGATCTTTTCAATTCTCATGAAAAAAGAGGATGGATATAAAAATAACTGAGTGTTTGCTGGGAGCCTGTGTTGAGAAGCACAAGCTTTTGTCTTTGTAGAGCAGGCGGCTCACCTCTCTCAGCCTGAGTGTAAATCTGAAACTACTTATGAGCACTGCTTACCTTTTAATGGGAACTTAAAGGTGTCATCCATCAGAGGCTGTTACCTTAGCTCACAGCCACAGCATGCTTAATGAAGACTGATGGTCCTCTTCTCCTCAGACCAGAGAAACATCATAGCAGTTAAAGTTATTTGAATAAAGTAAAATTATTTTTTATAGAGGATATAAATCCTGGATGTGTGTTTGTTTTGACCATTTAGTCAAAATTCTAATTACCAATCTCAAGACATTTAAACCTGCAATATCTGATTTTTAAGTTGATATGTGTGTGTATATACACACACTTTGAGCTGATTAGGAGCAACATTATAGTTTTATTGTAGTTTGTGTCACCAGATGAATATAATTCCAATATTCTCTCTCTCTTAGCTCTGTTTTTGTTCTCCACTAGCTCCAGAGGAAAATATTCAGCTCTTTAGCCGATAAATGCTCCACTATGTTCACCAGCTAGTCTCTAACTGTGTGCGTCTGCTGTTTGCTACTGAGCACGTAGCGTACAGTGCTTCATGGTGTTGGTCCCATCTGTGATTTGAGCACGCCACACGTTACTCCTCGATTCACAGAATGAATAATAATCACGGAATAACGTATGAGTGCTGAGGTTACAGGACTACCTGTTGCTGCTGTTGCTGTGAGTTTTCACGGTCTGGTTATTTGCAGCTGGACACATGAAAGAGAGACAGCTAACAGTGGCTGCACCCCTTTATATAATGCAGGCAAACACAACACTGGGTGTGTGAGAGCTGCTGATGACTCAGCTATTGCTGAAATAATCAATACTAACGTTAGCAAGCTAGACTAACAGTGAGCCTAGCTCGCTAGCTCAACCCATTTCCAGGTGACAGCCAAACATTAGAACATGCCATCACCGCAGCTGGACCCATGAGAGACAGATCGCTAACGCTAGCTAGCTCTGCCTTTTTCTATACAAACAAACACTGATTGACCTTAATAGCACAGTGGGTTCTCCCAAATGAGGGACAGTTGCTAACGGTATATAACACTATATCACTATGTGGAAAAAGACCCTCAGATGACACTGCCATGGGAATCCCCTCCACCCCCAGAGGCATACAGCTTCGACTCTGTTTCCACAAATCTATCCAAATAAGTTTCTCCTTCAAAAAAAGAAAATTGTGCACAATAGATCAGTTCTTCTCTAAATCTTTCACGTCAAGGACGCCTGATCTGACACAAATGAGTCCACAGACCCCCATTTGATAAGATTTTGTCCCAGGATCGCCCATCTGATAGGATTTTTTGCTTTTAGATGTTTTATTACAGAAAGTATATGAAACCCATGACTAAAATATTCATACTTTCATTGTGTTACTTATGGATGGAATTATAGTGAAAATAAATTCACCTTTCTGCCGGGGACCCCCTGGAGTCCTCTCAAGGACCCCTTGGTGGTACCCGGGCCCCACTTTGAGTACCACGGCAATAGATGCAGTATGATTTTAGTTTCTATATTTCCTTAAACAAAAAGAAGTGTGGAGGATTCAAATTTAAGTTTGACTTTAAATACATATCAGATCCCTCCTGCATGTGAACCTGCTCTGCCAGAAAACTCCCCTGCCATCTGCTCCCAGTATCTATACGCCTGTGCTTGTCAAGCCCATGGAGAGAAATCATCATAGCGTTTGCTTAGCCAAATTTACCAAGTGCCCAGACTGCGTGTCACATAATGTAAACACATTCACTGTGAGACGACACATGCAATGTTGTCACGGGACCAATAACCATTCACTTCCTGCCTTCACATGGGGATCTCCTGTCGGGTTTCAGTTTATTATTCTGCCTCTTTGTATGCTCCACTTTTGCACCCACGTCTGTATCTATAATAATAAGCAAATGATCTAGTTCACCTGGTCCTACTGTAGCTGCAGGCCTTTCCCCAACCTTCAGCATAGCTCCCTGACTCATACATGTGTCGCTGCTTTCGGATGGGTGTCTTGAAGCTTCAGCAGGTACAGCGTGTTGAAATTAAGACAAGCTAAACCAGCGCCTTTTTATCACGTATCTATTGTTTAAACACTTCCAGCCAAACTGTCGCCACACATGAAAGATTCCTCAGTTTCCCCATGATGGTATGGTTTCATCAGTGATACGTTTTTTACATTTAAAACCAGCATTTTTGTGACAAACAAAATAACCTTAAGCTCTATGATGTGATGTTTCTTACAAAAATGCACCTCGGGGGTTGTAGGTACCTTCTCTGATGTTTTTATGTATAAAAAAACTTCTCGCCTTCCACATCCAGAGAAGACTATATGTATGAAATCAGTGGAGTTTAATGGAGAAAATAATCAGCCGATACTCTCACACACATGCACTCTCACACACCTCAGGGAACACACAAGCTCCCACAAGCCCTGCTAACCCAACAAGTATGTTTCCGCACAAACAGGGTATGCCTGGCATGCGCCTACAAGTTGAGTCATTGTTTTCATCTGTTAAAGATGAGTAATGTCAGTACGTGTGATGGAAACGGGATGCATTTGAAAAGTGTATCGACTGGGCTTTAATGCAGTTTGTGGCAGGGAGGGGCCGTGAGAGAAGTGGATGGTTAACCGAGGATGATCAGATGAATGTGCATTGAGGCTGCATCATGTGCAGTTTAAAATTAAGGGAGTAGGAAAAAGCTCTGCATGAAGGAAGTTTCAAGTCCTGCATTCAAACTCCTACTAATGTGAAAGAACTAAAGTATTATCAGCAAAATGTATTTAAAGTATCAAAAGTAAAGTACTCATTCTGTTGAATAAAATGGCTGTGGTTAATATATTCTCGAAAAAGCTATTTTTAGAGCAGCATTTTAGTGTCGTAGCTGCTCAAAGTGGAGCTAGCTTGAACTACTTTAGATACAGTTAACAGGTTTGAACTTATACTGTTACAAAGTAAGCTACTTTTAACTACTGTATATATAGTTAGCTAGTTTAAACTACTTCATACAGTCAGCTAGTTTTATCCACTTTATATACAGTTAGCTTGTTTAAAATACTTTACAGTTAGCTTGAGTACATCTACTTAGTGACTCTCCACCACTGACAGACTTTTGTATGCCACCATAGTGAGAAAGGAAGATTAATATCTGTAAGTTTGAGCAGCAAGTTGGTATAAACACGATCATCACTCTGTTTTGTGTGTGTGAAGCACACAGTCACACAGAGGATGTGTACAAACTGCGAGGTGACATGACGAATCACATCGCAGCTGAACAGGAAGGCAGCTCCAGCTGGTAAATGAGATGCAGTGAGGAGAAGAGCTGGTTGGTTGTAGGCGCTCAAACAGGAACAGACAGATAACGTGAGACAACAGAAACCAAAATAACTGCAAACAAGAAAGAGCAGGTTGATTATGAGGAAGGTTGAACAAGGATTGTGGTGTTTATCTTCCAGTCCAGTCACGCCTGCTGTTCCATCAAAGCGGTTCTTTCACCTGAAATGTTGAGCAAGCTATGTTGTCTGTTTAGCCCAAATAGAAAGGAGGTTGTGGGTGTGTAATTCTGGTTTGATGCACTGCCATGATATGGCGTGGCCTGCATCCTGTTTTGACAGTGAGGGGCCCCTCCTTCTCTGTGACGCTGTAGGAAAGTATTCCTTTTGCCTTACAGACACGCCGCTGTGACATTACGCTGACAGTTTAACGGTTGCTCTCGGTTGGCTACAGACAAAGACAAGCCCAGATAATGTTGTTGGGCTAGCTGTTCAGCACACACACACAAAATATATACAGCAGGTACATACACACTCATTGCTGATGATTGGACAAAAGCCAGGATTTAGAGTCCTTAAGAACAAACCTGCAAAAGTGCAGCTTATTCACAGTAAGCTCAGTCATGATTAGAGCTACAAAGATTAGTCGATTTAATCATTAATTGAAAGTTGTTTAAGCACAAAATGCTAAATATTCTGTATATATTGAGTATATCTTAATTTATGCTACTTTCCACTCCACTACATGTATATGACAGCTATCATTACTAGCTACTTCAAAGCAGAGCTGCTGAGTAGTCGATAATTCATCGTAAGAAAATTTATGGGCTACTTTGATTTACAAAAATACCAAATTTCATGCGATTCAAGCGTTTTCAAGTGAGAGCATTTCCAACATTTCTTTGTTATATTAAAATATAATATTTTGGTTAATCGGACAAATTGAGAAATTTAATGCTCTTGCCATGTGCCATTGGATATTTATACACTAAACCATTAATCAGGAAAATAATCAGGCGCTTCATTAATCATGAAATGTTAGTAGCTGCTCTAACAAATCAACAACAAATAAATCCTTTAACTTTGTTTGAAGAAATAAATTAATTGGATTATAACTGACGGGGTCATTTTAGCCTTATAACATCTGGTTTAGAAGAATAGAAGAACCCAGGACTTAATAAGTCACTCAGATGCTCTGAGTTATAATTTACTTTAATGCAACAACATGAAAGAAGTGGTTCGTACTTTATCACATCTCGGTTCTCACTTTTATATATGTAAACATGCAAATGTAGTGTGTGAATGTGGAAATATGAAAACACACTTACTGGAAAGGGTTAGCCTAGTCAGATCAGTTTGGTTTTTAACACCACAACTTCTGTAACGTCATTTTTACCGTATGTGGCTTTGCTTCAATAGCTGGGTACAAATGTTTCTAAAATGTGAAAAACAGTGAACGTAGTTTTTGTGGCAAGTTTGATGATGTTCACATGTGATTTTAAAATTTCTTATAATCTGCCATCCTCCCTGTAATCTGCTTAAACTGCAGTTTCACCACTTCACCCACATACCACACACACACACACACACACACACACACACACACACACACACACACACACACACACACACTGGTGTTACCCGGCTGCTTGTGACCTCAAGGAAGCAACTGTTCAGAGGTCAAAGGGCCACACTGGTGCTCGTGAGGAGCAGCTCTTGCTGGCTTGTACTGCAAGTCCACAGCAGGTGTGTTTGTTTGGACAGATGCGGAATAGCAGACTGGACTTTGCTTCTATCCTGAAGAGTTTTTCTTCCTGGTTGTTTTGTGTTATTTCGAATGACGTGTCACTACATCGTAGGTTCAGTTAACATTTTATAGCTCTTCCCACACATTATATGGCCTTTACAAGATAGGATACAATAATCAAAAGTGATGGTTGCATATTTAAACCCACAATAACGAACTTGTTAGCAAACAGATACTTATTTACACATCCAGCAATTGCAGAGAAACATTATCATTCATGTTTGTGTCCACCCGGAGAAGGTAAATCCAGGATTCTCTCTTTTATATCTGTTTTTGCGCTTCAGCAGCACCTGAGGGAAATATCTGGCTCTTCAGCTGCTAAATGCTCCACTGTGTTCAACTGTGTCTGTCTTTAGTAGTGAGTCAGGTAGAGTACAGTGGCTTTTTTCTCTACTCTAAAAAAACAGCTGTCTACTGCGACGCTACGAGAGCGGTGAGAGTTAGTAAAGTTTTGGACCCGACAGCTAAAAGATGAGCTGAAAGTCATATAAAGCCTCGTAAAGCAGAGCGGCACTCATCTGATAATTCTCTATAGGTTTATTACTACAAGTGGCACATTTGATATGTTGTTGTTATCAAAATATTGATCATAAATGCTTTAAGATTCTTATTTTCCAAAGCACACTCTAGACAGAGCACACTGCAAATACTTTTTGATTTATTTTCTACATTCCAGGCGGACACTAGTTTCCATTAATTTCACTGCAGAGACTTGAGAGTAATCCATCACAGGGAACATTTCAAAACACACTATAATCTGATACTATATTATTCTGAAATTGGCCATTTTGCATAATAAGTGATGCTAATATTTATGTACTTTCGATAGCATTACGTTTAAGTATTTCTACACTGCGATATTGATATTTTTACTTGAGTAAAAGATCTGAGTACTTCTTCCACCCAACGTGTAATCTGAATTTCACTGTTGCAGTGAGGCTGTGGCAGAAGAGACAATCTCAGGAGATGGTGAGATCTCATCCAGTGGAAGGAAATGGTGACGTTAAAGGGGGAAACAAAATGCAGAAACAGCTGGAGTTGCACCACCACACTCCCACAGGAGCAGAAGCAGTGTTCAGGTTGCTCTGAGTTAATTTCACTCAGAGACCCAACGTTTCCCAACGCGTTTGTTCCCACAGATTTCTAGCGCACTGAGTGTACTCCTCCCATTGGCCTTTTGTTGGCCTGCTTCACTCATGTGCTGCCTATTCCCACATCCAGTTTTTCCTTTACTTTCTGGTTATTTTTATCAGTGTCCTAGCTGATGTGATCAAAGACGTGATGTTAATAATTTAGAGGATTGAGCATAGTTTCACATTTGTTTACTTATTTTTTTATTCAGTTCCCGTGAAAGCTGCAAAACAAATCAAAGGCACTTAATATAATCTTCAATTAATCACATGTGTGGAGCTGTTTAAAGGAATGATTCAACAAATATTTGCTTTCTTGCCAGGAGTTGGATAATGAGATTGATACAACTGGCAAGTCTGTCTATTAAATATGAGGCTTGAACCAGGAGAAAGTTATCTTAGCTTAGCATAAAGACTGGAAGCAGGGGAAAAACAGCTTCCCTGGCAGCAAGTCACTGCCTCCGGACAAGAAATAATCTGGCATATAATCCCTTCAAAACCATGTTTTTACACTTTGGTTTTTGTACAGATTAAACAAACGAGATAGCTTGTGCTGGTTGGTAGATTTTGTTACCTTTGGACAGAGCCAGGCTAGCTCTGTCACCGTTCCAGTATTCATGCTAAGCTAAGCTAACTGTTTTCCGACCCTAGCTTTATATTTACCGTATAGTCATGAGCGTTTTATTAATTCTCTCAATCTAACTCTCTGAGAAGAAAGCAAATAAGTGCATTTCTGCATCCTGCTTTCAGCTTCATATCTAAGTTACAAACATGAAAGGAGTATCGATATTCATCGATATTCCTTTCATGTATATGATTTCAAACACAGCTCACGTCTTGAAAAGAAAACAACATTTAATAAACTTCAATCACATCAACATGTAAGCAAACACTAAAAGCTTTTATTTGATTTTATTCATGTCTTCATGGGATTCCTGTGCTCATTAGCAGCAGCAGCAGGGCAGCTCTGCAAGGATCTCTGTGGAAATCGAGCTGTATCTCAGGAGTGGGAACAAATGCATTTGGAGAGGAGAGGCACTGGCTGGTCTGCTGATGGTCCTCAGAGGCTAAACAAATGACTTTCTCTGAGCACGTCGGGAACAGACAGCACTCAAACAAATGCTTTTAAATGGGGAAAGACAGGGAGGAGAAAATCCTCTTCTGTCCCTTTAGAAGCTTGTTGTCAAACCTCTGATGGCTGTTATTTATCTTAGCAAGGACAAACTGACGTAAATATGCTGGTGAGATTGCATGTGTTTGTCTGTCCATGATCCTCCATGGAGAAGCCGGTTTCATCAGGGAGCTGAATGTGAACTGGTGGTTGTTTTCTGTCACTCCATCATTAACATGCACTGTACCCCTATGTGTTTGTGCACGTGTACATGTATGATTGTACCTGCTAACTAAGTATATTTATTCAAGTACCTACTTGTATTTTTACAGTATTTCCATTTTGTGCTACTTTATAGTTCTGCTGCACTACAGCTCAGAGGGAAATACTATACTTTTTACTAAGACTATACGTACAGAACATATGCTGACTTTATAAAACAGGAAAATAATGCAATATATGTTTTGCATAAAAAATATTAAACTACCAAAAATGTATAGAACAAGAGCTCCAGCATATCAACAACAGTGAAAAACAGTAATATAATATATAACAGTAAAATACTTGCGGGGTAGTTTTTCCACATTATGAGTTCTTTTA
The DNA here is from genome assembly GCF_021292245.1 of Micropterus dolomieu. Taxonomy (NCBI): domain Eukaryota; kingdom Metazoa; phylum Chordata; class Actinopteri; order Centrarchiformes; family Centrarchidae; genus Micropterus; species Micropterus dolomieu. The sequence continues at coordinate 4,554,874 of NC_060162.1, read as the reverse complement.
CTTTTTATAATTAAAGTATTCAGCTTCGGATAATAATTACGTACTATAAGGACTGCAAGTAATGATTATTTTTATTGTCAATTCATCTGTCAATTAATTTCTCAATTAATCGATTAGTTGTTTGGTCTATAAACCGACACAAACCGATTATCAAAATAGTCGCGATTAATTTAACAGTTGGCAACTAATTAATTATTCAATTAAACAAACAAGCTGCTGTCTGTGCTAGTTGTTTTTTAAATTTGGGAGTACGCACCACTAAAGCAGAGAACTGACGCAATAGAAGTCCCCGCTTAATAACACGTTGAGGTCATATGTTGAAGAGGGTCCCTGTGTCAAAAGACATCCTTTAATTGAATTGTTAAAATTACCACACATCCAACCCGGGGCCAGGTAGTATTCCAGCATAGGAAAACCGGACCCATCGTACACAAAGTGTAAGGAACAGGAGGGTTAAAAGGGGCCCAGCACCTAAATTTGCCCCCCAAGTAGATTTATTTGGCCATACTATTAAACTGTAATTTTGAATATTTCACTCATACAATTCTAGATCTATTTGTGAAAAGAGAATAGAAAATCCTGTCTTAACACCATATAACAAATTATAACTTTAAGGAAGGATTTATTGCAGGCCTGTTGTATTCATCTGTATTACTTTTAGCTATTTGTACCTAAGAAACTGACAATTTATAGAACATCAGCCATCTCCACAACAAAACAGTAAAGGAAGAAACAATAATTTTTTAGATTTTAAAGCATTTTAATTGATGCGAAATATACTTTTGATGCTGCCAACAACACAGTTAACTTCTGTCATCTGCAGGAAGTATAAGGATAAGGATAGTGAACTGAATATCTTTGATGTTTAGGACTGTTTGTTGGATTAAACAAGACGTTTGATGACGTCACTTTGGGTTGTAAGAAATTATATATTGTATACACTATTTTTGGACATATTATAAACCACACCATTAGCCACATAACCCAGAATATAACTCCCAGATGAATCAACAATAAATGAAGAATAGTATAGTCTTAGACTTGCATTATAATTATAATTTCCATCTCGCATTACATGCGAGCAGCAGTTAGTGTAGCATCTCTGAGTGCTTTGATGGTTGCTTTAGTAATTGATTACTGTGCGGCCGCCACTATCTGCTCAGATAAGAGAACAACTGAGAGGTTTCTACAAGCTGGCAGAGTCATTCTATTAGCGCATCAGCTCCTTTTCAAGGAGTTTCCAGTTTCTTCCCGGTGCTCGCTGCCGGCCAGACTGAATGGCAGCAATTAGACACAAATTTCAGCTGAGGTCCCATTTTTTTATTGGACGGCAAAATGGGAGCCATAAACCAGCGGCTTCGGCTGTATCTGCGGAGGAGTCGTTTTCTTGTCTGAGTGACGAGACCGTTTGCAATTTCGCATGTGTTGTAAAGGCGCCCTCTTGTTTTTCTGACAGAGCTGAGGAATTTCAGTCCACTTGGTCGAGGAGGACTCTTTCCTCCTCGTAGTATTTCAGTGCAGTTTGCTATTTCTAGGGTTCTGTCTCAAAAGCAGGAGATTGGATTAGACAAAGTAGCAGATGACTGGCTGAAATACTTAGCGTCAGGTGTAGTAAGGGCCACGGGTGGTGTCTGTGTGAGAGCCCAACCATGTGCGCGCGCACACACACACACACACACACACACACACACACACACACACACACACACACACACACACACACACACACACACACACACACACACACACACACACACAAAAATAGCATTGATTAGTATGTTCGTACTATAAGGAGCCGTGGGCGATAGCTTAAGAGGGACACAGATTGACCCAGTTAACTCAAATCCTCATTGACCTCATTTTGAGCTTGCATGGAGGTGCATCCCCCTGTCTCCTTAGCACATTACCTTGTTAGCTGCTGGCTCTCCCAAGTGACCTTCTGCTAAGCCCTGCCCCCTTGGTTTACGACGGTTACAGTGGCAGACTTACCACTCTAGCATTTACCATAAGCTAGCTAATTAAGCTAATGTTAGCTCTATGAATTGTTTGAAAAAGGCCGTCTTCCTTTGACTTTTGAATGTTTTCTGGTTTTAAAATGAGAACCCTATAAAAATGGCCTTTAAATATGCATGTTGGCTTGTTCATGGCACGATGCTAAATCACAGAGGCTAAGGTTAGCATCCTCACCAGGTCATGTTGAATGTAGAACACATTTCTTTTCTTGCTGTGTTTTTGGCTGCTTATCTTACATACTTTAAATACAAGCCAGGCCGAGGCTTCATTGTTCTTTTTTTTAGTTTTGATCGTTACAAGAGAAAGGGCTTTTAGGATGTGGACTAACCAGTGTTAATATATTGCTCGGGGAGGATGTCTGAAAACGATTCTGGCTGGTTGGCCTGGTATAGTGTAAGCTTCCCCAAATCTAATAGAGATCAGAACAGAGCCGCTAACGTTAGCCTGATATATTAGCATCCAGGACTAGCTTCCACACAGTTTAATGTGCTAGTCCTGAACAGTAAAGCTGGGTTAGGTAAGGAGCTACTTAGCCAGGCATGCTATGTCTACAGTTCAGAGCAAATAAACTGTTTAACCGGTTCCTGTTAGGTTTTTGGCTTATATATGTTCACCGCTTCAACATATAGAGAAATACAGAGCTTATGTTGTGCCTAGCTTTGGATGCTAATGGTTGGCAAACGATCAGTTGGCTACCTGGCTAACCTCCTTATTGAGTTTTTTTACATAATTTGATCGATGATCCACTAAATGTTCTCTTCAAATGTTAAAGTGTAACGGGACGCTGATCTGAAACTAGTCTTTAAGGACAGCTGGTAATCAGTGCACTGAGTATTGATTGGTTGTTTACTTCTCCTTCCTACAGCCCCAGAGGTGCCTCTGCATCACCACGGGTGAGAGATTAGGTTCCCCATTGTCACCAGAAGTACACTCACTCACTCACACACACACCTTTGCTGAGAAGCTCTCACTTACGCCTGACTGGTTAGCTTTGGAGGCCGAGCAGACTGAATGGTTGACTAGGATGTGTGTAGCAGGGTGGGCGGAAGGGGGGTCGTGTTAAATGAAGGCTTTGGCCACACAGCTGAGAGTGACCCCCTGCAGCTACAGTTTCAGTGGGCGACGTTGTACACAGCCTCCAGCATGATGGTCTCCTCAGGCTGAACTCTGCTGGGAGCTGAGCCACTGCTCTTTCACAGGCTAACGTCCTGGCCTTGTTTTTCCCCTCCTCACTGAGACATCCTCTCTGAATCCTACAGAGACGGCTCTATAGGCTTAAGTCTCTCTTACCTCAGGCTTAATTGGGAGTGAAGTGTTAAATCTCGGTTTCCAGGCGAGTGTATTCAGGGTTTCTGCGAGTCTTTGACAGTCTGAACAAGCATTGAATGCAGCTTTGTCAAAAAGGTCTTAAGACGGACTTTTCTTGGAAGGTATTAAAAAAACTCTTAAATAATTTATAAATATCTTAAATATTTTCTCTTGCCTACCATAAATAGCAATGTTTTCATATCCGATTGCAGCCTACGGGGAGATGTTATATGATGTTAACTAAAAGTGGGGTTGTTATGACAGCAGATTGTGCTGCAGGAGGCTGTTTAATCCTTTTTTGTGGAGTTTCAGTCTGCACCAACAGACCTGCAGCAAACACTGGAGCTACAGTAGCTCTAAAAACTCATTGTCCAAATGGGCAAGTGTCGGGTTTTAGCATAAACGTATCTGTTATTATTTTCTATTGTTTAATCCATCAATCCATCCATGTTCTGTCACTCAACTGGGTCCTGGAAATACTCCATTTTGAGTTTGATGAAAAGATTGTGTCTGTACGGCCGTTTAGCTTAGCTTAGCACAAGGACTTGAAACAAGGAAACAACTAGCTTGTCCTAAAGGAACAAAATCTACCTTCCAGTTCCTCTAAAACTTCAGTAATTTTTTTTCTTTAATCTGTACAAAAAGGACGAATAAAGACGACCAGTTTTGGCTTTATTGGGGGTTATGTGTCAGATTATTTCTTGGCCAGATGCAGTGATTTCCTTCCAGGCTTGCTGTTTTCCCCCTGTTACAAGTGTTTATGCTAAGCTAAGCCAGCTATCTCCTGGTTAACCCTTGAGAGTGGTGTCTCAGGCCCCATCCACACTACTCTGTTTCAGTTTACAAACGGAGAATTAAAACGAATACGATCTCCATCCACACCAGCGTTTTAGCTGCGTATCAGAGTTGATCTCCGTCTATACTAAAACGACTGAAAATGCATCTATTGGCCGTTCAGGTACACTTGGCATGCATGAGCCGGTGTAAACAAGAAGCAGATGGTCTATTCCGTAGTTACAGAACATTTCGCGAAAGAATATACGAAAGAAATACAGATGAAGAATCAGACCAGATTGTTTTTGCATGCACCAATAACAAGCTGGGACTGTTACTGAATGTAACACGGGACTGTGGTGGCGGAACAGACAGGGAGTCGTTGCAAAGTAAACGGCGTAGCCTAGTAGTAGTGTACGCAGATAGGCCTAAGTGTTATTTGCACGGTATAGAATATTTTAATAAAAATACCAACTCAAAACTCTGTCAGTAGCATCGTGTTTCTGCTTTGCATGACTGAATAAGAGAGCTGAGCGTGACCATCTGCGCCATCGTTTCTAAAGTCCTCCGTTTTTGCCCGTTTCCAAACTTGTGTGTTTTACGTCTTCTTTTTCACTGTTTTAGTCTGAACGGGAGGTGCAAACGTAGCAAAAGGTCTCCGTTTTAATTCAAAAACGCAGTAGTGTGGATGGGGCCTCAGTGGTGTCTTTTCATCTAACTCATGCCAAGTAAATAGCAAATATTTCCCAAAATGTTAAACTGAACTTGGACGTGCTTCAGAAATGGGACACCATCCCATCTCCATTAGTTGTTCATCATACTTTAACACTTTGGCCGGTAGGAGCGTTAAACAGGAATGAAAATGCGTCCTGTGTATGTAAAAAGGCCCTAAAAACTCCTGAATATGACTTGCAGAAACCCCGATATGCTGCGTTGGTGGCGAAGGAGTTAAGTTTGGTTGCTATGCGGTGTACAGAGCTGTATTATGCAAGCTGTGAAGCACAGACACGGGGAGAGGAAGTGCATTACAGAATGCTGAGCTCAGGGCTTTGGCTCGCCGCCAAGCATACACTCCTGCATGTGCACACACACTCAGCTGAGGGCATACCGATTTTTCCAGCGGTCTCCTCCTCCTCCTCGAGTCGCTCTCTCTTTCTGTTACGTCAGCAGTTCAGCTGTGGGCCAGGCATGTCTGGGGCAGGGCTGCGTAACGGAGAGCACCAATCTGTGTGTGTTTTGTATTTTAAAAGACAGGATGTGGACGTGTTTGTGTAAAGTGTGATCGTGTGTGTGTGTGTGTGTGTGTGTGTGCGTCTGCTCAGCAGGGAACGCAGCAGTAAGAACTTCCTCTATTTCTGTGCAGTTTAGTTTATTTTTTTGTTTCTGTGTCGTGTAAAACATCTGGTCCATCCCACATGGGCCTATAAGACACGGCTGTTTCATGAAATACGCATTTTCCGGTAATACATATATAAAAAAACTGAAGAAAAACAGTTCAGATAATCAGGTTTTTTTTCTTACTAAACAAAGTATTAGTATGGTTCCCAGCAAAATAAATGGCACTCCTTTTCTGTATCAGTCATACAGGTTTCATTATTCTTTTGTAGTCTTGACGCCTCTTTTGTTTTCGCTCAGCTCTTTATCACACAGCCCCACCACATATGCAGGCAAACACCTACTCTGTTTACAGCGTTGTTCCACCCAGCAGGGGTGATATGTGTCAGCTATCTGGTGTCTGTCACATGTATGAGAACATTTGAGCAAAGTGGAATTTAAATTCTCCAAGCTTATGTTCCAGGGCGAAGAGCACTGATAGTATTTTGTGCACATGTTGAGCTCTTAGTCACACTTACATAACATGAAAAATAGCTACAGTATATTGCTACTGCAAACGTTTTTATCATGGTCACATGCAGTATTTTGACAGCTCTTATCATACGTAGTAAAGATATGTGACCCCATGTAAGGACTCTAGATACGGCTGCAAATGTTGATTGCTGTGACTCACAGTGTGTCGATCTGTTTGTACAACTACTGTGAGCCTCAATGTTAGCTCAATGTTGCATTTATTTGATAGTTGACACTGTAGATAATCTGACACCAATAAACATTAAAGGTTAAGTCTGTAATACTTAGGAGGATCTATTGACAGAAATGCATTATAATAAACATAACTACGTTTTCAGTGGTGTATAAAACCTTACATAATGAACCATTATGTTTTTTAATTACCTTAGAATGAGACATTTCTCTCTACACACACCGCGGGTCCTCTTGCATGGACGTTGCCATGTTTCTACAGTAGCCCAAACTGCTCAACAGAGCGCATTTTGTCACTATGTTGAATACATAACAAGTAGTGGTAGTAGTAGTAGCTGCCTGGTTCATTAGAAGTAGGAAGATACGTAAAATACTGAAGAGTCTCCTATGCACTTGCAAACGGAGGGGTGAGCGGTTGGTTGCAATTTTCAGCCCTCACCACTAGATGCCACTAGGAGGGTGGTGATGGTGCAATGAATAAGACTATGCTTTTGGTGTGAGAGACCCAGGTTCAATCCCCCACTGTGACCCTCCACCAATGTGTCCCTGAGCAAGACACTTAACCCCTCGTTGCTTCAGAGGCGTGCAACCTCTGACATGTGTGGCAATTGTAAATCGCTTTTGGATAAAAGCATCCGCTAAATTAATAAATGTAATGCCACTAAAACTGTTGGAGCAGCCATCTTGGATTTTGATGTCAGGTTGGTGATGTCCTTCGAACTTTCTGAGTCTTAACTAAAGGGGGCGTTCTAGTTGAAATTTCCGATTGGGAATTTGGAAATTCCGACTTCCCATGTCAAATGGAGCATAAATATGTAGCCAGAGCTAGCAGCCAGCCTAGCTTAGCGTAGCATAGCACAAAGACTGGAAACTGAGGTGAACAACTAGCCTGTATCTGTCCAGAGGTAACCAAGCCCTCTGAAGCTGTCTCGTTTGTTTAATCTCTTTTGTAACGACGAGAATTTGCTGTTTTATTTGGGCTATGTGTCACACTATTATGACTACTTTTTTTTTTTACCCCATAAACTAGCGATTTTAAAAAGTAAGCAGTACTTCAGTCTTTATTGTGACATGTGACAGCAGCTATTTGATAAGTGGTTATTAGCACTAGTTTCTAAAAAGAGTGTCTTTTCATGTCGGTTCCCAGTTGGTTTAAACTCCCCCACAGACAGGACTTGACTGAAGGTTTTTTTGATGGATCATTTTCCATTTTCTTTGGTTCAAACTACCATCAAAAAATGCTGTCTGTCATCTGTCGCTGTCTGGGATCACAGCTTCATCAGCCTCACAGTTGGCCAAGTTTCTCTGTTTGCAACGTGATGCAACAAGTACATCTGGATGTGTGTCTCGCCTTGTAAAACAAAAACATTGTGGTAAATGTCAAAATGATTTTGTCAAACTTTTGAGTAGCTGTCTGTCATTGTGGTGGAAAGTAAGTACATTTACAGGTTTATGGTACTTTATTGAGTATTTCCTGATAACTTTAGTTACCTATTGTTTTGAAGATTCAGATTAATAATACCAACTATAATCAACATATAAATTATTATATATTATTAAGACTTTATTGATCCCCAGGGACAGATTCAAAACATTAAAACTAGCTCTAAGTTTACCAGCTATAACATTAAAGTGATGAACACATTAATGCATCAATAATCATAAACACACACACACACACACACACACACACACACACATATGTATATATATATATAGTTGAATAAATATAATCATCCTAAAATGGGCCATTCTGCATAATGAATACTTTACTTTAACTATTTCTTGATGCTAATACTTTTCATTTTACTTAAATAAATGTATTTATAGTATTTCTACACTTTGGGTATTGCTACTTGTGCTTCATCTGAGTACTTCTTCCGCCACCGGAGTGTTTGAGATATAAAGAACAAAGTGCAGTGAAACTAAAACAGTACATTCACTTTGCTAAATGTACATACGCAGATGATAAAATTGGACTGTTTGCATCGGTTTTTAGCTGACCAAGCATCTGACACCCTCTGTTATCACTGGTAGTCCACTAACCCTGTCAGATAAGTACTTTTAACACACTCACATTGTCTGCTTCTTGTCACTGGAGAAGAATTTTATCATTAAGTATTTGCTGCAAAGTCATTTTTTTTTTGCCAAAACATGTCCATCTGCTCTGTCTCATCTGGATTTAAACCTACTGAAGCTCCCACGTGCAGCTGCTGTGTTTTCAAATCTATATTAGTCATTGGGTTTTTGTTAATGTGGAAAATGACAGCACACTTGTTGCCCTGTCATGTGTGGTGTATTTCCTCCTCCTCAAATCAGAAAGCATTTGCATCTGGGTTCATTTTCCTGTCACAGGCTCAAATACCTAAGCTTCGAGAAATATTTTCAAGAAGGTCCCATACACACTAAGATCTGCTTCCCCGTCTGCGTTTACCCTCCCCAGACACACATAGAGGCCTATAGGTTTTAGCTTGTGAGAGGTCAATAGAAGGTCTCTCTGTGGTGAAACGAGCCCCTCAGTACGCCATAGGGTGGAGGTATTAAGGCTAAGGTAAGCGCTGGAAGTGTTGTGGAAGGGAAATTAAAAGCAAATGAGAATATTTGGGTCTTTGGATTTGCCTCCCTGCCCTTTCACTCACCGGCCTTTGTTTGACTTTATTCACCCTGCCAGCACTTTCCTGATCAGATAAAAGTTAGGTTAAAGGTTTATTTCAGAAGAATGTTTTTGTTTTATTTGTTGAAATATTCTTTACATCCCGACAGCAATCAATAAAGAAACAAAAAAGAAAACATTCCAGTGTCTGTGGCGTCGCAGGACTGTGATGAGCATGAATGACTGGAATGATTGGCTGCCCTATCTGCCTACCTGCACGCCAGTGTTTTGGGGGAGTGCCTTCGGAGGAATGGGATCTTTTGGATACTTTCAAAATCTATCGGTCTCTTGCTAGTTCTCGACTTTGCCTAACCCCAGCTTTAAAGGTTAAGTTCACACATTGCTAGGAAGTATCTGGTTTGATGTTTATTCAAGAGTGGAAAAAGAATCCGTCAGAAAAAGATGCACAGATAGAAAAGTGGTTTATGTGCAAGTGCCCTTTTTGTTTTGGGGCATTTAAAGCTATAAAGAATCACTATTGGTTCACCCTCAGCGATCTCATAGTGTCATTAGAAGAAAAAGCTCTAAAAACCCACTGTTCACTACCAGATATTTCACTCAGGAGATGGTGGAGACCAAAACCAGAGCTAAAAGGGAGAGAATATTGGAACGACGACAAACTGCAGACGATTAACAGTAAATATGTTCTCTGTTTTTCTGCAGGTTTTCACCTCAGCGGCACAGTAAGGGAACCTGCCACGTCCTCGGAGCTTGAGCTTGTCTGCAATGTGAGCGTCAGCTTCGACCGCTGCAAAATCACAGCTGTAACATGCAGCTGCGGCAACAAGGACATCTTCTACTGCGCCCATGTGGTGGCGCTCTCACTGTACAGAGTACGGACGCCCGAGCAGGTCAAACTGCGCCTGCCCATCTCAGAGACTCTATTCCAAATGAACAGAGATCAGCTGCAGAAGTTTGTCCAGTACCTGATCACCGTGCATCACACAGAGGTGCTGCCGACGGCACAGAAACTGGCGGATGAAATACTGTCGCAGAACTCCGAGATCAACCAGGTTCACGGTGAGTTAGGGGGCTGAAATAATGGTGGGTATTTGTAATTTCATTGGCAGAACAGGCTGTTAACTTCCCCCGTTAACATGAATGCAGTACAGACACCAACAAATACACCAAGTACTTGTTTTAGATTTTCACCACCTCGCACCAGTGGAGGTCCCGCTGGAGGCTGCCGTCCTGGGAGATGAAAAACAAGCTGTTTAGGAGAACAGGAGGGAAACGCACACACACACACACACACACACTCTTAAATCAGGTCAAGTTTGAGTTGAATGCATGACATGGGGAAAAGTTTGAGAAGAGATTTGCTCTTTTGGGCATTACGGAAACATGAAGTACCACAGTGTGTAGAGCATTATATCCAGAAAGACTAAATTACTCAAAGAATAATTTTTATCTGTGTCTGTAAGCAGCTCTGTTTACAATCCAGTACAACCGTTAAGTCTACTTTTATGATGCCTGTGATGTTGTTGTGTTATTTAAATTATGTGTTTTAGCGTCGAGGTCATACTGTTGGTGTTGTATTGCACTGCGCTATATTCAGAGGTGTTTCCAATATTTAGACCTGCTCGTGTATCTAATTAGGGAGGACAACACCACTTTTAACTCTGTCCACAATAATAAACATATAATTTGATTTACATTTTCTAATTATGTAAACAAAAAAAAGAGCAATATAAATGTTTTAAACATAGAATTTATGGCTGAGCTGTGAATTGCAGTAGCATGTACAGGTGTACCTAATGATGATGATAATAATAATGATTTTATTTATAGAGCACTTTTCAAAACAAGTGCTTTCTCAAAAGCAAAGAAAATAAAACACAAGAAAAAACAAAATAAGATGTATGGCAAAGCAAGAGAAAGTTATGAAATTAAAATACAGTATAGAAAAATACAATACAGAAAAATAAATAATTAAAATCAGGAAAGGCTTTTCTATAAAAGTACGTTTTAATAAGGGACTTAAAAGAGTTCCTGATTTAAGGGACTTAAAAGAGTTCCTGATTTAAGGGACTTAAAAGAGTTCACTGACTCAGCCGCCCTGATTTCCTAATAAAGTGGCCACTGAGTGTGAATATACAGTCAGAGGTTTATCTGCAAGCCATGTTCTGTGCACTGCAGAGCTTATCATCTGAAGGATGTAGGCGGTACACATCACGTGTAAGTTGTTGACTTTGTGGTATGTTGGTTTACCTTGTACTGTACTACTACTACTGTAGTACCAGTTGGTAGGCTATATATTAATTTACTTGTGACATTTTTAGGTGGGGTTTTTTTGGAATACAAGGTTAGTGGTTCTTGCAGGTATTTTCTGGTAATTTATGTTTTTTGTTGTACTTTGTGGCTCCGGGTACAGTACATTAGGCCCTCAACACAACTTTATTTACATTATTGATTAATCTGCCGATTGTTTTCTCGACTAATTGTTTACAAAATGCTAGAAAATAGTGAATAATGTCCATCATAATTCTCTGTGGTACATGTTGTAGTATGTTGTATTTTTGTATACTGTGGCATAATATGTTGTGTTTTATAGCACACCCAGTTACTTTTGAATACTTTAAGGTTGATTGTGTAGTAAATGGTAATATTTTGGGATACGTATTGTAGTAAAACATGTGCTACTTTGCGCTACACGCAATATTCCTCATTCCACTTTGTGTACATGTACACAGTTTTACTGCAAAACATAAATGATTTTAAATCTAATTGTGTACACTAGTTCAATGACTATATACAGTCATATATATTAGTAGGTCTGTCAGAGGAATATTTGCTTTGCAGGTTCTTGGTTGGTGGTTGTATCTTGGATTAGATTGTAGTTTTTCTGTTTTCTCTGTAGTGTTTTCATGTTCGCTGTGTCTCGTGGATTTAATCCTCCCCGGTAACTCGTGTTGAAAATGTTGGCTGTGTTCTTCACTTCATGTAGGCTGGTTATTGTTGCGGAGTTTGTGGTATCAGTTTAACCAGCAATGCATTAATGCAAAAGGTGAACTTTATGCTGATTCATGCACATTGATGTCTGCTGCTCCCCAAAAAGACACAGATTTTTATGTAAATGTCTGTTTGTTTGATCGCAGTTTACATGTAGTGGACAGTCACTTCATTTAGTCATTTAGTTGAGTACTGTACTAATTAGTATTTTGATGTAGTATCTGCATGTTCTGCTACTTTGTACTTCCATTACGCTACATCTCAGGGGCAAATATTGTACTTTTTACTCCACTACATTTAATTGATAAATTACATTTTTAGTTACTTTGCAGATTAAAGTTAAACAATACAAAAAATGGTCAACAAATACACGTTAAGATAAGACTTTATTGATTCCGAAAGGTGAAATTCAAAAGCAATCCTGCAGAAAATAAAGTGATTAAAATCAGCTCCACTTTACCAGCTGCAACATTAAGGTCATGTACACATGAATGCACCACTAATTATAACCCAAAGGTATAATAATATACATTATTCTGCATAATAGTTTTACTACTTCTACAACGTTGCTACTTTTACTTCAGTACTTCTTCAAACCTCTGAATCTAGTAAAACTAATAAATGAAAATCAGCTTCATTTTGTCTCTTGTAATGGTTTTGCTGACTCATTTACTTTGTTTGGCGCAGGAGCCCCGGATCCGACGGCGGGCGCCAGCGTGGACGATGAGAACTGCTGGCATCTGGACGAGGAGCAAGTTCAGGAACAGGTCAAGCTCTTTCTCTCCCAGGGCGGGTACCACGGCTCGGGAAAGCAGCTCAACTTACTGTTCGGCAAGGTAACGGGATAATTTCTAACAAAAACTTCATATCGCGCTGCGGAGGCGTGTACGGCAGCGTTTACCCACCATGCCCCCCCCCCCGTCTCTGCAGGTGAGAGAGATGCTGAAAATGAGGGACTCCAACGGAGCTCGCATGTTAACGCTGATCACAGAGCAGTTCATGGGTGACCCCAGACTGGCGCTGTGGAGGCAACAGGGCACCACCATGACTGACAAGTACCGGCAGCTGTGGGACGAACTAGGTACTGTGTGAACATATTTCACAGCTGCATACACATCTGCATCACTGTTGTGTACTTTAACAGAAATACCTTAATTGTAAATCTTTTAAAAGAACTAAAAACGTGTCCTAAATTATGGATAGTTGTAAACACTGACCTGGTAGATTCATTCAACAACTGCAGTTTAAGCATAAAAAAGCTTTAGAAATATGTTTTAACTCAGGAAGAGTAGATCATAAATGTAATCAAGGCAAAATATATTCACATTTTTATTGCATGTATCAAAGAAGGGGAGAGTTTTGTCTATAGCAGCAGTAAAGGTTTAATTAATCTGTCTTCCCTGAGAAGAAAGGGGAAGATGTACAAAAACATTCTTCATTTCAGGGGTAAAATATTAATCCACAGCCTGCTGTTTTCTCACTCCCCCCCTCCCCCCTCCACTGATAATTATCTTATAATTATTATTCAGCACGTGGATTTAATTGAGACCTTTTTGCTTCACTTTGTTTTGATAATATCAAGCTTTAACGTCTCGGCGCTTCAACACAAACTGAAATATCACAGCTGTTCCTGGATGTATTGCCATGAAATTTACATACCTGTCAACCCTGTATTTTACCATTCTTTCCCGTCTAAATATTTCCCATATTTCTCCCGTATTTTTAAACCTTTCTAAAAACCCCGCCAGGTGTATTTGATGTGTTTGCTACCTTGGCCTCCGGTAAAGCAGGTGGCAGTATGTAAAACATTAGCTGCAACATCAAGTGATGGGCAGCGTGAAGATTTATGGCCAAAAAGTTTTGTGAAAGTATCTCACCAAATGGGAGGAATTTCTCTCACTCACCTCTCCCATCCATTTTCGTAACCTCTCTCACAGTCACAATTGAAGCATACATGTGTAAGTGATGTAACCTTGTTCAAGTAATATTAGTGAACGTGTAAGTGCTGAGTAACGTGCCCTTTTGTGTTTTAATTTATATAATGCAGGGATGTTTAAAACAATTGATTGCCTAGAATTCACTGTGTGTATACCCTTGTCTAAATGTAAACTTTGTGTGGGTGGTGAGATAGCCCGTGCGGGGTGGGGTCTCTTATTTTCAAATCCCAATGTTGACAGCTATGAGTGTATGATCGCCAGAGGATGAATCCCGCTGACTTTTATTAAACAGTCACTTTTTATCTAGTGCCACCAGCAGGTCAACGTTTGCGTGGTTCCCAGAGGATGAATCCAAATGCTATAAGGTTGACATTTGTGGTTTTAAGGGATAATATTTCAACAAATATTGGCAATTCAATAATTTTTCTCTCAGGATGATTTCTAAAGGTGGTGTCAGACAGTATTTATTTGTATTTTATTAACCAAACTATAATGGCAAATTAATTAATACCACCCGCTAAACATCTGCATGTTAGCATATATGATCGTTCCTGTGCAGAATCACCTTTCCTGCAGGTACGAGATTGAACAGCCGCTCGGCAGCTGAAGAAATTACTTTTTTTCATGTGCTTGTGATTAAAATAACTAGAAAATATGTCAGGCTTCGCTTATAATCAAACTGTGATGTCAGTTCTCTTCTTTCCTACCTTCTCCTCTTCGTGTTTTTGCTTTCTTCTCCCCTGCTGTTGTGGATTCTTGCTCTGCATTTCGTCACTCTTCTCAGCGCTCTGTTTCCCCCCTTGCTGTTGTCCTTGAAGCAGCCCTAACAAAGAGAAGGAGGATAAAGCCTCTCTCCTCCCGTCCCCTCCCCCCAGCCCTTCCTCCTGCATTCACTTCCCCCTTTCCCTCCTCTCACCTCTCCTCCCTTTTTTTTCTTCACTTCACTTCCTTTCTTTTCTTCTCCTGTTCCATTTTGTCATCTGTCATCCTTTATTTATCCCTCACCATATTCATTGTTCCCTCCTTCATTCTCCGTATGTGTTTTCCTTTTCTAATCTGTATCCAGTGTCTTCATGTTTTTAGAGATTAACAATAATCTCAGCTCACTTTTGAACATTTCAATTGATTAATCGGCAACTATTATAATATTCTGTTCATCGTTTTAGTAGATTTTTATGCAAAAACTACCAAGTATTCTCTGTTTGCAGTGAGGGTTTGCTGCTTTTCTTTGTATCATATCATTTTAAACGGAATATCTTTGGGTTTTCTAATGTTGGTCAGACAAAATGAGACATCTGAAGATAATTTCTGAAATAATAATTTTTCATCATTTCTTACAAAGATAAATAATCTGCAAATTAACCTGTAATGAAAATAATTGTCAGTTGCAAACATACTTCTTTATAAATATAATATAATACATATCATATCTAAATAAAAATACCCTTTTGTTTGGATTTAGGCAGGTAATTTTAACTTGTTTAACCACCTTTCCAAAGCTGTTTTGAGACTATTGTTGAGACTGATATCACTAGTAATCGGACTAGTTACATAATAATAAATAACACTTTTATTAAACTTTAGCACCAGCAGTAAATCATTAAACTACTTTTGGTTATCTTTTTAATAAGCTACAAAAAAAATAGTGATTGTTTTCCTTCTTGTCTTTCATGTGAATGATCAAGAAACCTAAAGAGCATTGCAGGAAGTTGTAGATTTTTTAATTTCCGCTAGTTACGGGGCTTGCCTGTGTCACAAATTCATAGATCTGCAACGATCAGTTGATTTTAATTACCTAGTGAATCAACAGGAACGTTAATTGTCAGCTCTTCGTGTGAGTGTTTTAACTCTGTGTGTGTGTGTGTGTCTGTGCAGGGGCCCTGTGGATGTGCATCGTGCTGAACCCCCACTATAAGCCCGAGCAGAAGGGTTTCTGGCTTCGACAGCTTCGCAGGTGGAACAGCGTGGACGTCTGCCCCTTGGAGGACGGTAACCATGGCAGCGAACTGACCAATCTGACCAACGCTCTGCCCCAGGGCGCTCCTGGCGCTCCAGGTGAGATGACACCTGGCTGTAGACGAGACGTCGCCTCACTTCCTTTTTATTTCCAAATCTTTCCTGTATGTCTTTTCTCATCTGAGCTCTTCTTTCTCTCCTGCAGCATCTCCTCCTCCTCCTCCTGTATTAACACTGTTAAGTCTTCTTTCTGCACCCTCCCCCCTCTCTTTTAATCAAGTCTCCTTCCTTCAATCTCTGTACTTGCAAGCCTTATTACCTTTTTAGTGTGGCTAATAGAATAAGCCTAATAACACAGTTGATGTCCTGCAGCCTTTTCCACTAAATCAGAGAAAATACACACGTCAGGAGGTAATAAAACCGTTTCGAATGAAAAGACAGGCGCTGGTATTACTGCTGCAGTTTTGTCCGTAATGGCCTTGTATTTGTCGCGTTATCGACGTTTTTTTAATCCTGCAATGACCGTGGTTCAAATCAAGACAACTGCCCCCCCAGAAGAGAGTGCCATTCTGAGCCAGACAAATAATGATAGTGAAACAAGTTCATATAATTGTATTTTGTTGCTCTTATTATTATTCTTTGTATTATGTTTACTATTTTTAGAACTACAGTTCCCATATTTTGGGGGATGTAAACAGGAAGAACTGTGTTGTCATGAGTCAGTGATTGCTGTGTTCTACAACCTGAGCCCCATTTTCTTGCCTATATTTGCAAATTGGCACCTTCTTAAAAGTATGCCGATTGCAGCGTAGCCATAGATGTATCACTATCACCGCATAACTGAAACTGAAGAAAACTTAAAAACATGACGATTCTTAGGCAAGTTATATGGAGTTATATGCTGGATGTGGAGGTCCTGGACTGGTGTGGTTACGCGTGGTCTGCAGTTGTGAGGCCGGTTGGATGTACTGCCAAATTCTCTGGAACGCCTTTGGAGACGGCTTATGGTAGAGAAATGAACATTCAGTTCACGGGTAAAAGCTCTGGAGGACATTCCTGCAGTCAGCATGCCAATTGCACGCTCCCTCGTAACTTGCGACATCCATTTTGCTGGAACTGCACATTTTGGAGTGGCCTTTTATTGTGGCCAGCCTAAGGCACACGTGTCTGACCAGCATCTTGATAAGCCACACCTGTGAGGTGGATGGATTATCTATGCAAAGGAGAAGTTCTCACTAACACAGATTTTGACAGATTGTGAACAATACTGGAGAGAAATAGGCTTTGTGTTGAAAGTATTTTCCAAGATTTCTAAGCAGATTTATTGACGTTTATTCATGATGGACATTGGAGATAACGATATTGTTGGATAGTTAAAGATAGACTGAATCTAAAAATATGTGTATCATATTCGACTGAGTTATGACTCTGAGGACACACTTTGACACTAATTGCAGCAATCGTGCTTTAATTGCCTCCATCAGCCATGTGTCACAGTAATGCTACCCGCTACAACTGCTAACTGTTGTTAAGCAGCCAAACTACAACAACTAACCTCCCAGCATGCACCTGTACCTTTGCACCTCGAGCAGTATCTTTGCCTCGTGTCTCCCCCTCACAGTTTACGATGTGGGTTTTTAAAACGCATGACGTCTCGTGTTTGTCTCTCGCAGATTCACTGACTCGGCCTCACCGGACGGTGTTCACTCGAGCGATCGAGGCCTGTGACCTGCACTGGCAGGACCCCCACCTGCAGCACATCATCACAGAGGACCACTACACCAACTACTGCTACCACGGCAACCTCGACAGCTCCCTCTTCGACGCCAGAGGGTGGCCCATGTGGCACGGTGAGAGAGCAGGGACACATGGTTTATAGATATAATGCTCATTTTCAGGTTCATTATTTTATTTAGGGGCTGAACCAGAATAGGTTTACATGGTTCCTCTTTTCACTTTATGTGTTGAACGCTCTGTTTGAACTACCGAGTGAAGCATCTCGCTTCTATTTGATCTATATTGGCAGTTGCAAATGCACAGTACCTAGTTAACACCTACTAGCCAAACAGATGTCTGTGTGTGCTGCAGCTCCATGTGTGAGGGCGTGCCACACTAGCAGCTAGGCGAGCATTATGACATGTGTAAAAAAGTGACGCAGATAGGTTACGGAAGTAAAGGCTCGACTACAAACAAGCTGTTTTCAGGCAGTTCAAGAGTAGTGTTTTCTGTGGTAGATGGGAACTCCCTTTAGGGTGGACTTTGGGCTTTTTTCACTTTGCAAACCTATTACGTGCAGAAAAAAGAAATATAACGCAGGAAAAAGCCTCATATGACCTATTTTAAAAAGGGAAGGCAAATTTAAAAAAAAAAAATTTACATCAAAATATGTTCTTTTCTTCTCCCGCAGAGCACGTCCCGACTGCCTGTGCCCGAGTAGATGCCCTGAGATCACACGGTTACCCCAAGGAAGCACTCAGACTGGCCATCGCTATAGTCAACACGCTGCGGAGGCAACAGCAGAAACAGCTGGAGTTCTTCCGAGCTCACAAAAAAGGTCAGTTTACCGTGCTTCAGTCTTTTGTTGTGTAGATTTTTACATTTCAATTATGCATCTTACTTTGCTTTTCAGTTGCTATTAAGTCTCTTTTATATGTTTTTGCTCATAAAACATTTTACGGCTGATTAAGAATAAAAAGCATGAATTTGGTGTGGGACAGTTTTTGTAAACAAAGCTTCTGTGATTCTGGAGAAGTTCAAAGGGAACTCCAGCATGATTTGAGTAATTTAACACTCGCATTCAAGACTCCAAAGAACCGGACTTACTGGTCTATAAGCTTTCATATATTGATGATTTCATCCTGGGCATGTTTACCAGCCACAAAAATGTTGCATTCTTTCATGGATTTACCTCCTTACGATGAAAATGAAGGAAAATGGCAAATAAATCACTGTGTGCTGAGAGCAGCAATACAGTTAACAGCAATGGAAGAAAAGAACTCAAACTTACTTCTTTATTGACCATTGTGTCGGTGTCTGGAGACATTATACATCTATAAACTAAAAGTAGGATTGTTGCAATGTCACTGCTGCAGCTACAGCATCGCTGAAGCTTATTATATCAAATTATTGATTTTAGCAGAAGCTTAAATAAAATAAATTTATTGGTTTATCCATCCATCAATTTACCTGCATCGTATCTGGGTCCAGGTCATGTTAAGTGATTTAATTTATTTTTTAATCAATCATACATCTGGGAAGTACTGACAAAAATGAGATAAATGTACGTACTTACTGGTCTGACCATGAAACAAGATTAATTTGCCTTCTGTGTGATGTTAAAAGGTCTTAAAAAGCCTTAAATTAAAAAATATTTAACACTGTAGAAACCCTGATTGTAACACCAAGAAATATACAGTAAATTAACTGTGTGTGTGTGTGTGTGTGTGTGTGTGTGTGTGTGACTTCAGAGCTGCTCCATAAAGGCATAACATCAGTCACCAACCTGGAGGGTTGGGTGGGCCACCCTCTGGACCCCATCGGCACCCTGTTCAGCACCCTCACGGAGACGGGGCGGGTCAGCGAGGACAGCGCCACGGCCATGCTCGACTTCTCAGGTACAAACACAGATACTTAAAGTACCAGTACAACATTAAAAAAATACTCCATTAAGTGCTGCACTCAAAATCCTACTTAAGTAAAAGCTTAAATTAGCAAATAAGTGCTTGAAGTATCAAAAGTAAAAGTACTTGCTCTGCAGGAAAACGTCTCCTGTGACTGATATCTGATTGTATCTGATATTATTAGATTTTTAATATGGATGCATCAATTTTAGAGCTTGCCAACCCTCCTCATTTTCCTCGGAGAATCGCGTTTTTCATTGCTCGCGCCCAGTTTAACAATCCTCCCTTTTTTCCTTTTCGTTATCACGACCTGTTTCTGGCACTGTACGGAGTGTATAAGCCCTTACGACTCTAAAAGTCTACTCGGACAACAATACAGCTACACCAAATGTTGTTTCCTGGCGTGCATGTGACTCGGTAGAGAGCCACTCGCAAAGTATACTGTATTCTTTCCTGAGAATTAAACAATAAATTAAAAGTGTTTAACATAAACATGCTTGGGGCACTGGCTAGCTATCACTCGTGCACGCGACCCATGTACAAAAGGCTTAAACCTTGTCGCAGCGACCCGGGATCGAGTCCAACTCGCGGTCCTTTCCTGAATGTCATCCACTCTCTCTCTCCCTTATTTCCTCTCACTCTTAAGCTGTCCTGTCGTGAGTAAAGGCTACGAAGCCCTAAAGTTATCTTTTAAAAAATTTAGTTTTAACTACTTTATATATTGTTAACTATCTCAGTCCAGTGGTTCACAACCTAGGGCTCGGGCCCCTCCAAAGGGTCACAAGATAAATCTGAGGGGTCATGAGATGATTAATGGCGAAAACAAAACAAATAAGTTCTTATACACAAATATATGTACACTTTTGGACTTTTAAATCTTTGCTTTTATGTGAAATATAATATATTGAATCATTTCACCTCTTTGGGCCTCAAACACATATGTGTATGTATATATATAATTAATGTTTGTGTAATGTGAATCTGTAAACTAGTAACTACAGAAAAAAAACTGCAGTGGAGTAAAAAAAACAATATCCCCCTCTGAAATGTAGTGGAGTAGAAGTATAAAGTAGCACAAAATGAAAATACTCAAGTAAAATACCTCAAAATGTCTGTTACGTGCAGAACTTAGTAAATGTACTTACTGTACACCACTGGCAGATTCAGCACACATTTACACTGCAGTGATTGTGTCTTCCTGTCAGAGCTGCAGGCCCTCCGGTTGCAATCAGCAGTGATGACACAGACGTGCTGATTGGCCCCCAGTCATCCTCCAATAACAGCTCATGAATAAGAAATGCAGCAGGAAAAACACTCCAATTAAAACACATTAATTATGCAGGAAGCTCAGTTAGACGGATTTCTACGTACTTTAGCCAGAAAGGAAGGTCTCACGTCCGGCCTCAGTTACCGTTTGTTCCTCCTCTAAACTTGGTGAGCTGATGAAGCTGCTGCACGGGAAAAGTTGTGAAAGTTTTCAATTAAGACTTCAAGCACTCTGCTATTTATACGTGTGTGTGTGTGTGTGTGTGTGTGTGTGTGTGTGTGTGTGTGTGTGTGTGTATTCATTAGGGACTGTTAACCCTCCCGGGATGAGTGGTGAGGTCTGCCAAGACATCATTAAGCCATTAAAAGACACGATTACAATCCTCAGGAGAATACACACACTCACACCAGAGTGAACAAATAGATCAATAAATTTATCAATACTCTGCTCAGTCCACGCCCTCCCACCCCCGCCCAAGTCGTCTCTCACCCAGTCTCCCCTTCCCCCCTCTCTCTCTTGTTCACCCTCAGGGTTTCTGGGTTCAGGTAGGAGGACGGAGCATCCTGTTTTCCCATCGCAGCGTTTCCTGGAGGAAGGAGAGTCGCTCATGTCGCTGGCTGTAGAGACGGCTCTGATTGGTTTAGGGCAGCAGAGGGTGATGCCAGATGGCCTTTACGCCCAGGAGAAAGTGTGTCGCAACGAAGAGCAGCTATTGGCCAAGCTCCAGGAAGTTGATTTGGACGACACGTTGGTGAAGATTTTCCGGAAGCAAGCTGTTTTCCTGCTAGAGGGTGAGTGAGACTTCAAACCGTTACAGGTTTTACAAAACATGTAAAGTAGTTGCTGTTTCTAGATTCTCAAATGTGAAGATTTGTTGCTTTTCTTTGTCTTATATGATATTAAATTTAATATATTTTGCACTGATGGTCAGACAAAACAAATCTGAAGATTTCACCTGCACTTTAAGAAAGCGTCTTTCACTATCTTGGCGAACCTTCTTAACTGAAGCAAAAACCTAAAATGAATCCTATCCTAACATGAACACATTTACTCCTTTTTATTTAATTAGTTAATTTTTATTTAACCTTTATTTTAACAGGAAAGTCCCACAGAGACAGTCTTTTACAAGGGAATCATGTCACAAATAAAAACAACAATTATTGAACCATACGTTGAAATAAAATCCAATGCAGTACAATACAATAAAAAAAAACTCTTAAAAATACTTAAATAAGCAGAATACAATGAGTATAAATAAGAGTAAATGTAGATATCTTAACTTAAATTGATCACTTTTAAAAGCAAATGCTTAGACCGAGTTCAGCACGGTGGTGCTTTGTGCTAAATGCTAACTTCAAAATGCTAACATGCTGTTTAGCAGGTAAAATGTTTACCATGCTTAATTTAGCATGTTAGCATGTTAACGTTGGTAACTTGGCACCAAAATACAGCTGAGGCTGATGGGAATGTCATTAGGTTTGCAAGTAGTTGGATTCATTTTCTGGGGGCTGTGAACATCTGTACAACATTTCATGGCGAAACGGCCAAACAAAAATCTGCCAAAGATTAAACAAACAACATTCAGTGGATGACGTATTAATCAGGGACTGCATTAAAACTATTGGGGCAGGAAGGGAGTTGAATCTTACATGGACAGAGCTAAGCTAAGCTAACCGTGTTAGCTTCATACAGACATGAGTTGTATTGATTTTCTCATCTAGCACTCAGCAAAAAAAGCAAATAAGAGAATTCCTTTAAGTGTTTTGTTTTCGATCCTTAAATCCCCACTGGACCCGGGAACGACACATTATCCAGACACAGGAAGATTCCCGTCTCACACCCCGAACCACAATCAGCTCTTTGTACTTTAATTGTCTGTCAACGGTAAGTGTGCGTGGCGTTGAGTTAACCGTGCAGAACGTGTAACGTGTTTGCACTTCTGTATTCACAGTTGTGAGAGTACATTGTTTGCATTGTCAGTCTGTTTGCTGACGTTGTGTGAATGCATGTGTGTACAGAGGGGTATAATGAAACCGTGTGTATGTGGAAGATGTGGCTCATCATGGTTCAAGGCTTTTCGCTTCAAACCCACTAATGATAGAGGCGGTCGGCCTCTCACATATGGCTCCGTTTGGTTGTGATTATAAAGGCCCATAGGAAGTCATTGTTGTTATCTTATCGAGGCAAGCGGTTATAACATGTCTTTTTGTTTTTATATTTTAAAACCATAAATTTAGTTTCCTCACATTTATTTCATCCTTACTAACAGGTGCTGTGTGTTTATCACAGCCAAATATCTCCTCTTCCTCTGGCCCATAGAGCTCCATTGTTGTCCAAAAACTATTAAAAACACATCAGTGAGCCTCACTGCTGCACTGAGTTGTTCCTTCATCACATTCACCGGCCTGCTGCCACAAATACTCACTAGAGCACCAATTATGGATTCATCCGCAGCTGAAAATGGTTCCCAAATAAGTGCACTATTTCCTCCTGTTTGATTAAAAACAACTGTGAGCAGCTGTTTTAGGAAATTACAATTTTAAAATTAAACTATATATTTGTGAGCTGTTTAAAGATTTAAGTCATCAAATGGGTTTGGGAGTATTGAGAGACTGACGATCACATTGTTGTGTTGTGATATTTGTTAACAATCAGTAAATAACACCATATTTATCCTTTAACCCGCTTTCAAAATTTGTAATGATGTGCAACATTTGTGATGAAAAATTATTCCTTCTTTCAGACTAATGCATCAATAACTTCACTTCAGACACTTCTAATAGTTGCATATGTTTCATCTCCCTCCTTTTCCTACATCCCAGTTCGTTTGTAATCTGACCAGCTCATATATATCATACTATTCATGCATCTTATATTTGGAAGGAGGCTGCCAGAAATACTCACTAGAGCACTACATGTGTATTCATCCGCAGCTAAAATATTACCCGTATGAGTAACATTTGTTAAAAAACAAGTGTGCAGTTTTAATCAAACTTATTTAGCTTTTTCCCCAAAAAATAACAAAAAAAAAAAAGAAACCAATGGACTTGGGCTGAGTAGAGAAGTCAAAACTAACAGTGTTTCACAAAAAATGACGCTAGCCTTATACTTTAAAAGGTTGATATATCTTGAGATCAGCTAAACTGATTACATTTAATCAAATTTTTTTCTTAAAGAAAAGCAATAATGGAAGTAATTTTATTGACTCCTTTTTGTTTTGCGACATGTTTTGGCACTAAGTAAAACTGTACAGAGGAATAAAGGGTGGACACGACAGCTCATTTGTGAGTCATGTAATTTCTCTTTGCTTTACATGAGAGTTGTTGTTTCTGGATGTGCTGGGATGCTGTTTTAAAGTAAGAAGAAAAAGTCTGTACATGTGGAGCAGCTGAGTCATACTTTTCCCAACAGCCTGTGTGTTTAAATCAGTGATACATCAGGCAAGATAATAATCCCATACACAAGGTCACTGTCCAGTCATACGGGAACTATCATGCAGCTCCGTTCTGCATGCTGAGAACTCTCTTTTTTTACATCGACCTCTCTTTTTCTGTTTCTTCCAGCTGGTCCTTACAGTGGTCTGGGGGAATTACTCTACAGAGAAAGTGTCCCCATGCACACTTTTGCCAAGTATCTCTTCACCTCTCTGCTACCTCATGACGCCGAACTGGCGTACAAAATTGCACTGAGGGCCATGCGGTGAGTAGACCCCCTCATTTAAAGCCGTTGAGTGTACTCAAAGAACTTTTAAAACGTGTACCTCGTTACCTTCATCTGATGGCAATTTAACACGTTAGTCTCACGTGTGAATAAGCCTCCTGCTCACTTTTACGTCAAAGTCACGACGGCAGTCTTACTGAGTTTGACCTGTACAGTGTGTCCCACATAGACTTGGGGCTAGCCGGCAAACGGCCGCCAAAGAATATTTAGCGACCTATTTTAGCATATTGCAGAGAAACACAGAGTGAGATGTTATCTATTAAGCTACAAGACGCGGACACGGTGAATATTTTACAAGCACGGATCAGGTAAAGCAACACTGCAGATATCATTGGGTACCACGTTGGTTTCAATTGTTTTAATAGGCTACGTCATTAATAAGGCTCCTCCCACAAGCGCCGCACTTGCTGCTGTGAAAACAGAGTCTTTGTCTTGTCGGCGACTTTACAGAATAAACTGCTGATGGGGAAAGTCAGCTGATTAGACACATACAGGGAGAGAGAAATAGGAAGAGGCAGGGCAAGAGATTTTTGGTGTGAGAGACCCGGGTTCGATTCCCACATTGACCCATCCACCAGTGTGTCCCTGAGCAAGACACTTAACTCACCGTTGCTCCAGAGGCGTGCGACCTCTGACATGTATAGCAATTGTAAGTCGCTTTGTATCAAAGTGTCAGATAGATGAAAAATTTTATACACGGGATAAAATTATTATTTGACAGGTCTGACAGCCAGTTTAATTTCCTGCATCTGTCTAGTCGGGCTGTAATCATGTAGTCTGAACCCGGCATATGATGAACAGAAGTAAAGAGAGTTAAGACGGGGAGTTACGGCCCTGGATCGGACAAAACCTTTGCATGTGACCCACTCCTCGTCTCCTTTAAGTCTCGTTTGGTTTGTGTGTGACGGAGATAGACGGAGAAAAAGGAGAGGCAGATTTAGGGGCTGGATCTGGGGCACTGTTTAATGACAAAACCTCCTTTTGCTGGAATATTCACTAAATAATTCAAAGCTGCTGAAAACGAGTTTTATAAAATGTGTGAATAATAAATGCACGCTGTTGGCCTCCCCTCACCGCCACGGGTGTTACGAAACTTGATTTCTTCTCACCCAAATTAAACCGCCTTTGATTTTTATGATATGTAAATTATTATATATTTTTTTAATCCCAGACTTGAATTACAAAAGAGGAATATTAGACTACAGAAATGTGGTATCACTGCAGCTGTAACAGGACATAACAGGAGGGCGTTTGGGGAGAAAAGAATTGAGCTGTTATTTTTAAACTCTTCCTTATTCTCAGTGTCCGTGGCCTGAGGCGAACATCCACCTGAGTTGAGGTGTGGAGCAAAACTATTGATTGATTCTATAAAAGGAGCTTTGCTCTTTGATAACTTCTTTACCTCCCATGAAATGTTTTTCCTGATTGGACAGATACGTTCCTGGTGATGTCTAATAAAGAGCTAATAAAGTTTTTCTCCTGTGTGCTCAGGCTGCCGGTCCTGGAGTCCACGGCCCCTTCCGGTGACTTGTCTCGGCCTCACCATATAGTGTCAGTGATGCCCAACCGCCTCCCTCGCTGGTTCACTCTCAGCCACATAGAGACCCAACAGTGTGAACTGGCCTCCACCATGCTCACTGCTGCTAAAGGTACACACACATATTTAAAAGCCCGGGAGAATTATTTTCTACAGTGCACGTCTAAGGAGAAACAGTGTTCAAAGGAGGGGGGTGTAACGCCGGCCATTGTGAATTGGTTTTAGGTGGTACTGTGCATAAAGCAGTTAATTACCTTTTTTAAGAATGGGGGGGGAAACCAGTGGCGACAATAAGGCCTAAAATAATTTATTAAGCACAATAAAATTATTAATTCAAATTTATCAAAATTATTTTCTCAGGACTTCCCAGCTCTATATAACAATTTCAGGTACTATAATTATCAATAACGTGACCTGGACCCAGCGTGTGATAGAAAGCTGAAGGATGGATTAACCAATTAAAAATGATTTTGATAAAAATTTTGAAAAAGTTAATTGTCTGTTACGGGTGGATGAGCCTCCTAGCCACCGTAGCTAGCAGTAGTGACGCCACAGGTCTGATGGTGTCCACTAAAAGGATAAATTGATTAATTAAACAGACTCCTGCGGCACAATCCGTCTAGTTTATAGTTATATTTAACGTCTCCCAACAGCTGACAACCACATACAAACAGAATTAAACTAATGTTAGTGCCTACAGCCGGCAAGAAAAAAAGACCCTTCTCTGGCCTTTTTTGGTTGTTGATGGAACTGAATTTAGTGCTTTTTTAAAGACATTTGGAGACTTGCATACTCTAGGCCAAAGGAAAACAAGTTGTTTACTGTGATTATGAGTTGGGGTTGACCAACTTTTATTGAGAAATTTCAACTCTAACAAAGTTACTCTAACTCAAATGACCTAAGCTTCACATTTGCAATCTGCTTCACAATAAAATGTTTGTTTTTCCTCATTGTGAAGCAGCAGCAGCAGCAGCAGGAAATGTGGGTTTCAGAAGTAACCAAACGCAGCTTGATACGACTGAAAGCAATAAGTAAAATAAGGCTGCACACGATTGAATTTCTGTGGTTTTTTAGTTTAGTTTCAGTTACAAACTCTAGAAGAGCTAAACACGAGGGCTTTTAAAGACAGGGTTTCTCTAATTGTGTGTGACTTTGTAAATAAATATCTGATAAAATGGGTTTGTATAGAGAGAAATACAAGACTGACTTTGCTTCTCTGTCCCCTTTTGTTTGCCGTGTTACCAGGAGATGCTCGTAAGCTAGAAACGGTGTTAGAGTCCATCCAGAAGAACATCCACTCCGCATCCCACATCTTCAAACTGGCCCAGGATGCCTTCAAAATCGCCACCCTCATGGACAGTCTGCCGGACATCACGCTGCTCAAAGTCTCCCTGGAGCTGGGTCTTCAGGTAAACAAAACACACAGAGACAAACACATTTCATACCGTGTGTAATGCAGATTCAGTGCTAATCCCGTGTTTCTTACAGGTGATGAGAATGACGCTGTCTACCTTGAACTGGCGGAGGAGAGAGATGGTTCGGTGGCTGGTCACTTGTGCTACTGAGGCTGGTGAGTTTGTGTCTCGCAACAAAAAGTTATTGACCCTTGCACGGCACAGATACAGCATACGATGCCAACGGTGGTAGAGGTATTTTTTAAGTAATTAGTCCTTGATAAAAATTTAATAAAATTTAAATTTAATCTAGTTAATTAAATGAGCTAGAGCTAGCTAATTAATGCCGACTCTGCAAGTTGGCAGCTGAATTGTTTTATTTACAATAAGGGCCATTTTAAAGGTCTTATATGTGCACTTAATGGCTTCATACATGATATTATAGATTAAGCTGAAGCAAACAGGTTCCAGTCAAAAAGTCAGCTTCTCGCCAGTATTGTTTTTACAGTGTAAATCAAATCAGCCCAAATAATATTGTACAGTATTAGAACGAAACAACACTTTAGTTACATTATCATTTATAACGTGACCCTGTTTGGAACGCCAACTATAGAAAAACATTTGTGGATCTGAATTTGAGAATCAGCACAGAAAATGTTGTCTTGTTTGTATTTTTAAACACTTTTAGGATGATGAGGACTGACTGAATTTTTGATTTGTTGGTCCCCGAATAACGAGCAGGACAGAGCTGCTAAAGCTACAACAAACTCTAAACACAACTTCTTCTAACGTAACCTGCGACCCCACATAATAACATAATAGTTTGCTCATTATATGCTGTTTGGCTTTGGAAGTTAAACTTGGTCACTGCTTTAGGAAACAAACGTAAGCTAGTTAGCTGAGCATGCTAACAGTTGTTGAAGTTAAGAAGCAACAACATGTAAAAATACTCAAAGTACTGCTGTCACAATTATACTTCAGTAAAAGTACAAAATTATCATCAGCAAAATGCACTTTAAGTATAACAAGGGGGCCCTTTTTATAATCTATTTTAATTTGATTATTATGCTGATATTATTGATGCATTAACACGTAAGCAGCATTTTAATGATGCTGGTCAAAATGGAGATACATTTTTTCCCCACTACCTTTAATTATATATATGGTATTGTAAGTTTTAGATTATAGATAACAACTATGCGCCTTGTTTTTTTTTGTGAAAATAAGAATATTTGCCTCTGAAATGTAGTGAAGTATAAAGTACCTCAAATGTCCGTACACAAGTGAATGTAATTAGTTATTTTCACGGCTGGATTTTGGTTCCAGGGGATTAAAAAACATCACCACCATCCAGACTAAGATAGGATTGGATGTTTTCTGTTTAGGGGAGGGGTCTTTAGTGAACCAGGACAAACTTAACAAGCCGTGAAAAGTGGATTTGGGAAGGCTCTCAGCGGGAGGGGAAAGGAATGACTGGCAGGGTGGTAATTATAGAAGATTGTGGGCCTCGTGTTTGGACTTGAATATTGAAACCCAGTGCCTGATTTTCCCTGAAGTGGACAGGAAGCTGTGTCCAGAGGGACGGCGCTCTGTAGGGGAAACCCCCCACCCCTCACAGATGATTTCTTGTGAATGTAGAGGGGGTGACAACGAGTCCCTGTTTCTGCGAGCAGAGTTTGAATGGATCCATTGAGAACATGCCAGTTGGTGATGTAGAGCGGGGCCAGGCCCTATAATGACAGAGAATTAGAAATAGAATATCCAATTAGAAGGTAAAAAGCCTTTGTGAGGCTGGTGACGTATGTTTTTAAATTGGAATTATGGACAACATTTAATTATTTTGAGTGCAGAGTCGGGGCAGCGATACTCTAGTGCAGCAGCTGGAGTCCTGTAGACTTTTTCTTAAATGAAAAATGCAGTTTTGGATATTGCATCAGTTAATCAAATATAGGTTAAGGTTAAAAATAAAATTTTAGTACTATGACTTGTACATTTGTATTTGTAAATTGATTTAAATGTCTTCAGGGTCTAAAAGGAGCATTACAAAATTTGCCAGCTGTAAAGCATTGCTACTTTTTTAATGGATTTTATATCATCTAGACTGCAGCATTTAAAGGTTAAGGCTGGTGACATTTTAGATTTGCTGTTGTCAACAAATCCCATGAAAATACCTAAAAAAACAACAAATTTTTCCACTTCCCCAACCTGTCTACTCTTACAGATGACTTAAATCTTAAAAAAAACAGCTAACCAATATACAGTTTCATCTTTAAAGGCTCAGTAATTTCTTAATTTTGCTGGGGACTATTTTTTTCACTGGCGTATTAATACACAATCGGTTTTCTAATGAGTATTTACAGCAGTGATTGAGTCAAAATAAACTGTGTAGTTTATCTCAGTCTCACCAGACTTCAAAAAGAAGAGGCCCTAAGATTGAACCTTGGGGGACACCAAAACTAGCATTAACATTTCTTTTCCTCTCCGTCTAGGTGTGTTTGCGCTGGACAGCATCATGCAGAACTGGTTCACCCTCTTCACACCCACCGAAGCCACCAGCGTCGTGGCGAGCACAGTCATGTCCAACAGCACCATCGTCCGCCTGCATTTGGACTGCCATCAGCAGGAAAACCTCGCCAACTCCGCCCGCACCCTGGCTCTGCAGTGTGCCATGAAGGACCCCCAAAACTGTGCCCTCTCAGCTCTGACACTCTGCGAGAAGGACCACATTGCCTTCGAGACAGCCTATCAGATTGTACTGGACGCAGCCGCCACGGGAATGAACTACACACAGCTGTTTACAATAGCACGCTACATGGAGCACCGCGGTTATCCTATGAGGGCGTACAAACTGGCGACGCTAGCCATGACTCACCTGAACCTCAGCTACAACCAAGACACACACCCGGCAATCAATGACGTGCTCTGGGCGTGCGCTCTCAGCCACTCCTTGGGTAAAAATGAACTGGCATCCGTCATCCCCCTGGTGGTGAAGAGCGTCAAATGTGCCACCGTCTTGTCGGACATTTTGCGGCGGTGCACGTTAACGACGCCGGGCATGGTGGCGCTGCACAGTCGTAGGAACTCTGGGAAGCTGATGCCTCTGGACAAGGCTCCTCTCAGGCAGCTACTGGACGCCACGATCGGGGCCTACATCAACACAACGCACTCTCGGCTGACGCACATCAGCCCGCGCCACTACAGCGAGTTCATAGAGTTCCTCAGTAAAGCCAGAGAGACATTTCTCATGGCGCATGACGGGCACATCCAGTTCACACAGTTCATAGACAACCTGAAACAGATATACAAGGGCAAGAAGAAACTCATGATGCTCGTTCGAGAGAGATTTGGTTGAAAGAGCATCAAATTTACTTGAGTCTCCCTTTTTTAAAAGTCTTTTCTAACTTGAAGTGAAAATCCTCCTCAAACAACATTCATGCAAATCTTATTCCTATGATTTAGCGTGGCGGGGTCGAATGATATAAAGACAATTTCATTCACAGTGAATATTTCAGTTTCATTGTGAGTTGTACCAAGCATGCGCATAGACGGACTCTGGGTTGTGTTTTGGGATTGAACAGTCTAAAGATGATAGGAATGATGTATGAAATATGTTTTAGGGTACATTTTCTGCTAAAAATGACAAGATTGACATTGAAGGAAAACAAAAACACTGTAAACTATAAAAGCAGGCGTTGATGTGTATAAAACCATTAAGTTTGCAGAAGGAGAGAACTGTGGAAGTTTGTGTTTCCCTTTATACGTATGAAAGCGAGAGGGTAAGAGTTTTACACTGAGTATAAACTGTATTGTCCAGTGGCAAAATGTCCACCTTGCACTCCTCCTACTTCCCTCAGCTAACGTTCACAGCCTCAAAGAGAAGACAAAACGGCTTTAAACCAAATGGAGAAATTCTATCTGAAGTGACTAGTACCTCTTTTTAAGGATCCAGCTTTACTCTCCCCCTCCCCGAGTCCACACCCATGTTCTCAGCAACGTGACAGGAAAAACTCCAAATTCACTATCAGAATTCATTTACTGGGTCGATATTTTGTCTCTGCCATCTCCAGGCTGATTGTTTTGGCTTTGTGGCGTCGTCTCAAACATTCAGCGTGCTTATTCTACGGACACATTTGTCACAGAAACACAAAAACAAACTGTCACAGTGCTTGCTCTTGTGGAAACTTGGCAACTGTCAACATACATTCTCAGGGATTTCTCTAAAAAGAAAAAAGCAGACAACAAAAAAAAAAGAAAACACACGAGCGAACAAAAGCATTTTATTGTCCTGTGTATATATATAAAAGTATATGTCTGAATATTGAAAAAAAAATGTATATGTTAACTAATTTATGACAGAATATTCTATGTAAGGCACAATACTTGAAGCTGCAGTACTTTTGGTTTTAGAAACAAACAAGAAAAAAAAAACATATCAGAAGGACTTCAAATCTTTCGCCTTGCATTGCCATCAGGGGCCAATTCAGTCGGTAAGTACACGCCGGCTGGTTTGGCTCTGCAGACATGTAATGACCTGCAGAAACTGGCCAGTTTGTAAGACAGGAAGTGGACGTGCAAGAAGTGTACAGTCTTCCTGAACACAGAAGCGTATCGAGGATTGTAGGAGTCGGAGGAAGAGACAAAACTGCTGTGACGTTGCAGTGGAGTGAAATCTGCCCTTGCGTCTCCTCCTGCAGTGATTCAGTCACGCGTCCTTGCCACTTCTTCTGATATCTTGACTTTGTGCAGGACAGAAAGTTGCTCTATACTGTAGGTCTTGACTGTTTTTTCTTTTTACACACTGTGTATTTTTTCCTCCTCTTAAATTCAGTTTGCTTTCATTTCTCTCTAGAATTCCTCACACAAGAACAGCCTTCTTTCTTGCCTTGTCTTAATGCTTTAAAATAACCAAATGGGAGTTCTTACTACCAAACTTTTTTCATACGCCAACTGACTTTGGTTACAAACTTTTTTTGTTTTGTTTTAGTGTCTTTTAATTTGTAGCTGGTCCGGCTCTGTATTCTTGTGCTTTAAAAGCTCATCTGTTTTTCAGTGTCGTCTCTTGTAAGTAGCTTCTTTTTTGTTTAGAAATGAAATATGCTCCCTTTTTATTTATTACGTTAGGTAAATGATTGTACAACCATGTCAACATGCTCATGAAGTTGAAACTAAGATTTGATACACTGATCGATTTATTTATGTAACTAAAAATCACTGTTTTATAAACTTGTTAATGAAACAACATTTTGTTTTGATTAAATTCATTTTTTGAGAGGACGAAGTGTTTGTGTTTTTAATTATTTAAGCTCTGAGAATAACAAAATGGTTCAGTGGGAAAGTAGTTTTGACGAAATAATCTTAATGCAAGGCCAGAAAACTAGAGGTGATACTAATAGATATTAACATTAAACTTGTCAGCTGATTACTTACATTAAGACTTTTTTTGCATTACAAGTAGAGCCTGATTGAAAAATCAGCATGTCAATATTATCTGCCAATATGAGGTAATTGACGATAAATTAGTTATTGGTGTTTATTTACATAGCTGATGCTTTCATCATCTTACAATTGCTATACATGTCAGAGGTCACACGCCTCTGGAGCAACGAGGAGTTAAGTGTCTTGCTCAGGGACACAATGGCGGATGGGTCACAGTGGGAATCTTTATAACAGCTGATAAATGACAATAAAAAATGAAAGGGAGAAACTGCTTCCTTCAGTCATGTTATGAGTATTGTCATTGCATATTTTGTCTACCAGACGGCGCTGTGCAGCTCTCCTGTAGGCAAAACACGATTGGAATGTCACAAATCTAGCTGTACTTTTGTTCAAAATACTATAATAACAGTTTATTTTTAAAATGCATTATGTAATTTTATCTTGGTGAGGACTCATAACTACGCATAACAAATATTAGGGATAATCTTTGTGTATGTTATGTGTTTATCAAAAGAAGGGAAAAATCATTAATGTTTTTTAAAACACTCAAATATCTAAAATCAGTATCGTTTTTTTTAAATCCCACATCGGTCGGGCTCTAATTACAAGTTTTCTGAAATTGTACTATTAAAAATGCAACTGAGGCATTATCAAATGCTAACTTTTGGTAAATTTAGGAGAAATCTACAGACGCAAACAAAGTGTATTAAAATAAAAACCTAAATGTCTATTTTGGGTGTTCTTTTTTCCAATTTAGTCTAAAAGACATCTTATGGAAGCAAAAACACAAACATTTATTAGTGCATTAAAAAAAACTGTAATGTCTTGCCCTAATTTGTGTGACAGTTTGTGACTACAGATATTTTATTGTATAATTTGTCTGAAAAGTGTTTTATCAAGAAATTTCACTTGTTTGTGGAAAGCAATGAAATTAAAGAGAAAAAAAACACAAATTAAAACTTTTTGAGCATGTAAATATAAAAATTAAGGTGGACATTTATATATAGGACAAGATACACGCAGGGTTTAATGCTCCATCCTATATGCCACAGTAATCTGGTTTCTATGGGAAAACTCCATCTTGCATACCGAGGTTTCTCAAAAAATTATGTTTACCCTGACCCGATCATAACCAGGATACTTGTACACGTTAACCCACTCAACTTTCACTCTCAGCTAAAGCTTCATGGCTATTGATCTATATTGATCTGGAGAACAGTTATCAATTCAGTAAGTGGAGAAGAAAACCGATGTGTGAGAGGATGACTGCAGGAGTTATTTATTTATGTGTGAAGAGAGAGAAGTATGAGACGATGGATTATTTGGATCTCACTCGCCCTCTAATCTGCTCGTTTCAGACTTCTTCAGTTAGTTTACTGAATTAAATGGTGAAAGTTTTCAGAACAAACTTTTGTCGATGCCTTAAATAATTGTCATGCTGGTCCGGTGTGGTCTGACGGGGTCGGACAGGAACTCCCTGATGTCCAAGTCTCATCATGACTTGTGAAAATGTCAGACATAAAAGCTATTTCGATAAAAAAAAAAGTTTGTTGGGGTCACTGGGTTGTAAGTATCCTATTAAAGTGTTGATACCAGTATGTAAAAGTTGCCAGACGCAGGATGTTGACACAGATGTTTATCCCTTATTTATATAAGGTTTTAACATTGGATTTGGTCTGAGGGTGAACAGTCACACCACAGACCAGGGTAGACGACTCACGGATTAATGCCCTCAAGGGGGAAGTCATAATTTCTCTTCATGCTCATTTTACTTCCTGCTAAGATAATTTGGGAATTTTAAGCTTTCCTTATCCCCCTTCCTGTCTCTTGTCAACAGCAGTCAGGGGCCTGTTGTAGGCAGGAAGGTCTTTCAAAAAGGAAGTTTTGTTGAGGAAACCAAAGGACCATTAGCTGATGGATATATGGTCCAAACTAAAAGGTAAGTACACATTTTAGTTGACTAAATTGGTGTCAAGTTGGGGGGGGGGGGGGGGGGGGGGGGGGGGGGGGGGGGTTCAAAGGCCATTGAGTTTGGCATGTATTTCTACACATCTTTCTTCCTTTCAGCTGCTGTTGAATGTTTAAAGAGGCTATATCTCGTTTGTTTGTTAGTTGAAATTAATCACTTTTTTAATGCCTGTTGGTAAACTGGTTGTAACCTCAAATAAAAGTGAACCACATGCCTGCTTTCTCGTTCGCTTGGAACAGCCACAACGCTGCTAATTATGTGATGAAATCAGGTGGGATTTTCTGCATGTGCGCTCCCGAGCCTCTCGCCTACTATGACAACACCACAGCTAACAAAATGGAGTCCGCCAACACCAACAAACGACAAGATCCCAGCACAACACAGACTCCAACACAAACACAAGTTTACAAGTTTTGTAATATTTTTCTTTTCAATATATGTGTCGTCATGTTAAGCTGACATAATAACACATTTTCCCCTTAAGGGATCAATAAAAGGTTTTATCTTAATCCATTATAACCCATAATAATTAATTTGTAGATTATATTTTGTGTTGTCTGGATCTTTAAGTACATTTTCCTGATGCAGGACTTTTCCTTGTACTGGAGTATTTTTACTTTTAAGTAAATTATCTGAAAACTTCCTCCATCAAGGTTTAAATTTGATATAGCTATCTTAAATTATTTATGCTTTTTCCTCTTTTTGTTAATTGTGAAATTAGTTTTATCAATTTAGTACTAATACAATAAAAATGGTCGTCTCCAAACTCTTATATTGTATCTGCTCTCAGGCCTGGATGCCGTTGCTACTTCTGGCTATTTCTTGGACCAAACACACCCCAATCATCAATCAGAACATATCCTGTAATCAGGCAGCAGCTTACTTTGGTAACCCCATCAGTATAACTGGCACCACAGATAAATCTTATCACCTTTAATCACATCCTGTGTTTGCCTGTTAATCCACTCCTGCTGCAGTTTCATTAAAGGCGTATTATCTGTGGTGGAAACTGCAAAGATGGTTTGTCTCACAATATCACGTCTCAGAATTTATTTTTCTATTACTTAATCTCTTTCATGAAAATATTTCAAATCCAACAGGCATTTGAACCAAATTGATTATTTCATCACCCTCTGAGTTAAACATAGAGGTGGATGGTAGGTGTAGGCTAGTTTAAAGTTGGTTGAGTAAGTTGTAAAATATTTGTAAGATAGTTGAGTTAGTAGTAGGCTAGTTGCAAGCTAGCTGTAAGCTAGTTCTTAGATTTTTTTTATTTTTTATAAAATACATGGAGTATTGAACATGGAGTACCATATTGATAATTTTCCAAAAACAAACAAAGAGAAAGAAAAAATAACAAGGATAAATAAAGGGAAGAGACCAAGGGACTCAGCAGTAGACAGTAGGAAATGAGTTTGCATAAGTATTCATGAAAAAGTAGGGCTTTTTTTGTTTTGCAACATTTCAGGGATTGTTTATACAGAATTATATAATTTAGAAAGGCATTAAAGACGGGGGATGTTTTAAGAAATCAACATTTGTGAATGAAGTATTTTATATAAAATCAGATTATTCATTCCAAATTCAGTTGTTTTATTCTCCATTTGAAGTCCAAATTTCATGTATTCATATGTTAAAATTGGGATATTTTGTGTATTGTACATGATCCAGTACTGGAAAACATCCCAGAAGGTCTGGGTTACACAACAAGAGAAAAAGAGATGTTCTGCGGTTTCAATGTCAAAATTACAGAAAGTACAAACATTCAAATCCATATTAAATCTTTGATGCAGGAAGTTGTTACATGGATAAATCTCATTCATCACTTTGAAGAGAACTTCTTTTACCTTCGGTGAAACAGGAAAAGAAAGGTAACTGGTTCTTCACTATACAATTGCTGGTAAATTTCTGGAAGATATGTTTTCTCCTGAGTGGCGAAGGGAAGCAGATCGAAGTGAGGACATATCTTAAAAATGTATTATTACATTTATTTTTATCTAAGAAATTACATGCATCTATGATTAACGTGGGCTCTTGAGGAATAACCACAGAGTTAACATACCTTTTACTAAAGTGATCAGAGCTTGTGGGATTGCCTTAATTACGGTTTTAAATTGCCTCTCAGTGCACATCAAACTGTATTTCCAAATGAAGACATCATATGTTAAGAAGTTACCACAATTATCTAATAAATGAACAATCTACCAGACACCTTTTTCCATCCATTCACTGTAGAAAAAAGATTTTCTCTTAATTAAAATACTTCTGTTATTCCATATTGGGAGTAAAGTTATGTTTGTATATGAGTTTCCAGTAGTGGAGAACCTGTTGATGGAAAGTTGAAAGCTTAATAGGTAGTTTGGAAATGTTACAATCACATTTTAATAAGAAATGTATGCCACCAAACGTTTTGAAGATTTTGAAGGGATCAGAAATTATCGCATTTTATAATAAAATTTTGTAACCATTTTAATTTGACGGTACCATTGATTGGGTCAAAGTCAATGGCATTTAACTGCCCTTCTTCGGCAGGTGTCACTGTATCGCTATTATTTACATAATGATATTTATTTTTCCATATAAAATTGAAATTATCTTGATTGATCTTAATTAATTTGTCGGGTATATCCAATGAGTTGGCTGGAAAGGTAAGTCTTGACAAGCTTTGCATTTTAGTACGTAAAATGCATCCAAAAACAGGCCTAAGTCTCTTTGAAGCCAACTGTTAAGAATAGCTCTATTGTTCTGAATGGTATTTTCTATGTTGGATGTTTCTCTAACCTTTTTATCTTTGGAAATTATAATGCTAGTTCTTAGATAGTTGAGTTAGTTGTAAAGTCTGCTTTACAGACGGGTTTCTTGTATACA
The DNA here is from genome assembly GCF_021292245.1 of Micropterus dolomieu. Taxonomy (NCBI): domain Eukaryota; kingdom Metazoa; phylum Chordata; class Actinopteri; order Centrarchiformes; family Centrarchidae; genus Micropterus; species Micropterus dolomieu. The sequence goes on along the minus strand of NC_060162.1, from coordinate 4,517,430 downwards.
AACACTGGATGCGCGCGCAGCCAGGGGGCAAAAGCACTTCAGTAGAAGTGGTCAGAAGAATGTAGTCAACACTGTAATCAATGTAGATAACGCGTCGTTTGTAAATTCTTGTTGAGTTAATAATAAACTGCCATTTCAGAGTCAGATCGGTTTGTTTGTGTTTCATTTCACAAAGTAAGTAATTTCACATATAAGTCTGCTGCTAGCCAAAAAGCTAAAGGAAGAATGGGGAACGATGGAGAGAGCCGTTGTGTCCACAGCCATTAGGCTGTGTCCTGCCATTAGGCCTAGCTGTGTCACTCAGAGATGCAAAGAACATTGTCATCTGTTGAAAACTTTGTGCAACCAGCAAAAAAAAGCTTTTAACTGCAAACAATTTTGTATTGAAGCATCTGCTGAAGCAGCACAGCTATGTGAAACTTAGCCTGTAGAAAGAAACTCTGGCAGCTAAGTACTTCTCTTATAAACTCATGTGCAAAACAGTAACGTTAGTTCAAAAGCTGAGACACTTGCTTGATTTTTTTATATCTCAGACAGTGGTGTTAAAAAACTTTATATGTTTCGTAAAAATCATACTCCTTGATGCTGTTATGAATACACGATTAGTGAAAATGTCGAGAGGGACCTGCTTTGTTATTTTTAAATAGCCTATATCCACAGCCTATATGATCCAGCATCCTCTAGTCTGAGAGGCTGTAGTGTTTTCAGTTTGGCTGGTTGTTGACTCCTCTCGTTAATTATTGTTCCAGTACAGTAAATTCATATCTAAAATGCACTGCTGAACAGGTTTCCCGTCACTTTTAAAGGATAGGGTGCAGTGGTTGAAATTAATTGTAACGGAAAGAGTAACGTGACTATTTACTTTTAATACCCAGTAATAAGTAAAGTAACCCCTAAACCTTTTTAAATGAGTAATAAGAAAAGTAACTTCTTACAATTCTTCTTACAACCAACACTGCTGCCGTGGAGACAGAGTGGTGCTTTTTGCCCCCTGGTTGCACACGCATCTCTGTGATGACCTTGAGCAGAAACCCGTCTATACTGCTGCATCAAATCTAAGGCGTAGCCTAAGTGTAGCCTACTCGTAGCCCCTTACCCTACCCCGTAGCCTGACGTGCAGCTCCCCAAATATGTAACTTCCGCAAGAACTGTGATTGGTCGGCTGTAGCCACGCGTTTCCTCCAAGTGCGTAGAAGTTCATTTTACTAGCGGCCAAGCCAGCAGCTGTAACATGATGGATCAATTTCTTTGAGCGTTACAACCAGGGCTTGACATGAACACCCGCCGAATGTGGGTGGATTTCAGCTGTGGCAGGTATCACAGTCGCTCCCACTAAACACTTTGTCGTGTTGAAAAATTGTATTCTTGTCAAAAGGCATAAACATACACTGTATATAAGAAGTGGACGTAGTCATCGTGACGTCACCCGTTGGTTTGCCATCATGTTGAGTTTTTGCAACCAGCGGCACCGGACGTGACCATATTTGGACAAGATGGAGCTAACGGCCGTGTGTGGAGCTAGCTAGCTTGCTGTAATTCACGTTAACTGTCATTTTAACAGGGCTGATAACTTTGTCTAGCGAACAACAGGCTTAAAACTAAATGTACTTCCCAGAGAAAGCGAATAGCCAACTACTAATAAGCTTTTTCAATGGCGCTGGTTAAATTTACACAGTGCCGTGGGGTACGAGTCGCTCTAGCTTGAGTCACGGGTTGCCATGGTAACAACTTGTCAATCATAGACCATAATTTACTAAATGAACATCATGTTGTATTGAAGAAGACATGAAATCACCGAATGAGACCATAAACTCATCAGGAAAGTGTTTACTGAGGTAATAAATCAGCTGCGAAGTAGAAACATTTTACCATTATTTCTAATGGAAACGGACTTCTTTTTGCAACCAGAAGAGTCGCCCCCTGCTGGCCGTTCGATAGAATGCAGGTTTAAGGGACTTCTGCGTTGGATTCACGTCCAGCTTGGGCATAAACAGAGACATTTTAGCCTATAAGGACTTTGGCATAAATAACAAACAAATTGCAGTATGACACTACGACACTACAACTCCCATGAGTACTACCTGCACATAGTGTTTGCTCATTGGTCCATTAGTGAAGCCTATTGTCTTGCGTGCTACTGACGAACGACTCTGTAAACAAGAAGAAGTTGTGGAGATTAAACTAGTGGAAGTCAGAAGCCTGAGTGCTGTTTCGGCCTGCCGTTAATTATCAACTTAACCTGTGGCAGGGATGACAAAGCAAGCTTGTTTTAATAGCAGGTGAAACCACACAACATCTCTCACGAGGGTGCATGGGCCATATATGACATCTAGACTTTTGTCAAAGAGAATATAAAAGTTTAATCTGTCAGACGGCAGCCACAGTCCCATAGACCTGTAGGCCTCCTGGTCGCTTTAAACCTGATAGTATGACAGCGTTCAGTCAGCGCGTGAGTGTGAGTGGCCGACCAGTGTGGAGAAAAAAATGCACAGGAGAAAGAGAAAAGGCAGGAGGAAAGTGCCGTTAAATGCTGTAAAATTACAGATATCTTTCTGATTAAGGGACATGGTGTTATTAGGCTACTAGCAGGGCTGCCTTATATCACATTATATCATCATATCACAACTACCTTTCCAGAGGTAATTCTATTTTTTAATGAAAAGAACTCTTGCCATGTTGGAAAGCCGAAGACGCTTTTGTATGGGAATAATCTGGAAAATAAAGACCTGTATACTTGTTTCAGGTGGAAGAATCTCCAGTTACTCAGAGCTACCAGAGCTTCATGATGATAAACATAAATCCAGTCAGAGCTCTGAGGAAATGCAGATACAAAAACAATCCAATGTGCCCAAAACTGATATGAGCCTACATAAAATTTTAATCCTGTTGCGTTATCTGTGGATTTTTTCTTAGACAAAACAATTTATTCCTAATGCAGATCATTTTTCTACTCTGTATGTTTAGTTTTTATCTTTTCAATTAATCTTTTTAAACCCATGCAGCACTTTTAGTATATACAATAAGAAGCTACTCTTTTATGTGTTTATCTTAATAGACTACCAATTTAAGCATGCCATTGTCAGCTTTAATCATATAAAATGTAATTTGGTTGATAACCTTTATAAGAGCCGCACGATTATTATACAACACAAACACCAATGCATGGGTACGTGCGTAGTTTACGCCGTAGGGTACGGCGTAAACTCGACAAAGTATAAATCAGGCTTGAGATAGTTGTAAACTTGTGGAGCAAGTTGTTAGCATCCTGTAAGCTGTAGGCTAGTTAGTTGGCAGATAGTTGAGTTACTTTTAATAATTTATCTTTACAGTACTTTTTTAAAGTTCTTCAGGAAAAGTTTATTTTTTACACACCCATTCACAGGCACAATCATCATCTACTGTTTCCACTGAAGACGAACGTGAGTGCAATCATATACAGCGATCTATTCTGTAAAATAATTAAATTAAAAACCGTGCACAATGTTTTTAGATATTATCTGAAGGTATCCCTGAATTGAGCCGTGGACTAAGAGTCTGACCCTGGAGCAGCAGAGCAGTAGATCACTGCTGCTCGGATTCGAGGCAGAAATACGAGGTTGGACAAAGCACCTTGGTGAAGATTACACTGCACCAATCATCCATCACGCTGAGGCTCGTCCTTGGAATACATAATGTAATGATAATCTGATCCAGTATGCAAATAAAGGCACAGTGGGTTGACTGCGGGGAGAGCAGTCCACCTGTCCCATAACACAAGTAGTCCCAGTCTACAGATCAGCTGTCAGATTACAGCCCTCAGTGGCTACACAGCTGAGAGCAATGTAAACTGGAACAATTGGGTTTAAAAGGCATTTGTTTGTGTAGTCAAATTTGATGACCAACAACATAATTTGCAGGTAGGTAACAAGTAATTTAGCTTCCTTATTAGATTAACAGTACTTTAACCAGCAAGTGTTTGTCACCACACAGTTTTCGGTGCGGTGAGAAATGTTGTGGTTTCAGCAGCTCTATTTCTAATCCATCTCAGAGACGGTTTATGCGCAATCCCATTGATTTAATGCACCACGACTGTCACGCCAACTTAGGTAATTAGACGGGGCGTCTGGCACTAGTAAGACCATTTCAACACACACATGCAGACACATGCAGAGATGTTGATGTTGTCATGGGAAATCCTCATGTGGGCGATGTCTGGAAGCCATTTTGTGTGATTCCCATTGACACCACACATAAATCTGCATAATAAATATCACAAAAAGATGACTGTCAAAGAGCCCTTCATCCGACTTTAGCTTTCTTTTGTGTGTCTTTGGAGAAGATAATATTTTGAGAAATATTCCCTTTCCTGCCAGGAGTTAGATGAGAAGATCGATACCACTCTCATGTCATGTTGGTTAAATATGAAACTACAGCCAGCAGCCAGATAGCTTAGCTTTAAAGTATTTTGCCTAAGCTAAGCTAACTGACTGCCAAAAAATAAATAAAATGAGAGAAAACCTATTTATTTTAAATTGCTTCTCCTCTGTACTAGTATATATTATATAAAGACCACAGCAATTATTTTTGTGGGATGAGACCAACCAAAATATAAACTACTGATTAAATCTATTATGGTCCTCAAATACAGACTGTCATTCACTATGTGCTGCAGAGTGAGTGACAGAAAAGAGTTTCTACTCCCTAATGAAAATGACAAACCATCAACTAAATGACAGGTTTCTTTGATGAATCCTTCCACCTCCACTCAAAACCACCAACAAGACCAAAAATGTAAATCACATGGTGACACCAGAAAGTCACCATGAAGTTCAGTGGATCACCAAAGTCATTGGGATTCATCCTGTGATGACCATGAAAGTCTGCACAAAATTTAAAGGTAGGGTTAGCGATTCTAATCCAGTACATGTATTTTTGTCATGGCCCACACGGAGCCACACATCACTATTCCAGCAATGATCTGTGCGCCAGTTAACATGAACTGACTTGCCTACGGGCTTTCAGCTTACTTTCTACTTTGCCAAGACATGCTGCTGTTGTGATGTTAGCTATAGTACCAGGAAAGTTTTGAGTATCGCTGTCTGGAGCTGGTGTGCTGGCTCTGGGACTTGTCTCGTCATCTCTGCATGTTAGCTTCGCAGCAGCAACTGCAGCCACAGTTTGCTAACCAACAACAAGCGGCAACCTCCGAGTCTTGTATTGCAAAATGACCCTACTCGCCTGATTTATTACCTCATTACAACACTTTCCTTATGAGTTCATGGTCTCAATCGCTCAATCAAGTCTTCTTTAATACAGCATGATGTTCTTTTAGTAAATGATCGTTGGTTGTTGTAAATTATGGTTGTTAATTTTTTCCAGTGAACACATTTTGTTTTAAACCTGTTTCTTGTTTGCCAAATCACAGTTAACGGAAACTGCGGATGCACTTTGCTAACCTAGCCAGCTAGCTCCACCCTCTTGTCCAAAATGCCAAACTTGAGGCTTCAGAACGGTAGTCCATAAACCAATGGGTGACTTCACGGTGGCTACATCCACTTCTTTTATGGAGTCTATATGCCCACAATTTAACGGTAGTTAGCATTACCTGCTGTGTGCTTATTCACTCTATCATATATATTGTAATTGTATTGGATTTCTCATGAATTACATAACCCCACTCTTAAATGTTATCCATCCAATAGGTATTATTCTCTCAAATCCAAAAACCTCATGGTGGTGCTAGAGGAGACGTCAGGGTACCACCAAACTCAGTAGGCTTCATCTGCTGAATGTCTGTACCATACTGTCCATACTAGTGAGTCAATCCATGTATGCATACAGTATTGTTACATAAACATACCATTATTCAAGTACCGTTATTGTCTCATTTTTGTACAAGCAAAAATTTGAATCATGCTAGCAGAAAAATTTGATTGGACAAACTGAAGCCACCCAGAGGAAAAATCTTTTGCTCAGAAAAGTATTTTCTTTAACTCTTGAGAAAAGACTAAGATCTTAATAGTATATCTTTTTTAGATCACTCCAATCTGGATTGTTGCTCCTAAAAGCCCTTAGGAGAAAAGGATGAGATGAAGAGAGATTGATGTTTTGAGACTTGGGTAAGACAAATGGATACTGAATTGAATCTCATTATGTATCTTTTTGAGTTCATTAATGTCTTGCTTATTACTCCTAAAAAGCAGTTGGGAGCTCTGAGGAGATGTTTGTATTACATTACTGTCTATGCTTGGAGAACCATGCTAGAGGCTTGCTCTGGGCTGAATTTGAACCTGGCTCCTGGCTAAAATTAACAATGGAGGACTGATTGTTTTTAAATCGAACACAATTTTCCTTTACTTAAAAGAGGAGAAAAACCGTATCCACAATTAAAGTACTCAAAATTCTACTGAAGTAAAAGGTATAAAAGTATTTCCATAGTGAATGTACTTAAGTATCAAAAGTAAAAGTACTCATTCTGTATGACAGATACATGTTGTATCTCAGTTCTTGTGTCCATTCGGTCCTTAATGAATTAATCTGTAAACATCAGGTCAAAGTATTGGGTGCTGGCTGTGACCTTAACAAATTGGAAAATATTACATTTGAAAGTGCATTATTTTCAATGTCAAAATTTATTTTATTTTTCTCTGTAACTTGTAACAGATAATTAACAATAAATACAATGAGGATTTGAAATTAAGGGAAGAAAAAGTACAAACCCCCATAAAAAGAAAATACTCAACCTCAACATTTGATGTAAGTAAAGTACTTTAGTAAAATAACCCCTAAGTGGGGTCACTAAGACAAAACTGAGAAATATCTTGGAGCTTTTTCTCTGATCCACACTCTGGAGACTGAAATTACACTTATTTAAGATCAGTTAGAGATCTCTTGTTTTGATCAGAGTAAGATAGAGATTAGTTTTTGCTCCTGAGGCCAATATGAGAAAACAGACATATTTGAGAAGAATCATGAGATCCTAGGAGTCATAGCTGAATTTTCTTTGAGCTCTTTCTCTGATCTCATGGTCCAATGACACTTACATAAGAATTATTTAAGATCAGTTAGAGATCTCTTGTTTTGATCATAGTCAGACAAAAATGAGGTTTTATATGGTTGTTTCTCCTGAGATGAATTTGAGAAGTGGGAGAAAAGGCCTTTGGTCTCACCTTGGTATTAAAAGCAGCTCATTTGTGTCTAGGAGAAAAGAAGGAAACAACTATGAGATCTCATCTTGGATTTTGCTTTCCTATGGGCAGTGCACTGGAGCTGATGTCTTTTCACACATCCAAATCAAAACATAAGCCAGGTAGCATCACACTCACTGTAGCAGGTGTGTCTTCGAGAGTTGGTACATCCGTTTATTATTTCATCATTTCAATTACCTGCAGAGTTCAACAACCTGTGATAGGATTCACTTTCAAACCAAATAAGACCTTTGTCTCTATCAAGGTGCATCATATTTATGACCTTTTCTTACAGGATGAAAACACCGTCGCTCTCTTTTCTGTCATCGCTCTTTCATCTGTGCCAACCAGACTCCGTGTGGGAGCCGCTGTTGTTTTCATTTTTAGTCCCGTGGCCCGTAAAGTAGCAAAACCTTCATATTCACAGCTTTAAAGGGAATCCAAAATGTCACAAGCTGGAGCGATTGCTGTCCATAAAGTTTTCATAAATGTCACAGCCAACGAAACAGCCAATAGCAATGAGATGTTTCCTGAAAGGCCACCTCTTCATAACAACTGAAACACAGGGAGAGAGGAACTGGTAACACTGGTACAGCAACTTAATTAACATAATGGTTTACATGATTTCCAATTCAGCAATTAGTGTAATTACCTTAAGATATTTTCTCTTGATGTACAGACTGAATTTATTCAGCTTCTTTCACATAATTCAAAATTGGCTACTCTCAAGACGAAACTTGAGTAATCACACTCACGCTCAGTTACACCATCGGCCACTAATGACAGTCCAATCAAGACTCTCAAGATGGACCAATTGAAAATATCTTCCCCAGTCTCCTAGAAACAGAGAGGGGCCTCTCTGCCCGTTGATTGGCATTAACAAGTGCTGCAGATATAAAACGTGAAAGTGTGGTCAATTTAATAAAATACACATTTAATAATGTCGTTTTGAGCAGCAGTAAGGACATTTCAAGTGTTTACTAATATACAGTATTATGGGTGCCCACAGGAGGAGTCATCATTGTTGACAAATACACTAATAAACCCTTACATCTGCTTACAACTACATTATAGTCTGTAATAAACCATATATAAGTATAACTGCTAAACATATGTGTTTTTTAAACGTAATTTTAAATCAGGGCCATATTTTTACGTATGTTCAAATGTTTTGAATCCGTGCAGTAGATGCTTTAGCCGGCAGCTGAACCGGCTGCAGTGGCTTTAACGTATTCCCTCAAGGCAATTATACCCGCCTAAATTACGTCCACAAAAAGTGCTTCTTTTTGGCTCAGACTGTTACAACAGGTGTCTGACAACATCATGGAAAGGATCCCTACAAGTGACTCCTGGTGACACCCTTTGTTCTTTACAGGAAACTGAAGTCTCGCTCAAGGACAATTTTCGCTCTGAAATCCTGTGAGAGGCGAGTTGTGGCAGGAAGACGCCAGTGAAGAAATGAAAGAAATAAAGTCTTGCTACCATGTTTTACACAACAAAATCCTCTCCCTTGTTTTCATTGTACTTTCCTGCAACAACTAATTAAAAACAAATAAATAAAACAAACCCATATCATTTCTTTGTGCTATATTAACTTGTATTTAATATTACACTTCCGGAGTCACAGTGAAGTAGGTAACCGTGATAGTTTGATAATTGTAATTAAAGCCACTATGCGTAGAATTTCAATAATTTGTACTTTGGCACCACCTGGTGGTCGAACCAATAAAAATTACACTTTAATAAGAAAATATCCACATAAGGTACATAAATAACCACATATTGAGTGAGCTGTATCATCTGAAAACACCCAATGAGAACCTCCGGGTCTGAAAAGTGAAGCCAATGTGGAAGTGCCATAAACCTGCATTATTTCTAATGGCCTGCAGGGGGTGACTCCAAGCTAGCTAGTTAGCGCTAGCTGATAACTAAGTATGATTCACCAGCAAACTGATTTTGGTGGAAATTAAATTAAAGTCACACCTCACTCAACTCAAGGATTAAAAAAATCCTCTCATGAAAGCTAGTTTTCTAAAAGTCTAAACAGTGAGCTAAAAGGATAAAGAATTGGAACAGCCAGGTGCATTAAGGGCGTCTCGCAGTGCTAACTTAACAGGATGCATGCTGGTTAGAAATGTTGGCTATGTCACATAACATTAAAACCTTGCAGGAGCTTCACCAAGTGGAACCAGATTTTCCCTGATTTCGCAGTTTTGCTTAGGCAGGTCAGTCATTGGTCTGAGCGCCCGATCTCTATGGGAAGTAGAATGTGTCCGACTTGACTGCAGTGTTTTTATACTCCACCCCTGCAGTCATCAGCAGAAAACGTTATCTGCAGTCATCTCAACCGCATCCAAAGACTGTATATAAAAATGGACAACGTGTCTTCATTTTCACCCACTGTACAAAAATTTGAAAGCCCAAATATCCTGGATACAGATGCTGCCATCTTGCGCCGGTAACATCATTTTGCATCTGCGCAGTAGTGAACGCCCGATAGGGTTGGAGCAGCGGGATCAAAGTCCCGCTCATACACCTGGCTGACCTGTACTGCATTTAGCCACCAGGGGGCAATCCAGATGTTTTGGATTTACTGTGAAGGAGCTGTCAATCATCCGTCTTTATATACAGTCTTTGGTTGGAGTAGTTAGCTAAAGTATCGGATAATTTCTTGAAATAAATAAATGTATCGTATGGTTAGCTTAAAGTATCTAACCGTTGAAAGAAAAGTAATGTATTGGATCGATGGTTGAAATAGATTAATTAATAACAATAATACATGTTATTTGGGGGACACCTTTCAAAACACACATGGACATTTTAAAATTCAATGGTCCTAAAGCATAATACAAACAGTTAAAATAAGTGTATGAATAAGAAACAGTTTATTTATATTTTCATACAAGTTGGGAAAGCTTTAAAAGTTGGATCGACGTCTTTAACAGAAGTGTGGTCAAGTTATTGTAATTATTACGTTGACATTTCCAGGTGCTGAAACACGACGCAGGCTCCCAGAGAGATTAGTATGAATCTGTTCCCAAGAGAAAATCTGTGAAAGCTTTTATTGATATTTATGACCAGGGTTTATAATTAAATACTTAATACCTCCAGAGCTTACGCCTCAGCGGTGTCTTCCACATCATCCCTGTCAGATGATTAATAGTCGCCATTTATTCACTTACCTAACAAGCCCCCAAACCCAGCTTTCAGTAGAATTAAACCGATCATTTCACTCAAACTCATTACAACCTGAGCAGAAGCAGCCTGAATTTAATATCAGAATTGCTCCTCCTGATAACCTTTCTGGAATAATTCCTCACCACCCGATGTAACCGTATGAGATTTACGATAAAGAAAAAATGTATAAATTAAAGTTAATTGATATGCCTTTGTTAAATTTCACCTGAGGGCATTTATTACCTTTATATTGTATTAGAGTGTGAGGAGCAGTTAATTAACGTGTTTTACCAGACTATATCTGCTATCTCAAACTTATTGGGCTGATTGGTGCGGATGTTTGACCGTGTAATTACCTGTGTACAGTACAGGCCTTCCTGGTGTGTCTGCATGCCAAAATTCACCTTTATGCATGTTTTAATAAGTCCAGTCGTGCTGTCTGACCTTTGCTTCTGCTCTTTGACCAAATCACCCACTAGTCTGTCTGCCCCCGCCATAAAATAAACCAGGCAAGAGGCTACATCGGCATGTAGAGTGATTTCCAAATAATCAAACATAAACTTGCTACCCTTCAAAAGTCAAAGGAATGTATTAGAACCACATTTAAAAGCACAATAAAATGGACAAAGAGATTAAATTAGAATAATAAGCCAAGGTAGGGTATGCATGAAATGAACTAGTTCTTACAACATGTTGTCCACCCACGTCTGAAGGCAAAAGTGTTTATGGCTTTTCCCCAAGTATAAATCCTCTCATCAGACTCAAGAAAGTGAAAGAGCTTTTTTTGCATAAACCTGCACTTTGTATTCCCGCCATCCACCACGGCCACCTCTCTTTATGTGGTACTGCACAATGATTATTGTAAAATTATAAAATTATTCTATTAACGTAATTTCTTTTGGTGCATTAATACATTTTACCAAATTCTAAAAAGTGAATAAAATATATATTTTTTTTCCATTCTGAAAATATAATCTAAATATTACGTTATTATTGAAAGATTTCATTTTTTCAAAATATAACACTTTTATTGTTGTATAAAGTATAATTAGTTCATTGTTGCTGTATTGCAATTAGTTTTCCAAATTACAACTCAACATACAGTGTAACATAATTCCTTTCTGAAAATATGACTTTCATGTAAAATTACAACTTTGTTCTCAATATAGTACAACATTATCTTGAAATATTTTGACTTCATTGTCAAACTATCAAATGTCAATTTGTTTTTCATAATTTTAAATTCTGTCTTAAAATACATTGCCTTTATATTTGATATTCAAATCAAATGTGTATCTAAAGTTGCAGCAAACGAGGGTTTAAAAGTGCAAATAGTTTGGATTTACATAAAATCTGGTTATTTTGTATTTTCCCACTTAATCAGACATTTATAATTATTTTCAAATTAGCAGCAGCACTTAGAAAATCTGTAACTATCTCGAGGAAGTGCTGCAGCTGTTTAACAGACTTTTTGGGCAGACGAGACAAGAGATCATCACGTTATTCTACACTGCCGGACACTGGTGGAGGATACATTCAGATCCTTTAGTAAAAGTACTAATACCACACTGTTAAAATACTCTGTTGCAAGTAAATGTCCTTGATTCAAAATGCTACTTAAGTAAAAGTAAGTATAATCAGGAAAATCCTTAAAGTCTAAAGGTACTCAAAGCAGAAAGAGAAATGTCTCATGAGACTGTTGCACTTATATCATTAGATTATTCTTCTTTATGCATAAATGTAAAAGCAGGATTTTACTGTTGCTCAGTTTGAAGAATTTTGAATTGTACTGCAGCAAATGATTTTCAATATGGATTAATCTGCTGATTATTTTGTATGGTTTGTAAAAAATTTAGTAATAGTAAGAGATGCTGTCACAGTTACCCAGAGCCCAAAGTCACAATGCTTGTTTTGTCCAAAATAGTCCAAACCAACATTATTTAAAAAATAAATCGATGTAATAATGTAACAAATTTAATAAAAAGCTGAAAATCTTAACATTTGGTGAAGCTGGATCCATTTTAACATGAAAAACTGACTAAATCAATTATCAGAATAGTTACCAATTAATTTTCAAGTGGAGTAGAAGTAGAAAGTACCTCAAATTTGAGTAAAATTACTTGAGTAAATATTCTGTTCGATTCCACCACTGCTGCTGGGGAATCTTGCACCTTACGACTACCAGTCTTGATCGGTCTCCCTTGAGCCACGTCTCTGCCTCGGGATGACATATCATATACTGGCGTCCTCTGTTCTCCAGCAGTAACGCGTCGCTCACTACATGTTCCTGAATGAAGTGTCATCCGCAGCTCGAGAAGCAGGGATAAAACAAGGCTTTGGTGTCAGCCTGTCAGATGTGGAGAAGTGAGGAAGAGACGAAGGCCAAGGTGACAGGGGAGAAGACAAAAGATGAGATGCCGCCTTCAGGAGTGATTCAAACCCCTCTGAGCCTCTCAACATCGGACACTCAGCCTGAACCTGAGGGCTTGGAGCAGTGACATGAAAGAGAGGTGTGGTGGACGGGAGCATGGATACAACGTGATGGATCTTTAAAACCCTCTGAAGCCCTGCTTGATTTTGACTTTCTGTGCATTAATCTTTAGCAGATTTTACTCTCCGAACCGCATCTGCATGATTTAATTTTTAAAGTCTGACTTATTATTTTGTCAATTTAACAAAAGTTTAGAGCTGCCAGGAACCCAAAATACAAGAGAAGTGACCAATACAAGTAATTAATTAAAATATTATAGTAAAACATCAATACACACAAACACAGCAGAAAAATGTAACAACTATAACTTTAATAAAGTATATTTACATTTCATGTGATTTCATCCCCTCTTCAGTCTTCCATGATTATAAAATATTTATAATTCAAAGTTATAAAGTGTCTTTCTGGCCTATAGACCCACATGAGCACTTTCAACTGGTTTACTCAGCCTGTCTTTTCATGATATATAAACAAAGTTATGCTGCAATAAATAAAACCTGCTCAGTGTATTCACCGTGCCATTTGTATCTCTATGACTCTAAATTCTAAAATACTAAACAAGATGTTCTGCTTTTGTTTTCCGTCACTGTTTTCACACTGATTAACTATCCTGTGACAGTTTAATTAAAAGCGTGGCAGGCGACATTAAGCTCCTGTTGAAGACACGTAAGCGGAAGAGAAAGTGTTGATTAGTTGTACTGTAGATATTATATTACTGTAAACTGTGAATTAGTCCAACAAATTCTGGATTTAACATGGTGCTGAATATGTTTTGCAAAGATCTGTGTTCAAAGCAGCTTTAATCAATATTTTTATAATGGATAATGTGTCAAATTCTGAGTCGGTTGTTAATTTTTCTGGTAAGTTAATTTAGTTTTAAGCCTTTGATTCACTAGCTAAAATTTGCATCCCAATAAATATGACAGTTAATGTGAATTACGGATGTATCTTACTAAACAAGCTAGCGAGCTCCACCCTCTCATCCAAATATCGTCACTTTTGGTTCCAAAAAACCAAGATGGCGACGGCCAAAATGCCAAACACGTGGCTTTAAAACGGCAGTCCACAAACCAATGGGTGATGTCTCAATGGCTACATTGAGTATTATCACCAACTGAAGGTCTTCAAGAGCTGGACCTGATTTGAAACATACCTCTGGAAAACCCACCTGAATCTGACGTGCATTAACTGCTTTATGTTTTCTTTATCTAGTAATTTTTTAAAAGACCGGAGTCAAAGTCAGACCCGATCTGAACACACCCAAAGACGATCCGATCCAAAATGCGGTCGACCTGCACAGATCCTAAAATATGTGTTGAGAAAGTTTAGAAGTGGTGCGACTGCAAAAAAGACGGGAGTGGGTGTGATTGGACGCAAATTAGCAGACAGAGGAGATGCCTTCACACAAGACAAAAATCTTTTATGAATCTACATCATAAACATTTTTGCCAGCACCATTTGCAAAGCAGTTTTGAAATTGTCACCATGTTTTGCCATTTATATACTGTACCCAACAAAACAACAGTTTCTGTAGAGTTCTGGTCAATCAGCTGTGAGTTGTGGCTTAAATGTGGCTTTATAGTCATGGCAGATAACACAAGCACTCACACTATTTCCAAAGGTAGCCTCTGTGTTATTACTCTAAATTAGTCCTGACCCTAAACCTTATCTCTGCTCCACAGACAAAGCTCCAAAGAGCAGGCTGAGACTTGCTGAGATCCAACCCACCTGAATAGCAAACAAACAGAGCACAAGGGGAGAATGAGGCACCAAGGGGGGAAAAAAAAAAAGATGAAGGACAGAGCGGATGAAAGGCTGAGGGGAGGCTATGACAGACAGATGAGGATGTGGGGCTGAAAAAGGCTCTGTTGCATGCATGCAATCAGAGAAACTGCAGATACAGACAGGAGGTTGTGAAAGATCAGAACGAGCAGTTGGAACGAGAGGCCATGTTGGCTGATAATAAACTAAAAATGAAGACATGAGAGGGTGTCCGTCAACAGATTAGGCTAGAAAGAGGAAGAAGAACCAATACCGAGATCACCACAGGAAGTCACAGAGGAGGAGAAACACATGAGAGTGCAGTAACGAGAGTCTACAGCCATGCACGCCTTTTGGTCGCCATCTGGACCCAGCCTGCACCCAATAGTGATGATTATCTCTTGTCTGTTAGCCTTTGTCTGTCTCTCTCCTTCTATCCATCCAGCCCAGAGGTTTTCAAAATGTGAGGTGCACCTCCCCCCGGGGGGACATGGGAGAGCTGAAGGGAGCTGCAGACGGAGAGAGGTGAGGCAGAGATAATGTTTGAGGGGAAAGGGGCAGGTGCACGCTGGTGTTGTAAAAACAGGAAGTGAGTTATTGCAGCAGCAGTTGTTGCAACAGCAGCAGATATAGACACACAGCTAATAGAGACTATTAAGGTACTTTAAAACTGTTAGCGCTCAATTTGAATCAATAATCACGCTCCTTCTGAGTCAGATGTGAAACACATATGTGTAGATTTACTTTCCGATAATATTAAAATCTACAATCAGGTTGGATGTTAATTAAAGGTAAAACGTCTTATATTGTGCTTTAACTCACTTTTAACTCTTAACCAAGAAATCTTTCACTAACTTTGATCAAGTGCTGCAAGTGTCTAAACACAACCATTAAAAAAAAAACAAATAACGACAGAGCAGATATTTTAAGGAAAGCAAATAAAAATGTTTTGTTGTCAGCGAACATTTTGCAAATAAGTTCTGTCGAAACTTGGCGTGTTTGTTTCTCAGTTATGTTAAGAATGAAAAAAATGTGTTTTATGAGACATTACAATTCATCCCTGAGGAGATCATGAATATCTGAACCAAATTTCATGATCCATTCAATAGCTGATGATATATTTAACTTAAAAAGCAAAAAAGTCAACGCTATAGGAAAAGTAGGGGATCACCAAAGTCAGCAGCATTCATCCCCTGGGGACCATGTCTGTCTGTACAAAATGTGGCGCCAATACATTGAACATTTGTTGAGATATTTCCATCTGGAACAATAAGAGCCGCCTCAAACATGGATAAAAATGGTTAAAACATGTTTTAATTCCCCAAAACTAAGGCGAGAGGAAACAAACACAAAAATCCTGCATAGGTCTGAAGATCTATACATTCTTTGTGTTAGGACCCAAGTAGCTACATCATTAAATGTGTCATTTGCGTGTGTGTGCATGCAAGGGTGCATCTGCGTAAATGATAATGTACTTGCATGTTTGGGGGTGTTTATGCATACTCTGCATCATGTGTGTGCACCCACAGTGAGTGTGTGTGTGTGTGTGTGTCTACATGCACATGAACAATGGCGACCATGTGGCTGCAGAGGTGGTAATTGATGAATGGGATGTTTAAAGAGCAGAATATGAATGAAGAAGAGAGAGGACCCAGAGGGAATACTCCACACCATTGTAATCAAAGCCCTGATAGTGTCCTCGCCTTTGACTAATGGTCTCAAAAAGGAGCCTCTTACAGCCTGCCTATTGAATTCCCTTACCTCAGTGTGACAGAGACCTCCAGAGAGAGGCTGGCAGGGTGGGAGGGCAACGTAGGTCGGGCCTTTGAAATCAGCCAAACCTCGCTGTCACTCAAATACAGGTGAGATACGTGCACGCGAAACATTTAGGGAATGATATGTTCAACTGAAGCGTGCTTTTTTTTTCCCCTCTTTACATCCGTTTCACCTTTTGTTACTGTGTCTCTCAGTTGGAGGTGTGTACCTGTTCAGAGGCTGCTGATTTATGCAGTTTGCACAGAGCCATTCTTCACAGGCAGGTTGAAGGAGGAGGTGGAGAACAAGGTCCTGATGAGGGATGGAGGGCAGGAAAGTGCTAATACAAAGAAAGCAATTCACAAACACACACATTAATTAATGGCACTGTACAAAATAAAATGACTGATTCATATATTATTATAGCAGCTATTATAAAGACATTCACAATGACCTTCAGAGAAGTTGCTTTTATGTTACAAAACTCAGAGGTGGAATGAGTAATCAGATCCTTTACTATCTACTACTATCCTTTTTGTTAAACAAGAAACAGTAGCTATAGCGCTCTCGTCACAGCCACCAAATTCCATTGATAAAAACATTAATTTTAGCGAGTTGCTGGTATACAGCTGCCTGGGCTCGTTAGTTTGTTTGTATTATTGTGTGATTTTGTTTTTGTTTGTTTTATTGTGTGACTTTGGTGTTTGAAAGCATTAAATACACCAAAGTCACACAATAACACAAACTAACCAATCCAGGCAGTGGTAGACTGAGAGGTAAAATTACTATTTTTGTCAAGGGAATCTGGAAGCTTTGAGGAGAGCGACACAGCAGCTGTTTCTGGTTCAACTTTTCATGAACTCAGAAAAACAGCCTGTACTGTGGAGTTTAAATAGTTTTCAGTGGACAGGAAAAAAACAGAAAGCCATCAGACAAAAAGTAATGGAGTAAAAAGTATGATATTTGCCTCTGCGTCATGGTGGGGAGGGAGTGGGGCAACAGGGGAAGAATCAACATGCAGACAGTTAAAAAGCAGGATTAGCTGAGTGGTTTAATGACCAAAATAGCTTACAGGCAGGTTCAGGCAGGTTCAGGTAGGCAGAGGTGGCAGAAGCTCAAAAGCAAAAACATTGCAATTAGGATAACCTGACAGGGGAACAAAGCATCTGGGCTGGTATATGTAGTGAGTGACTGATGAGGGAAGTGAGAACAGGTGAGCAGGTCTGAAGAAGTCTGAGAGCATCTGGTGGACAGGTAGGGAATGGCAATAAACGGCTCTGAGGAAGTAATATGGATGCGTAGATGGGCGGGAAGAAGTCAGGTGAAGGCCGCGGTGGATGGATGGAAAATGGCCGGTGTGCTCCTTATTCAGCGTGAGCTTGGCAAATCAATAAATCAAGTCAAGTCAGTTTTATATGTAGTAGAGTCCGATGGATACTGATGCTAATATGATGTACAGAATATATATATTTTATATAAGGACCCATAAAATGTTCAACAAAAATGTAAAGTAAATATGTAAAATTGCAGCTCATAAAATGACATGTCAAAAGTTTGATATGGACAAGCTTGTAATTTGTACCTTGATTTTAATTTAGCACCAGTGACTAATTCTTCCTTATGTTTAAACTAAAACGCCTTTGTTTCTGTCTTTGTAATGTAAGCTAGAGGATAACATGTCAGCAGATTGAATTCCAATTAAAATGTCTTTTCAGAACATATATTTGACTACAATTTTGTTTTACTTTCCATACAACACATATTGCAATACTTATGTATCTGTGACATACTAAAATCAACAATACTGTCAGACCAGTTAAGAATGTATATACATCTTGTCTCCCACCCACTCAATAATGCAATTTTTAGATTTAAATCTATTCCAGCTCCCAACATTATGCTTTATTATTGCAACTATTTTTTCATTACACTTTTCTTTAATGCCTTGTTCAGCATAAATAAGTGTTACTGATTCTGAGGTATCCCAAAATCACAAGCCCACACACTTTAAAAACACTTTGGCTGTGTTCGAAATGAACTAAACTGCTGTCTCAGAAGGTGTCTAACAGGACAGCGAGGCATCGAGTGCTGTTCCAATCGGCTCGAACTATCTCTTTCTGTCTCGTAAGATGCCTGTTTTGAAGTCAGCATCGATGATGACTTGATGCTGCCTACTACCCATAAACCAGAGCGGCTGCGGCTGCGGCAGCGGCAGCTTTCAAAAACTGGTCAAGATGAAGAACAAATAAGCCGTATTTGTAAACAAATATACATTTTTAAGTGAACAAATATAAGTTTTTAGTAGTTTTCTCAGCTCGAGTTTTGAAAAGCTAGTGAGAACTAAACACTGAACTATCATATCAGCCCGTGACTGTAACCAACCAAGTTTGTTCAGTATGATCTCTGAGGCCTCAGTTAGCCGTTTGCCTTTTCAATAGCTAATAGCTCAAAAGTCAGACAAAGTTGGAGGCTATATTTCCAAATGTTTTCACATTTCTGGGCATTTTTAACATTTTTCTGATTAACTTTTTGGCAGAGAAGATGGCTTTCAGAGATTGTTTACTAATAACATTGACAAAATATTTCTACATCAATTTACATGCAGACCAAGTTTCACTATTTGATACTAGAAAGTATTATTTTAATTTAATACTTTACTTGCCTTTTAGTTTATTGTTTACCATTTACAATGTGTGCATCCATGGGAGCTGCCATTATTGTGTGACGTCTTTCGGCTGCTACTCGTGAAGTCTGTGTACAAATATTTTCTCTGAGTTAACAAGTAGGAAATCCGACTTCAAGTGGAAGTCGTGACACGTTCCGTAGTACTTTTTCTAGTTGGAGGGCAGAAATTTCCCAGTTCCATTTTTCCTGGAACGCAGCATAAGGCGGAAGTGCTGCCCTAGAAGGCTGTTTGAAAGCAATGTTAACAGAGATGCCTTCACTTGAAAGTGATGCCTTCTGAGGCAGCGGAGCGAGAAATCTCAAGAAGAGCAGGAGGACGGTGCAATATGTGCCTAAAATGTACACAGTAGATGTAAGTACAGCAGCAGTAGTTGATAGAAATTACGTTTATTTTGGCCACTCAGGAAATATCTACCTCTTCAGCTGCTAAATTCCCCTCTATGTTCACCAGCTGCTTGTTAACTGTGTCTGTGTGCTGAGCAGGTAAACGTACAGTACAGAGCAAACAAACAGCTGCAGAGTCAGGTGATAATCTTCTGTGTTTTTCCTTTTACATTTCACCTAATCATTTGACCCATTGTTAGTATAAAAATATTGATTATAGCAGCTTTAATTAAATATCAGACACAGACTCAGATTTATTGCTGAGTAGTTTTACACGTCTGCTTTGGTGTTTTGGTGCTTAAATAAACATAAAGATATAAGAAAGATAGAGCAAGCACAGCGGGTGTAATAGCAGATTTTTGTATATCTGTATGTATATAAATAATACATAGTTATATTTTTATTTTGTTTATTTTATATGCTACCATATTTTAAAATACATTTAATTCTGTTCTTATCATTATACAACCTCATAATAATGATGTATAAAGTACATAGATATTAATAGAATCTACCAATAGATCTACTAATTGCCCAGTTAACACAATTTGCTGATGACACAATGCTAACTCTTTATCTTATCTTACGTGCTCGTATATTAAAATGCACCAAACTGGGCTGCCGTTTCAAACCCAGCATCACAACATAAAAACAAGTCGGAACACATCGTAGCTCGATCACGCTTTTCTCTTAAATGTCACCGCGGTGCAGGCTAGAATATATAACACACACACACGTTATTACCAATGTATGGCATTACTCCTGCACACAGTCGTTGTGTTTGTGTGGCCTTTCGCAGGCGTCCTCAGAGACGTGGCATTGACAAACCTACAAACAGTAATTGGGCCATTATGACTCCCTGCGATGGTATTGATTCCACTGTTTTAGGTGCAGGCGGGTAATGGGTGTCTAGACAGGGGGGTTCATATTGCAGGCAGTCAGGACTGTGTGGTATTAGATAAAGTAACCCTGATGCGGTTCATGACTCAGGTGTGTTGTTTTGTGTATCTCAGCTGATGGGAAATGATGTAATTTAGTAGCACATTTGAGGACTGTTTGTTTCTGTGGGTTGAGAGCAGGTTCGTTGTGCCGTTCGTTGTGGCATTTCTGCACGGACAGATACTTGGGACAAACGTGTAGACTAAGAGGAACTCCATGTGGAAAAGGGAATGAGAGAACACGAAGATGGAGTCCTCTTTTCCCCAATCCAATTATCACCAGAGTTAAAACTAATCCCAGCTGAATGACTTCAATCTGTTGCAGGTTGCTTCCCAAGTTTGAAAATCCAGTCACCTGGAGAGCAGAAAGCAGGTGAGAGGGACCTCAGCAGAGCCTTGCTGCTGATCAAAATCAAATATTACTGAGGCTGGGTTTCCATGGCAATAATGTGCCGCCCCCTCCATGACAACATTTGGAGGTTCAGCTGTGCAGGATGGACCCCCCCCCCCTCCCCCTCCCCTCCACTCCTTATCTGGCTGCCTTCTTGGTCCAAGCGTGAGCAGAATAAGCAGCGTCCTGGCCACCTTTTCACCTTGTGTGAATCTACAGAGTTGTGTGCACAGCTCTCCCATGGGCTGCACAGGAACACGATCCTGTCATGTGTGGCAAATACACACTCCCTGTACTGCACAATACTGTCGGTCCACAGAGAAATGCTGAGGCCATCGATTGTTTTCTCCACAGGGGCTCAATGCGCAACCTGTGAGCCCACAAAATGTCAATGGATATGAATTGTGTAAAGGACTCTTGATCCTCTAATTCAATATTATGAAGCTTCACAAAAGGTCGTACAGTAAGGTAAAATTAAAAAAAATGCCTTGCAGTTGTTTTTCAGATATCTTCTCAGCAGTAGTAGTAATAGATTTTCACATTTAGTCGGATTTTATATAATTTTAATGTGTTGCAATATTACATGAGCCAGAACTACAAAATATATGTGCTGCAGAGAAAACACAACAAAATAAACATGCAGCAAATACAGGAATCACAACCACATACATAAAATACAACTAAATACAGAAACACAAACAAATTAGCAAAACAGAATCAAATACAGAAACCACAACCACATCCAGGAATCACAAACAAATGCAGAAACATAGACAAATACACAAAACAAAAGGAAATACAACCACACAGAGAAACCCGCTACATATACAGACACTTGAAGTTGACTACATTAATGGTGTTGGAAAATGAGCTAATGATTTAGTTTGATTTAACATTATGATTCAGATATTGTAGCTAATATTTGCTACACACTTTGCATTAGCCTCATAAGCCGTCAGTTTCAAATAAACAGACGAAATACACATAACTAAAGAGCGTTAGATCCATAGGTTATATCTCACACTTAGTCTCTAGCTAATCGGGTTTTGTTTTCTGTCAATAGGCAGCAGGATGATGTGTTTTTAGTTGCAGTGGATTGAGCTCTCAGGGCCACCATACTGAAAAAGCATTTCCCTCCTCCTTCCACGACTACTGTTTTTAACACCAGATCCTGCTGCCTTCCCACCTTCTGCCTGCAATATTCATCTGGGAGAGTGCTGTCATGATGAAACACACAATTTAATGCTTACAAGAACACTGCCCCAGGCTCTTTTCACAGCATCAGTCATCTACCATCAAATCAAAGCAGCGTCTGAGGGGTGAACGTGCAAACAGGCTCCTAATGAACCATATTCCACATTGAGAAAGACAACGGGACTGCAGTACAGCGAACATTTAGAGATAGCTGCCCAGTTGTAAGCAAACATGCAGGTTTTGGCTCAGTGTGCTGATGATCCCGTTTGGACACTCAGCTCTCTGGTCCTTTGTTTAGTCTGGTGCAGATGTTTCTGCCTCCGTGCGCATGTGTGTGAGGGAGGGATGATTGTCACCGTGGTCTACTGATCTCCTCGCTACATTAGACCGGGTCATTCCAGTGATTGCTGCCAAAGCTGCCAGAAGACCAAATGAATGTCTGAGGAAGCGGCAGGGAGCAGTCACATGCATATGTTTGCAGGCCAGAAGCAAAACAACACAAAGCTGGAATGTGACTCCAGTTTTTTGAAAGCTTTTTGTGAGTGCAGTGAGATTTCTGCGCAACAAAGGCTTACTGTGCAGCACACGGATGTTTTGTGAGCTTTTCATGATTATGCAAAGAGCGACATTAAACGTGAAAACAACACCATGTGTATGGCAAGCCATTTTAACATTTAGTCTTTAAAACTTACTAGTTGCGATTCAAAAGCTACTTATTAATTACCTCCTAGTATTCCCGTTTTACTAGTAACAATTGATTAGATACTAGTGCTTCATTTTTAGTTACTATTAACTACTCCATTAATTACTGGTAACTATTTTTTAGTTCCTAGTAGCTATTCCAAAAGATACGAGTAATGTTAAAATTCTTACTAGTAAATTTTCTTTGGTTATTAGTCATTCATTAACTAATAAAATGGCTTGTTGATGGCAACATTTTAATAGTAACTAATGTAATTGTTACTAGTAACTAAAAAATAAGCACTAGTATCTAAATAATAAATACTAGTAAAATGGAAATTGTTACTAGTCACTATTCGAAGAGTGACTAGTAACAAATAAATAGGTAATATCTGAATTGCAGAGGCCCATTGATTTCATTGGCAAAAATCTGCAATCAGTGACTAAAAAATAGTTACTAGTAACAAAACATTATGTAATATACTGCAAAGAAAAGTCGGTCGGTCCACCAGTCCGCTCCAGACTGAAATATCTAACTGATAAATGGATTACCATGAAATTTTTCCCCGGAGAATCCTAATTCTGGCGATCCTCATACTTTTTCTCCAGTGCCACCTTGAGGCCAACATTTAAGGTGGCGCAATGGATAAGACACATGCCTTTGGTGTGAGAGACCTGGGTTCAATCCCCATCCCTGAGCAAGACACTTAACCCCTCGTTGCTCCAGAGGCGTGTGACCTCTGACGTGTATAGCAATTGTAAGTCGCTTTGGATAAAAGTGTCAGCTAAATGTAAGGTATTTTTTTGTGAAATGTCCTGACAACTGCTGGCTTGGAATTTGGTACATGTCCCCCTTGGGATGACTTGTATTAACTTAGCTAATCCGCTGACTTTTCATCTGGAGCCACCATCAGGTCAAAATTTCATCTAATTTGTCCAGTACCTTGGTTGATGACCAAATACCTGCAAAACTACATTTGCATTTGCTGACATTTACCTGCTTTCCTATGAGCCTCAGCTGTACTTTGTGTTTAATGCTAATTACTTATTTAACGTGCTAAATTATGATGAAGAACCTTTTTACAAACAGTCTCTTTGGAGAGTCTGTAAATATTCCCTGCTAAACATAAGCATGCTAGCATTGTCATTGTGAGGAACTCAGAAGTATCAGAAATTACATTTATTCAGTATTATATTGTTTTCCTAATTATGTTGTGCTGAAAAAAATTATCGCTGCCTGGATTAAGTTCAGAGGCAACAGGGTTTTTTTGTGTGTGTGTACCATAAAACTTCAGTTAAAAGCAGAGTCCCAGTTAGGCGCCTGTACCTTCTACTGGCAATGGGTCACCTGCTCAAACTGGTTCTAAGCTGTTTAAAACATGCATACAAATATAAATGTTAAAACCTTTGTCAATGTGGAGATGCTACACATCGTAAGATCAGTTAGATTCTCCACAATTCAGTCGTTCAATTCATTTTACGGAAACAATTCAGATTTACCGGTAACAAGAGAGACAAAAAAAACTTATTTTTCTACAAGTACTATTCATACTGGTTGAAATAAACAATTTGATGGTAGCCTGTTTCCAATTTTTAAGAACGATAGTTTTGTGTAAAACGATTTAAAAGCCTTACCCAAAAAAAGTCAGGGTGAGTGCAGTGATTGAAGCAAAGAAAAGCCTGGACTTATTGCAGTTTTATGGTAAATGAAGCGCTATATTTATGCACCTCACCAGACCCGCAGGAAGGAGATCGAGGTGGATAGTAGGAGTACAAAGGGTTTCACAATACATGCTAATAAAGGTGTGTCTCAATTCACAGCAGACATTTGCTATATTAAATCAGACCATAATATTTCCCTTACCAAGCACTCTACCTAAATATAAACATAAAAAATTTAATCCTGCTGTAGTCACTACGAGCAGATGTTATATTGCAAGATCAGATATTTTGGTGCAAAGCAAATGAAATATGTTGTTAATGAATATTTTACTGATACTTTCAAAACATTCAAAGGTAGATATGAAAATACCCCCATACATAAATAACAATATAACAACATAATGGTAACTTAACGCTAAGTAACACTAAGTACTGGGACCATACTCTAACTCCAACGACAGCAGGTAATACTCTGCACATGGTTAGTCCAAGTTTAGCAGATACTGCATATTATCTTTTATTGATATATATATACCTTGAATCTGTATATCCTCACAGTTATGTACAGGTATGTAGAATACAGGGATGTATGCACATTTAACAGAGGACTTTGTAAGAGTAACAATAACAGAAAACAACCTCAATTTCCATGTATGATTCCAATTTTCTATAATATTCTGCAAACACGTATTAAGCTGCGGTTCAAGATAGCGTTATTCTGCTCTTATTTATTCTATTTACATTTGTGGTTTTGTTTGTTTTTTAAAAGAAGATTATTGGGAGAAAGATATATGCAATAAATACAGATAAAGGGAATGAAATGTATTGTAGGAGGACAGTGTATGTGTCTGCTGGGAGGGGGTTGGGGGGTCAGCATGAATGAATACACAGAGAGCTTCTTAATTCATGGATGTTCAGTGGCTGGCAGCACCACACACAGGTTTAAAGCTGTAAATGCAACATGTTGCGTGTTGAGCGTCTCGCTTCTTTACCTGCTTCTTAAGATGTGTGTGGAATAAGTTTCTTGCAGCCAAGAAAGAGGAAAAGCATCACCGTTTGATAATTTATTAAGAGCGACTGGCTGGCTCAGGGTCTTACAGGTGTGGTTGTCCATCAGTGTCCAAACGTCTCCCCTGAAACAAATGTGACTGGCTGCTTAAAATTCCCAGAGGTTTATGGTTATTAATTATAGTAATTCAGGCATCTCTAATCCAGGTGTAGGTGATTAATAGTTGTCTGAGAGGTGGAGGACGAGGCCTTCAGCAGGTCTAACACTATAAATCTACGCTTTCTCAAGGAAAGACGGACACAGCATCCGGATGCATCGCTGTCTAAAGTTATATCTATCAATCACACTATGAAGTATGTGTTTTTGCTTTACAAAGCTCTTCTGCAAACTTTTTATCCCTTAGCTATGTGTTGTAATTATAGATTTATTAGTGTTGTGGGAGATTTATTGTGGCTTGTGGCTCCTGTTTTGTGTATCTTCATGCTGAGCGTGACGATGTGGGAGGCTGCTCACACAAGAGAGGAATCCTCTACTTCATTCAATGTCATGTGTGCGTTTTTTTGGAATCCAAACGCACATCAATGAAGATGAATTATTCCTCACTGAGGAGCAACGCTTTGATTTCTCCCTAATCGAACTGAAGTTTGGCTGCGCTCAAGTTCTCAGGCACAACAACACATGCATTTTTCATAAAATACAGATCATGGAAACCAATTCTGAGTGAGATAGCAGTGACATATTTTGTGTAGGCTACACCATGCATATTTCATAATGAACGTTTTTCTTACCACCAGCTTTGTCAATGTACGGACTCTGAGGATTCCAGGGGGACTGAGATCTGTTGAAATTTGAGCAAGCGGAGGTATTCATCTGAGTTGCTATTGTTAAGTATTTGTTTTTATACATAAATAATAAACTTAATCATAGTCGGCTTAAATCACACTGCCAGAAAGAATATCCCATTATCTTACAGTATTTTATTATTATTATACCCACATTTCCATAAACTATAATAAGCAGAATACTGTAGGCTACTACCCGATAAAGGCAGAGAGTAGAAGCTCTTAAAACTTGAGAAGCTTTTTAAAGTTTAAGGCTGGCCTGATAGAAAGGTTGTAATGTCTTGATTTTATGTTTTTTTAGGCTGTTTATTTACCCGTCCTGTAATAAATCATTGCCATAATTCATACATTAAGCGTAAATGCACCAGTTATTGCACTTCAACAATCTTTGGGGAATGTCAGGGGGAAAACTGTCAATGCAAACAGTTTTCTTGTCAATTTTAATCAGTTTGTTTAAAAAAATAAAATTTATATCATTAAAAGATTATATTTAAAGAGAAATATTATTTCTTTAAGTGTACAATACTAATGTAGGAATCAATATAATAAATGAATATACTGTTTAATACATTAAGGGAACTTAACAAAACCAAACTGCATCAATCACTGCTATTCTGCTAAGCTAGTTATATTTAGCATGACTAGCTAGTTTTAGCTAGTTTAGCTCTTTGATGCCCTCTCTATTGTACGTATAACAAACTGCATGTTAGGTAAATCAGTGAGTAAATGTAGTTTTAGCTTCTGCTAATGCAAACCGTGGATGTTTCAGTAACTAGCTTTAACTTGACCTAGCTTTCTGTTTTTATGTCACAGACTACCAAGAAGTGAAGTTGACTGCAAATACTGTTGTTTGGCTTGGTTGTTAACTCAGTTTTATAGTTACTTCAAATTTTTAATCCTGTTTTCACAAGAAGATGTCTGTGGCATATAGGGTTTTAACCTTGCCAGCGGCAAGGCTCAAAGGATGTCCGTCTATTGGTCGATTCACTATTTTTGTCCAGACTGATCTACATACCTTATTGGACAGATTGCAATAAAATGTGTAGAATATGTGTAATAACTTTAATCCCCTGATTGTTTAATTCTCGTGTCATTATCTGGTCTGAATTTCATTATGTCCTAAATGTTAATTTAAGGTAAGCTGTAGGCTACAATTTGTTTAGAAGCAATTAGTAAATGTTAGCATGCTAACATGCTAAACTTTGCCTGGGTCAGACTTTCTGTCTGATATCAGGCAACGGAAAACAGCTTAACATCAACATGCGCATGTTAACATATTTATGTGAACATTTACTTCATACATAACATCACAGAGCCGCTGGCATGCCTATAGAGTCTCTTGTTATATGATGAACCAGACACCAAACTGCTTCTGGGAATGAAAAATAATTTATGGATTCAGTGCATTTATTTCTCAGTGGGATATTTAAGGTGAAAATTAAAAAAGATTCTGGATACTCATCACACTATAAACAGTCTTGATAAGCTCCTAATTGGATAAAAGATTCCCCACTTAGTGTTAACACCACACAGAGAAATCTTCAACACCCTCATGAAGGAATAAGCACTTTTAAAAAGGAATGATGGGTTGTTGTTTGTTTGTCACCTTTTCAAGATTGCTTTCCTGCAGGCCATGAAAACTTACTTTCAAGGGTATAAGTGCTTGTTTGCGTAGAAAACCCTTCTTAACCAAAAGCAGCATATGATACAAAATAAAATGCTCTTTATTTATTATTGAAATATGAAAAATATTTATTCTAATGTCTATAACTGCAATATATGTTTAGCCTACTATAACTGCTGCTGTTCATAATGTTCATAATATCTTAGTATATGAGTAGTCATATCTACCCCTTACTATTCTATTTATTAACAGTAGGCCTATATATGTACATTACTTTGTACTCCTTGATGCTAAAATGCATTTTGCTGTCTCAATGCTTGTACTAATTATTTGTGTTTGATCTTGTATGATCATCACTTTGAAATCGTGGTTGCTGCACTGTTCTGTGTGTTAGGATGAAATAAAATGTACTATAAAAAAGAAACATGTCAAAAAGTCCAATCCAGGTCTTAACTCACTTTTGCCTAAATATGCACACATTTAAATGTCTGTGAAATGTGACGCAGAACTCAGGTAATGGTAAATTTCTATCTGCCAGCAGCGCAGCACAATCGCTCCCCGTCATCTTTCAACTGTCATCTGCTGCTGTTTGTCACAATCCATAGCTTCCCGCTGACTCTCCGGCTGACAGCTCTGGTCCCCACTGAGGGGAATCAAATGGATTGTGAGCACAGCGATGTGTGCCAAGTGAAAGGCACACACCCGTTTGTGAAATATACATTTTCAAATAAAATTTGACAAAGATATGTAATCTCTATTCAAGGAGCGGCTGAGCCATTGTCACTGGAGAAAATTAATTGTTACCCACTCGGCGACAGCGTGTGACAGTTTTTGAATAGGCTAGATAATGGCTTTATCATCTCGCCATGAAACAGCCATATTGAAATAAGTGACAAGCGGTGGCAACAGGAAGGGCACACAAGCCACAGATAACCGAGAGGAATCGATGGAATCACACTTAAAACAGCACGAACATCATCTGACGAGACATCAATTTTCAACGTGTTGAAGTCTGAGAAGTAAGAACTATAAGATTTCAGAGACAAAAGACTCCACTAACTTTAACCCAGTTTATGGCCTTGTTGATAGTGGATTGGTGGAGAGAGGATGGCTGGGAGTATTGGATTTCTGTGCCACACGACTCTAATGCATCTCATTACAGAGCTAGTCCAGATACATTTGGTTTAGAGTGAGTTTCGGGTCAGAAAGAAATGCATTAGAGGGACCCATCAGCAGCCAGTGTATCTGACTTCAAAATAAACTCCATTTACAGTGACTTCTTCCTGCAAGCACTTAAATTTAACAACTGTAGGCCTATCTAAATTCAAATTAATTCCAAATTATATTATGAATAAATATATATATACCAAAAAAAAAACAACAAAACAAAAATCATCTGGTTTAGTGACTGTAAAGAATGTTTTCAGGTTAAGGTCAGGGTATGGTTAGGGTTAGCCAATCAGAGACTGAGTAAGGGTGGCGGGGGGGGTTGGTGGGAAAAAGATTAATGCCAGTTGCGTAACTACACATCAATTACATCTGCGATTTTTTCAGATCTGTGGCCAAGTAAATATTGGCTGCCATCTTTGTTTGGGCAATGGGTCCATCTGTAGGTGTTCTTTTTATTACAGCTGTGATTTAATAGAATTTTGTTTTTCTATGATCAGCTTACTACTAAGTAAACTAGCTGTTCTGTAGCTATGTGTGTCTCTACCAATATCCAGCGACAACAGAATTGTCCCGAGCAATACCTCAATTGGCTTTTATCCAAAGCAATAATTCTGATCAAAACCATTAAAATATAACCACTGTTGTGGTACACAAACGGTTAACAGCTCTCATTCTCTAACTAGTCTACTGTGTTTTTTAAGTTTTGAAAGTCTATGCCCCCCCCCCCCCCCCCCCCCCCCCCC
>NC_060162.1:4480203-4487737 GCF_021292245.1 Micropterus dolomieu | reverse complement strand
CCCCCCCCCCAATTGCCTCACATTGGTTTGGTCCAGAGCATACGCCTTTTTAAGACCCTCAGCGACTTAAAGGATGTTTTATTGTCATAAAATGTCCACCCTTGTGTGTTTTTTACCCCTTAAATTACATAACACGAACCCTTTAATTGGTACCTTATGAGGATTTTATTTTCAAAGATCTCATAGTCCTAATTTTTCTATTCAGGGACAAATTCAGGGGTTCACACATGGGCAGCAAACATCGGCATAATTAATGGATAGATAAATGGATTGCAATATATTATGGTATTTATAATGTGATGCACGGTTTCAGTGTTTTTTTAAGAAAAAAAAAATCCCTTAAACCATTAAAAATCCCTTAATACCATATAACAATCTATTATTATTATTATTATTATTGTAATAGTTTCTGATGTTAGGTTATTATTGCGTATTACCTAATGACCCTGTATCTTATGACATCTTTGTGTCTCATTACGCTGTGCATGTCCAAAAGGTGACTTAAAGACAAAGAATCAAGACCATGTCCAAAACTGTTTGAGAACTTCAAACGTCTTCTAATCATTTGTCATTTGCTTGATATAATTTGAATAAGGAGTAGGCAGGAGTGCTCTTATCAGGAAGACCCAAGAAGAAACATTTAATGTGGGAAAATGAACATGAGGAAATATAATGTGGAGCTTTTTCAAAGTCAAAGAGAGGCTTAAAGAGAACAGACTGAATTCAGGTAGCTTGCTCCACATAAGCCAACCCTCCATGACTTGTCAATCAAAGAATCACAATAACACATTCTTAGCATGTCAAGGTATCAACTGGATTCAAAGGAGTATTCTTGATGTCAACCACATCAATCCATGTCGACAGCCGACCTGAAAATACACGAGCATCTCTGCCTCATTCCTATTCCCCCGGAGTTTGTCTCTCCTGGGCCAGAAGATTTGACTCCAGCGTCTAGAATCAGCCCATGAAAACATAATGAGCAAACATGGCAGCGAAGAAAGCCTGATAGACGAAAGATTGGGGGGGTTTGTGCAGCACAGTCCCACCACACACTTCAAAGTAAAGCACCCAATCTCCGGAGAAGTCTCTCACCCTGAAATACTGCAGCAGCATCCTCCCTCTCCTGCCTTCTTCTTCTTTCTCCTCCTCCTCTCAGTTTCTGCCCCTCCAATTAAAGATCTCCGGCCTCTTCCCTGACAATCACAGGAATGTCCTGCAGCTTTTCCGTTTATTTGTAGCCTAAACAAAGATACAGCTCTCATATATGAATTCTAAATGATCTAATTTCACATTCGATTGACCTACGCTGTTACAGAAGGACAGCCGAGTAGATGTACAAAAGCCTCCATTTTTTTTATGCATAAAAAGAACAGTGTATGGGGTTAACGACAGGCATAACTTTTTTTCTTTCATTAAATTACATCAAGAGAAGAGAAACGATAGCCCTAACTGCCAATGAAGCCCTGGGGGGATGTTGCAGCTCCAGTGAGCAGGACTAAGGGCCCCATCGTTGCCAGAAACCATTACCCGCTGAAGCCGCTCCACTGCCACGGCCTCCACCATGGAAATGAAATCAGTAAAATGGACGGTAATTTGATTGCCTCCTTTGTCCTCACAGTGCACCGCTCAGACCTTTCAGTCCTGCTTCTTCAGATTTGACAGTGATTACATGTTACTAACAACACTTCTTCCCTCTCCTGTAGTTTTGTGCTTCCTCGTGCCTCTCCTCTCTCCTTCTGTCGCTTTCTGCAGGTGTTTCTGCCTCTGGAGCAGTGGGTTCTGGATCTGTGGTTGCAGGCTTCCTGCTGACCCGATGTTCCTGCTCAACAGCTGCTGCTACAATTATTATTATTAGTCCTAATATTATTATCATTATTTTTAACAATATTTGTATAATCACCACCAGACGTTTTCTCTATAAACTGCTCAGACACTTCATTAGGCATTTCATTAATTGTTCAACGCTCAAAGAGGTACCTACTTTTACTTTGACACTTTAATTGCATTTCGCTGGTAATACTTTTATTTGTATGAAACACTTTTCCTTGAAATTGAGTATTTTTACAATGTTTTGTATTGTTACTTTTACTTCTGAATACTTCTTGAACCATTGGAGCTAAATAATAACAATTTACAAAAGCAGGGACCCGTTCATGATAACAATCAACCTTTTCACTCCTGTACGATTACTACGAATGAGGAGCAGGGAGCAGCGCTGCAACCATTGGACAAATAAACACCTGTAGTCGGTCAGATTCTGCTCTGACAACTACGCCGTTTACTCGCGGTAGGAGCTCGGAGTTAACTGCTTTTATTAGATTAGCTTTTTTACTTTAGTTTTTGGGATTTCAACGTTGATTTATCTTCACCGGAGCTTCTCAGCAGCTAGCTTCCGTGCACATCCGGTTCCAGTGTTGTTGTTTGCGTTGTTAGCTCTGTCGGACTATGACTTCATATTTATGTAAAAACCGGACAAGGCTGGACATTACTTAGAGAAAAGAAAGCGAGGAGGTTGAACTACCTGGTGAATTCAGAAAACATGTGTCTGTAACTTTATTCCAGCTATCATTGTACTTTACTGTGACCAAGTTAGCATAGCATAGCCCCGATCCAAACTCCATTCAGAAAACAAACATTTTAAAGGTTGTTGTCCTGCTGTCTTGCTGACAGACCTGACAAAGCATGAATTCATATGTTTAAAAAATCTGCATCATGTTGTAGTTATTTCGGCATCAGTTTAATCTGTTTATTGCTATTTAATCATAGCAAAATGTTTACTTTGGGTTCATACAGTTGTAGTAATGGCGAGTTGTGTTTATTCACATTATCGCATTAAAATCGCCTTCTCGCGTTGTGTGTGAACACTTGCAACAAATGTACTCATGTGAGGAAAGCGTCGCGAGGACAAAATTTGTGGTTGGTCTGAATGCGGCATAACTCTATATAGTACAATACAATACACACAGACACACACCTCTTATTTGTTAGAACTAAGGACAGAGATGTTTAATTAAGTACATTTTAGTAGTATTTACAGTACACTGTTAAGTAAGTTTATTCTATAGATACATTTACATACACATACTGTACATGCGTGTGAGTCAGACATAATCTGTTACAGTGAGAGAGAAACATTATTCTTTTATATAACCAGCTGTTTTTGAAGCATATCATATAGTGTGGCATCTATTTTTGCTGCTTTTGTCTTATTGTTACAAATTACCCCAGCAACCTGTTTGTTACTTGTTACAACCTATTTGGATAGGTTGTAACAAGAAAACACAATGCATTTGACATCAACTCACGAGGTCTGTGATATTCTTGTAGAGGATTAAATTGGTGCCATTTGTAGTAAACAAATGTGGGCACTTTGTATAAGAATTTGAGAACTCTAGCTACAAAATTCAGCCTGTTATAATTGATGAAGAAAAAAGTGTTACAACCATGCCCAGTCTCCCCTACTACTTTGCAGACTAAGATTTTCGGTACAAAATATATGAAGAACTAATAAGACATGACAACAGGCCTTTAAATCCTTTCATACAAAACTCTTGCTCAGCAAAGACTGGCAGTAGACTACTATCAAACTGTTTATTTCAACCTGTATGAACATTAAAATTAGGAGATAAAGAGTGAGAGATAGCTATGGTAGCCTACCATAGAAAGGATGAAAGCCAAAGGTTACTGTAGTTATTTCAACTTGTTATAATTTTTATGAAAAACCATTTAGATTCTTTTGATTGGTGGATCCTTACCGACTAAAGGAGTGTAAATGATCAAGGAATGGACACATATTCGGACTGAATGACCTCTTCAAAGGTCGGGAGTCATCGCTTTTTAAAAATTTGGTCACTCATGTTTACCATGCCCGTAAATCTAAATGCATTATACTTTGGTGCTCATTGTTTCCATAAAATTAACTGAATGATTGTATTGTGGAATATCTAACTGATCTTACGATGAGTAGCATCTCCATTGTGATAGAAAGAAAACCATACTGACAAAAGATATTTATTTATATATGAACTGGCTCAAGCAGGTGACCCGGTGGACTTTGAGAGGTTTTATACATGTTCTATAAAAACAAGACCAGGCTTCTAATTGGGACTAGGCTCTTAATTTAAGTTTTACAGTCTGTGAAACGACCACAGTATTAAAAAAAAATCAAATCAGCTCCACCACGACCAACAGTAAAATGTAAATTACACATGAACGCATTAGTAATAATAATCCAATATACAATAATAAAACACTCACAAGGGAAATTTCAGCAAACTTTGAGTGATTTAGTTGTTGCTTGAGGCAAATTTTACTCTTAAACTCATATTAAACTTTTAAATGAAGCAGTGAAGACACCTTTAAGTTTCATATGTACATCATATATTGTGAAAAAGTCATTTTAACTTTTCACCCAACTATGTAATAATATAAATAAAGGAATAAATATTGGAATAATAACACAATGTCATAGTAAAACTGCATAGTCTGTAACTAACTAGATGAGTTGTTGCTGCCGGATTTACAATATGTTTTTATGTTTTATACTCCTGTGTTTTTTGCTGCACCAGAATTGCTCTTCTGGGGGACAATATTTATTGAATTGAGTCTCAACTGTGACTTTTCACACATTTTGAACTGCCACTCACACAAGCTTCTGTTATATCTTGTTGTCAGAAACATAAATACCAACACATTCTTACTAGTCAACATGAAAAATGTTATTATAAACTAAAAGATTTAAAGTGATCTGATTAAAGCTGCTATGTTAATAAGCATTTGTCAATGTTTGTGTCAGATTGCTGTAGAATATGTTAGATTATTATTAAACTGCTCAGATATTTGCTAAAATGTTACCAGGCCTACACAACACATTCCCACTCAAGTTAAAAGACAGAGATGGAGCGCTTCCTTGTTGCTGACATGCATAAGATCAATACTTTTAATCATAACATGACTACTAGCGTGCATGTAGACACAGGCATCAACCCCTGCATCAATGCTGTACTATATGCCGTTACTCATCCGAGTGGAACAACAGCACAGTGCTATAAATGTAATACGGATATTTGCTGCTACACCACAGGTGAGTCATATCACCTGACTGAAAATAGCATTACCTCACTGTGTGAATTTACAGGCACTGAAACAGAAGAAGCAAGGCCTTTACAAAGTGAAGGCAAGTGGAAGAAAGGGGAATTTCCCAGTCCCAACCCGCCTTCAAAGGATTTTTATATGCAGTGTCTGTGTAGATCATGAATTATCCATGATTGCAAAATAGATCCCTTGCAGTAGCTGCACTACGTGGAATATTGGTATGTAAAATAATGCGAATGATACTCAGATATATGTATGCATGCATAGTAGGTCTGGATACAGTCTGTTTTTTTTCTCCTAGGCAAATTAGCTCTGGTTTCCTGTGACAGTCAAATGCTATGAATAGTTTGGTTGAATGAAAGATGTTTGCATCCTTTTACAGAAGCATAATAATTTGTCCCCCCCACGCTACTCATGTGCTCAACTAGACGCCACACCGGCACAATAATGCGTATCCATTAATCCTCCAGAAACCAAAGCAAACAGAAAAAAAGCAGTCTCAAGTCCGACAGAGAAGGCTGTGGTTGCTGGGGAAACGATGGCCGACACCTCAGGGAGCAGATGGACTGATGGGTAGCGAGGGGACGTGTCAGTGTTTGTGTGTCTGTTCATCTGTGAATGTGGTGTCAGAAAGAGAGAACGTGTGTTGCTAATGAAAGAGTGAAAAGAAGCGGGGGGTGAATAAGTTGAGGAGGCAGTCTTCAGCCATGTTAGTGGATGGATGGTCGGTCCACAGGGGGAGTGGCAGCCACAGCTCAGGACAGGCTTTCAGTGGGTTGTGAGGATCTACTTATTTTTAACAAATGAAAACAAACAAACAACCAGGTTGACATAAGTGCACTAGACGACATAAAAAAAAAAAAAGAAATGGCAATAATGACAATGATACAGCATCACAATGAACTCAATAACCCAGATTATGTGATTCACTAGTCCTCTGCTGCCCTCCTGTGTTGACTTACAGTACGTTACATACCATTAACCCTTATTTCTTTTCTATTCTGCTGTTTATTAAAAAAAACAATTTTTTTTCTACACAACACACTCAGCAAAAAAAAGAAACGTCTTCTCACTTACAACTGCTTTTATTTTTAGCAAACCTAACATGAGTAAATATCTGTATGAACATAAAAAGAATCAACAACTAAGACATAAACTGAACAAAGTTTCACAGACATGTGATAAAAAGACAAGGAAAAATGTGTCCCTGAACAAAGGAGGGGTCAAAATCAAAAGTAACAATCAGTATCTGGTGTGGCTCTGTGGTTCTGTGCAGGTGTTGTTACATGTGGTCTGCCACTGCGAGGACGATCAGCTGTCCTTCCTGTCTCCCTGTAGTGCTTTCTTAGGCATCTCACAGTACGGACATTGCAATTTATTGCCCTGGCAACATCGGCAGTCCTCACGCCTCCTTGCAGCATGCCTAAGGCACGTTCATGCAGATGAGCCGGGACCCTGGGCATCTTTCTTTTGGTGTTTTTCAGAGTCAATAAAGACGTTTCTTTAGTGTTCTAAGTTTTAACTGTGACCTTAGTTGCCTACCGTCTGTACGCTGTTAGTGTCTTAACAACCATTTACATGCATGTTCATTGATTGTTTATGGTTCAGCATTAAAAATATTGTTTACACCCTTTACAATAAAGATCTTTAAAGTTATTTGGGTTTTTACAGAATTAACTTTAAAATACAATCGTCTTTTTTGCTGAGTTTATAAATATACATATATATATACATATATACATATACACATATATACATATACATATACACATATATATATATATATATATATATATATATATATATATATATATATATATATACACACACACACACACACACACACACATATATATACACACTATACACACACACACACACACACACACACACACACATATATATATACACACACACATATATATACATATACATACACATATATATGTATATATATATACATACATACATATACATCTATATACTGTGTTTGACCCCCTTTCGCCTTCAGAACTGCCTTAATTCTACGTGGCATTGATTCAACAAGGTGCTGAAAGCATTCTTTAGAAATGTTGGCCCATATTGATGGATAGCATCTTGCAGTTGATGGAGATTTGTGGGATGCACATCCAGGGCACGAAGCTCCCGTTCCACCACATCCCAAAGATGCTCTATTGGGTTGAGATCTGGTGACTGTGGGGGCCATTTTAGTACAGTGAACTCATTGTCATGTTCAAGAAACCAATTTGAAATGATTGGAGCTTTGTGACACGGTGCATTATCCTGCTGGAAGTAGTCATCAGAGGATGGGTACATGGTGGCCATAAAGGGATGGACGTGGTCAGAAACAATGCTCAGGTAGGCCGCGGCATTTAAACGATGCCCAATTGGCACTAAGGGGCCTAAAGTGTGCCAAGAAAACATCCCCCACACCATTACA
>NC_060162.1:4432615-4480103 GCF_021292245.1 Micropterus dolomieu | reverse complement strand
TATTTGTAGTGGAGATGAGTGGTACCCGGTGGGGTCTTCTGCTGTTGTAGCCCATCCGCCTCAAGGTCGTGCGTGTTGTGGCTTCACAAATGCTTTGCCGCATACCTCGGTTGTAACGAGGGGTTATTTCAGTCAAAGTTGCTCTTCTATCAGCTTGAATCGGTCGGCCCATTCTCCTCTGACCTCTAGCATCAACGAGGCATTTTCGCCCACAGGACTGCTGCATACTGGATGTTTTTCCCTTTTCACAACATTCTTTGTAAACCCTAGAAATGGTTGAGCGTGAAAATCCCAGTAACTGAGCAGATCGTGAAATACTCAGACCGGCCCGTCTGGCACCAACGACCCTGCCACGCTCAAAATTGCTTAAATCACCTTTCTTTCCCATTCTGACATTCAGTTTGGAGTTCAGGAGATTGTCTTGACCAGGACCACACCCCTAAATGCACTGAAGCAACTGCCATGTGATTGGTTGATTAGATAATTGCATTAATGAGAAAATTGAACAGGTGTTCCTAATAATCCTTTAGGTGAGTGTATATATAGTGTACTTTTGACTGGTCTTTTATGCTGCTTTTGTCTTTTATTTGTTTTCAATTGTACGAGCAGACGTTTGTGACTGGATGTAGCAGCTGCCCTTCTGTGTTCTCTCAACTTGTGACATAAAATATGAATTGAATATTAAAACACTATGGTGGTTAAACCCATCTACTGTACAGGCTGCACTGTGTACTTCATACCTCAAAGGAGTTTGATGATAGTACATTCATATACTAAAGGCTACACATAATCTCATTAGCTTCAAAAATATCCTTATTTGCTGGTTTATATGTGAAAAACTACAGTA
The DNA here is from genome assembly GCF_021292245.1 of Micropterus dolomieu. NCBI lineage: Eukaryota > Metazoa > Chordata > Actinopteri > Centrarchiformes > Centrarchidae > Micropterus > Micropterus dolomieu. Next base: position 4,479,256 of record NC_060162.1, on the reverse strand, counting down.
TCAAGAATGGATCTTAATGTGATAAACTAATACTAATGTTTTTACATGAGCATTTAAGCAGATGTGAAGGAAGTATTTAAATAATTTACTTAAGTAAAAGTAAAACTGTAAAAATACTCTGTAAGTTCTGCATTGAACTTACTTTTAATTAAATTATGTTACTTGTGCATTAATGTTAAATCAGGATTGGTGGAGCATTTTCATTATAGATTAATCTATATTATATATATCTATAAATTTTTAGCTAGAGTTCTCACACTTTTATACAAAGTACCCACATTTGTTCACTACAAATGGCACCAATTTAATCCTCTACAAGAATATCACAGACCTCATGAGTTGATGTCAAATCCATAGTTTTCCTTTGTGACAACCTACCCCATTACCAGGGTACAGGTTGCAACACATGCTGGGATAAGTTGTAACAATAAGACAAAAGTGACCAAAATGATATGCTTCAAAAACAGGTATAGTGAAATAAAAGAACAATGTTTCTCTCTCACTGTAACAGATTATGTCTGATGACTCACACACATGTATGTCTATGTAACTTTGTCGATAGAATAAACTTACTTCACAGTATACTTGATAAATACTACTAAAAAGCACCTAATTAAAGAACATCTCTGTACATCCTTAGTTCTAACAAATAAGAGGTGTGTGTGTGTCAAAGTGTATATTCTTAATCAGAGTCACACTTTTTAAAGAAGTGTAACAACCCACCCCACCCCTGTCAACCAGTGTTTAGCTGGCTGTATTAGCATAGTGGTTTGAAATTAGAAAGGAAAAAAATTAATCACATGTTGCCTAAGAAACTACATTTCAATCAGAGCAAATGTATTCAGTTGAGAAAAGAGCCTACTCCAAGCAGGTGATGCTAATCAGCATGACCCTCCTACAACAACAGTGCTGGGCCTATGTTATGTGTGTATGCTATGATTTTAATATTGTACTATGATTTCAAGTTGGTCAATAAACTAATAACAATACCATAGAATATAACTTAAAGACAAGAGTATCTCCCAGTGACTCAGACCAAAATAAAACTTGATTGAGCTACACAAGTGGGACATGTTTGCTTCCATGAAATCGAGCAATAGGAGAGCTTCTCTTGGGATTTTGAGATTTCTAGTTAATTCAGGAAAAATAGAGCCGATTTGTTTTCTCGCAAGTGAATGCATTACACTTCACTATAATAATAATAATAATAATAATAATAATAAAGCTTTATTTGAACAGCAGTTTTCTAATACAGGTGAAGTGCTTTAAGTCAAATACAAATTAGTATCACACACAGTGGTGTTAAGAATACAACATCATGTACAAATATGGGGAAAATAAATACGCATCACAGAGTGGTTTGAATTCAAACAAGTCACTGTACAGCAAACCTTCCTCCACCGATGTTAGCAGGTGCAGATATTTCAACACAACACGCTCCTTCTTCAGGGCTCCAAGTGGTCTGAGCGACGCCGCCCGCGCATGCGCACCGGCTCCCTCTCCTCTCCTCTGTGATGACTGACCGACAGTGACCTCCGTTTCTGCAGCAGCGCACAACTTGGACCGGCTCGGCATCACAAGCACACACAAAAAGAAGAACACGACAGGGAGGGGAGATGGCCGGTATTTTCGGGAAGATCTTCGTGGGTATTTATGTGGAGATAAAACGGAGCGACGGTACGTTGCCGCACACAAACACACACTTATACACACCGCCCTCCTGCCGGCGGGTCCGGATGAGAGCAGCCAACGATACCGCTCACCGCAGCGGGGTGTTTATGCTAGCTAGCTACATCTTCTTTTTCACCGGGATGTCGTGTTAAAAACCCGGCGAGTGAAGCGTTAGAGCCGTGAAGAGAAAGAGAGATGTTGTTTTCTGTCACGCTGCATAAGACTGTCAGGCAGACACCGACCGGACAGCCCGGGGGAGCGGCTGGGCAGGCGGGCGGGTCCGTCCACCTGTGCGGCTGCTGGCCGGCCATAAAGAAAGACACCTGCCCTGCCTTGCTCTGCCCGCTCCGTCCTCCCCCCTGCATCATGGCCGAAACCCCTCCAGTGCTGCTAACTGCACTGCATCATCCAGCAGTGGCCTGTGCATCCCGGGCTGATGCATGGCTGCATGCGTGGGGCCTCTCCCCTCTCTCAGCTGCATCCCATCTCAACCACTGCCACAGAAATAGCCTGGTTTAAATCTCATTCGTGCCCTTACACACATATAGTGGGGTTTAAAAGTCATACAGGCTGCCAAGAAGCCAATAAACAGCCAGCTGAAGTTGTGTGTGACATAATGAATGACAAGGGGAAAGTGTCATCAGGAGCCACACCCATTAGCATCTCAGTATCCTTATTTTAAACTGTGCAGGAATCCAAAGTGTTGGGCACTGATAAATCTTTTCCCCTGTGTGAAATGAAAATTATAATCTCAGTCTCAGATATATTCATGGCTCATTGCATGTGTTAATGTCTGCCTCTGATTTAAAGCCAAAGCAGCAGCATATATATATCCTATATCGACTCCCAGCATCTCTTTACGTCCTCTCTCTGCAGGACGAATACACCAGGCGATGGTCACGTCCCTGCACGAGGACAATGATAGTGTGACAGTGGAGTGGATCGAGAACGGAGACACCAAAGGGAAAGAGGTACAGCTGCCACTAACTTTCTGTTATTATGCCTTTGCTGGATAAATCCTGGGATGAACGTCCTTCTGTCTGTTCAGCATGTTGGAAAATAAAGTAAATTAAAGTTCACTTATCAGAAGGTCGGTGGTTTGATCCCCGGCTCCCCCAGTCTGAACGTCAAAGTGATGGCTGGTGTGCAGTTGGAACCTTAGCCTCCTTAATGTGTGTGAATGTGACGTAGAGTAAAGCGCTTTGAGTGGTCGGAAAGACTAGAAAGGTTATACAGACCATTTAACTTACATTCAAACAGGTCAGTACTAAGGATGTACTGATCCTGCTTTTCCAGTCCTGATTCCAATACCTGGGCTTTTGGTATCAGCCGATGCCGAGTACTGATCCGATACTAGTGTAAAATTAAGAACTGTTTTCCTCACTGCGAGGAAGAGACTGGGAATCATTATTTTATGTGTGAGGCTTCCTAACTTTGTAAAACAAAATGCTATTAGTTCTCCTAGCAAAATGTACGTCTCACATAGTACACGTGTTATTTAATTTAATAGACCGGCCTCCTTATCGCGATACAGCTATTTGATTCAGTATCAGATCCGTTGTATTTTTGATGTATCTGCAGAGGTTAATTCCCGCACAGCCTTCACCTGAAGAAAATACTGTATAAACACATGGAAAAGTAATTTGTAAATGCTGAACAAGGAATGTGCAGAAGTTCACATGATAAAGTAAAAGAATATGTGTAGGGCTTATGGGAAGTGGTGTTTGGTGTTAGATTGTTTTGTTTTTAAAGCTACTGTCCTTATTTAAACATATGAGGGGAGCCATGCAACATACTGTCGAGTAAAACTCTTTCTTCTGGAGCAGAACCCGGAAGGTCCAGTTTCACTTTGACTTCTTGATCTTAATGAGATTACCTGATTAAATGAAGGTTATAATAATAATAATAATAATAATCTCTGTCTTGTTTCTGCCTCAGATTGATCTGGAGAGCGTCTTTGCTCTGAATCCAGATGTTGCTCCTGACGAGGAGATACCACAGAGTCCTGAAACTCCTCTTCCTCCCTCCAATGTTGCTAAAACCAGCAAACTCCCCAAGGTCTGCTCCTCACCAGTTTCTTATACAGATTATTAATCCTGTTTTGAAGCGAACATGCTGTTTTTACATTACTTTAACATGTGAGGAAGCAGGTTTTCAAATACGTCTCGCACCTTATTGTCCCTTGTGTAAATGTAGCTGCTAAGGCATCGATAGGGTTGGGTATCATTTCAATTTGATTCATTCTGATTCTGATTCTACTTATTGAATCTGGTTCTTATCAAATCTTAGCTCTGATTTCTTCACTACAGCGCTACAGTTAGGATCTGGGCAATAAAACAATAATGATAATTATCGCAATATAATTTTCCTCAATAACAATATAATTAATGTTCAATTAATATTTGGTTTAATTCATTTGAATCACTAAAATGATTAAAAAAAATCATTAAAATATTTATTTTGTTAAGAAAAAGGGACTGAAAAAAGATTTTATCATAATAGTTTTGAATTTTCTACATCAGATTTGTGAAGTGATCTATTGTTTGGCATCAAGTGTTTGTCACATTCTGACCAAAAAGAAAAGTAAATTTTCCCTTTGTGGCCAAAGTGAAAGGAGTCTCTGTACTAGAGGGGCGTCTCTGGGGACTCGTCTCTAAGAAAAATATATATTGAATCATTTGTAGAATCATTTGTAGACATCATTCGTTTCCCTTCAGTATAAAAGGTGAACGTCAGCTCACCTGTGTTTTGTTCCTGAGCGTGAGACGTTGCTACTGTCAGCGTTAGCTGTATCTGGGGTATCTTGGAAATTTGGTAACTTTGTTTGTCGTCACACAACCCTACTCATTGTTGGTTTTACAAATGCATTTATGCTGCATAAAACATTTGACTTAATTAGACTTGTGTTGAGATCAGCTCATGAAATCTGTCCAAACTGCTCAAAACAATGTTTGATGTAGTTGTCCCTGAAGGTGACAGATACAGACTTTAATCTCTGGGTGTGAGTCTACTTTTAGCTTTCAAATGTTTTATGGTTCTATTTTTTGTATTTTTATTTTCAGACAAGACGGACTACAGCAATACCGAAGGCTGAGAACGCTCCACGGGAGAACAGAGGTAATGCCTGGTGCACACTAGATGATTTTTAAACTTAACAGATTTTAAAAACGTGGGATAACACAGACATACTGACATATTTAACTAGTTTTAACCTAAACACTAGATGATTCAGTCAAGTTGCAGGACCACACACTCAGCGTTCATACAAACAATTTCAGAGTACTGATTCTGGGGACTTGGGATCTGACACGATCAAATGTGGTTTCAGACATAAACAAACATGGAGCTAGTTGCTCTTATGTGTGCTATCTTTTCCAGCAAAAAAAAAAAAAGAAAAAAAAGAATGAAAGCGCGGATGAATTGGAGGCTGAAAACAGGGAATCAGCAGGTTTATACATTTTAAAGCGCGATCAAATACACAATACGTCGACGACGCTTCCCGGGCCCGGATTTCTCATCATGTCTCCGCCGAACCAGTCGGTGACCTTAAGTTTATGTCTGTAAACCCCTCAAACTACAGGATGTTTTAGGCGATAATCAGTTCCGACCAGCCTCGATTCGAGTTTTCAGACTGAGGCACTCCTCCCCAGGGAGGTGTGGGAGAGTTTTTATCATATCTTGACCTGAGTGGGCAGACACACCATCGGGCTCTTGTATTTTACATCCAACACACACACACACACACACACACACACACACACACAGTTCCTGTTTTACAATCACTGGTGTAGTGAACAGATACAGACGGTACAAACAGAATGAGCCGATGTCTGTGCGTTCACAGGACAGCTGACGTAAAAAAAGCACTGTTCAGTGTAATTAAATGCTTCCTGCAGATCTTCATCTACTAGATTCACCTGTCTTCTTTCTCCTCACAAACCAAAACCGACCTACTAAACTGATGTCACACAGCTCCTCTGTAGAGTTAGAGTCAACTTTTATCGGCTTGTGCCATGCAGTCAAATATAACATTACTTCGTCCATGCAATGTTTGAAAACATGGAAAAAACATTATCAACTGCCTTCACATTAAAATGCACTTATATAGAAGCAAATGCAGAAAGCAGTAGCTCGCTGCAACAAGCCAAACTGGGCAGAACAGAACAAAGGTTAAAAGATTTAATGTGGATTCTTCATGATTATTCATTTGGTTTGGAAAATGTTAGCAACTACTAAAAACTCTGGCCATCACAACTTCCCAGAGCCAAAAGGGGGACGTCTTACAATGTCTCGTTTGTTTGACCAACAGTCCACCACCCAAAGATATTCAGTTTACTATCATGAAGGACAAAGAAAAACAAAAAATATTTTCATGTCAGAAACTGGAACCAGCTAGTTGTTGCTCAGAGGATTAAAGAATTGATAAATAATCATAATAGTTATATAGTTAGTTAATAGTTATTTTCTGTCTATCTACTAATAAATTTCCTTTCAGCTTTAAACCTAAACTATCTGCATGCAGAGATACGAGTGGAGTTAAGGGGGAAATAGTTTGTTTGTTTCATAATTTTGTTAAAGTGACCCTTTAACTTGCACAAATGGTTGATTATCTTGGACCGTGTTCTCCTCAGCTGCAGCAGTGGGAACCACCCGGGCCCGTCCCAGCCAGCACAGCCAAGCTGCAGAGCCGCCTCCACCAGCCATCGCTCCCCAGTCTGCACTCAACCAGTCCCTGTTACAGCAGCAGAACGGTAACACACAGTCTCAAGTCAGAGGCTGCAGTTTTTGTAATTTCTGATGTACTTTGAGGTAGTTTCCAAGATCGAGTGTGTGTGTGTGTGTTATTTTCTGGTGGAGGGTATGTTGCAAAGGCCACAACCGGTGATGTCATGCTCCCACACAGCTGTGTGTGTGAGGGCGTGAAAGGCTCTTTCACTGTTTCTCACTGGCTTGGCGTCTGGACTTGGACTCATACTACAGCACTTGTTTTAGTTTTCAGCTGTGGCTGTTTTGAATTAGCATAAATGTTTCTTACTGTAGAAATATAAAATGTGCATTTGGAAAGCTGCAAGGATGCGTGAGGAGATCATTTACCTTTTAAAAAGACCAAACACAACAATTAATGTGTCCTACGGTGTCTGTTCATCTAAAGTCTGATATCTCATTCCTCTGTGTCTCCAATGTTGTCCAAAAACTATGAAAAAACAGTATTTTGATGCCTTATTTAAAAAACAGTAGTAACACGACATCATACAAATTTTCTTATGCAAGTATAACCAGAAAAATTTAAAGTATCAAAAGTAAAAGAACTCATTATGCAGAGTGTCAGTGGTATGTAGTTAAAATACAGTCTTCTGATACATTAAATGTAAGTCGCATTTTAATGTTGAGATGGAGCACATGCTAATTACTTATATTATACTGTTTTGTGGTTTATTCAATAGTTATGCATCATATTTTTTAAAAGGTATGATATAATTTGTATGAAAATCTTAAAGCTCACTCGCCATCCATAGCTCCACGCAACTCACATCTGAGTAGGTGTGCAGAGCCTTTTATTTGCCAAGTTACTAGTGACATCAGCTATTAAATGTACAAGTAGTGCATGATAGTGGAGTAAAATATCAGAGTATATAGGATTAAATGGAAATACTCAAGTACTGGCCGGAAGTACAATTTTGAGGCATTTTGAAGTACAATTTAGGTACACTACTTAATTAAAGTTACTTTCACTGGACGATGTATTTACATGAACCTACATACACTAGTTTATTTTGACTGTCCCAAACAGAGATGCTAACAAGTCAAGTCTCAAGTCTTTGAGCCAGAGTCCAAGTCAAGTCTCTAAACTCGAGTCCAAGTCAAGTCTCAAGTCTTTGAGCTCGAGTCCAAGTCAAGTCTCAAGTCTTTAAGCTCGAGTTCAAGTCAAGTCTCAAGTCTTTGAGCCAAAGTCCAAGTCAAGTCTCAAGTCTTTGAGCCAAAGTCCAAGTCAAGTCTCAAGTCTTTGAGCTCGAGTCCAAGTCAAGTCTCAAGTCTTTGAGCTCGAGTCCAAGTCAAGTCTCTAAACACGAGTCCAAGTCTCAAGTCTTTAAGCTCGAGTCCAAGTCAAGTCTCAAGTCTTTAAGCTCGAGTCCAAGTCAAGTCTCTAAACTTGAGTCCAAGTCTCAAGTCTTTAAGCTCGAGTCCAAGTCAAGTCTCAAGTCTTTAAGCTCGAGTCCAAGTCAAGTCTCTAAACTCGAGTCCAAGTCAAGTCTCAAGTCTTTAAGCTCGAGTTCAAGTCAAGTCTCTAAACTCGAGTCCAAGTCAAGTCTCAAGTCTTTAAGCTCGAGTCCAAGTCAAGTCTCAAGTCTTTGAGCCAAAGTCCAAGTCAAGTCTCAAGTCTTTGAGCCAAAGTCCAAGTCAAGTCTCAAGTCTTTGAGCCAGAGTCCAAGTCAAGTCTCTAAACTCGAGTCCAAGTCCAAGTCAAGTCTCAAGTCTTTGAGCCAGAGTCCAAGTCAAGTCTCTAAACTCGAGTCCAAGTCAAGTCTCAAGTCTTTGAGCTCGAGTCCAAGTCAAGTCTCAAGTCTTTAAGCTCGAGTTCAAGTCAAGTCTCAAGTCTTTAAGCCAGAGTCCAAGTCAAGTCTCAAGTCTTTGAGCCAAAGTCCAAGTCAAGTCTCAAGTCTTTAAGCTCGAGTCCAAGTCAAGTCTCAAGTCTTTAAGCTCGAGTCCAAGTCAAGTCTCTAAACACGAGACCAAGTCTCAAGTCTTTAAGCTCGATTCCAAGTCAAGTCTCAAGTCTTTAAGCTCGAGTCCAAGTCAAGTCTCTAAACTCGAGTCCAAGTCTCAAGTCTTTAAGCTCGAGTCCAAGTCAAGTCTCAAGTCTTTAAGCTAAAGTCCAAGTCAAGTCTCAAGTCTTTAAGCTCGAGTCCAAGTCAAGTCTCAAGTCTTTAAGCTCGAGTCCAAGTCAAGTCTCTAAACACGAGACCAAGTCTCAAGTCTTTAAGCTCGATTCCAAGTCAAGTCTCAAGTCTTTAAGCTCGAGTCCAAGTCAAGTCTCTAAACTCGAGTCCAAGTCTCAAGTCTTTAAGCTCGAGTCCAAGTCAAGTCTCAAGTCTTTGAGCCAAAGTCCAAGTCAAGTCTCAAGTCTTTAAGCTCGAGTCCAAGTCAAGTCTCAAGTCTTTAAGCTCGAGTCCAAGTCAAGTCTCTAAACACGAGACCAAGTCTCAAGTCTTTAAGCTCGATTCCAAGTCAAGTCTCAAGTCTTTAAGCTCGAGTCCAAGTCAAGTCTCTAAACTCGAGTCCAAGTCTCAAGTCTTTAAGCTCGAGTCCAAGTCAAGTCTCAAGTCTTTGAGCCAAAGTCCAAGTCAAGTCTCAAGTCTTTAAGCTCGAGTCCAAGTCAAGTCTCAAGTCTTTAAGCTCGAGTCCAAGTCAAGTCTCTAAACACGAGACCAAGTCTCAAGTCTTTAAGCTCGATTCCAAGTCAAGTCTCAAGTCTTTAAGCTCGAGTCCAAGTCAAGTCTCTAAACTCGAGTCCAAGTCTCAAGTCTTTAAGCTCGAGTCCAAGTCAAGTCTCAAGTCTTTGAGCCAAAGTCCAAGTCAAGTCTCAAGTCTTTAAGCTCGAGTCCAAGTCAAGTCTCAAGTCACTCGTTGTTATAATGCATGTTCCATCCAGGCTGCTTAGCTATAAGGAATTCTGTAACTTTAACCATTTTTTCCCCACTTACAGAGCACCATGTAATTTGCAATGCAATTAATGTCGGCTTATAACTACTGTAGATGGCTCATGCTGAGCTAAACCTGTTCACTAACCTCGGGTTACTAACCTATTTTGTGTTCAGCGCTTCTGTGTTCGGGCCTTGTTGAATGAAGTTTTAAAGCCAAAGTTTATGATGAATGGCTCAGCAGCTGCCGGTGTTTGTTGTCCTCTCTCACTTGCCGCCGCTTGCAGCTGATACTGCGTGTTACGCAGGCAGGTTATAGGTAACGCAGGGAGGTGAATAACAGCACGCTCATCAGACATTTCATAAAAATAAACGATGTTCACGAGTCCAGCAATTCGAGTCCGAGTCAAGTCTGAAGTCTTTTGAGGACGAGTCTCAAGTCAAGTCTGAAGTCAGTGTGTGTGCGACTCGAGTCCCCATCTCTGGTCCCAAATACTCACTAGAGCACCATGTGGGGATTCATCAGTCACTGAAAATAATCCCCAACATACGCACTACAGTATTTGCTAAAAACTACAGTTATCAGCTGTTTAAGGAAATTACTGAGTCCTTTAAAAATGAAATTAAATATTTGGGACCTCTTTTTAAAGTTTTATGTCTTCTGTAGGAATGAATGGTCTTGGGTCACAAACACAATCCTTATCCTTGCATCATTTTGGTTGTTAATTGTGATTATATATAGATGTTGTTTTGTTTTTTTTTTCTTTCCAGCACGGAAGAAATCCAACTGTGTGAAGGAAGTTGAGAAACTGCAGGAGAAACGAGAGAAGAGGCGACTTCAGCAACAGGAGCTCAGAGAGAAGAGGGCACAAGTGATTAGCAAACACACACAGTATATACACACACACACATACAGTACACATGTACACAGTTTTTGTACTCACAGTACTCAACACAAATATCTCCTACTTTACTGTAAAGTTCATTCTCAGTGTTGTGTGACCTGGAGGCTTCAAGTTTCCAAATGACTCTTGTAAGTTGCATGTTAGACCGTGATTGGCTTCCAAATTATTTGCAATCTCATATTATCATGAGATTACATGAAGAGGAGAAAAATGTTTGCACTTTAAGAAATGTCCCTCTGACTGTGCCAGTTGTTTCGCTCCATGCGTTTGTGTACTTTTGGTGCAGGTAGATTTAAAGTGCCTGGTGCGCTAATGATCTATAATGTATCAAATAAAGCAAAAATATGGCTTCAGGTCTCGGGCTGGATTCGGATCTCAATCAGAACTCTTGTAGGATAATATAGACAATACACATACATACATATCACAACACATCTCATCTCGATCTCATATTTCCAAACTAATAACCTAATATACCGGTATGAATTTTCTCTGCTTTGCCTACAGAGTTGATTGTAAAATACACAAAATGCCAAATACTTATCGAAATCGCAATGTAGCCATCTGCAATTTTCAAATTGCAAGAGGTGCAATATTTGTTAATGGTGATCTGTGTTTCAAAATACGTTTTTAATTTGAATATTGTTGTGCTGCAGAGATGTCCTAGCCTACACTTCATATTTTAGAGACTGAAGAACCAACACCATAATTAATTTTAATGTGTTTTTTTCAGTGAAAAATAATGAAAATTGATTATTCCCCCTTGTATCTCAAATCATATCGCGATACTAATAATACTTGCAATCTTTCGGCCCTAATACTTTTGTTTTTCTATTCCATTTCAGGAGGTGGATGTCAACTTACCAAACTATGAAATCATGTGTATGATCAGAGACTTCAGAGCCAGTCTGGACTACAGGCCTTTAACCAGTAATGATCTGGTAAGTCTGGTTTACAGTTGTGTTTCCAGATTCAGTGTTAAGTAACTTAATCTTCCACAAAAGTTGTGTGACAGAGTTAATAAAGTGCCACATTTAATGTAGGTTTCCAAGTTACTGAGTAAGAGATATGAGACACTGGAGACAAATTAGTTTTCAACCTGGACTTTATGGAGTTTGCAGCAACGTAATCCTTACAGGCAATTGAGCTCCGTCGAAGTACGTCCACTGAAGTGCTTGTTTTGGCCACTGACAGGCTCAGATTGTTATTATAAGTGTCTGGCAACATTAAGGAAAGGATCCCCAAGGGAGATAGACCTTTTGTTGTGTTTTTTTAACGAGCAAGATCCTTTTTATTTGACCAGAAACAGTCGCTATCTCACTCTCATGAAAGCCACCAGACTCCATTGACAAAAACAGTAATTTTTCCTCTGGTTGGTTAGTTTGTGTGACTGTGGTGTTTATATCCCTTTAAAATATTAAATTCACACAATAACACAAACAAACTAACCGACCGAGGCAGCGGTAGACCTGCAACTCCTGTGTTCTGCAAGCTGAAATGATTATTAGATAATTATCTATGGAGTCTGGTTGCTTTGACAAAAGCGATATAGTGACTGTTTCTGGTTAAACAAAAAAGAGCTTACTATTACAAAATAGAGGTCTCTCTCTATGGTGATCTGCTCCACAATGTTGTCAGACATAACAATCTGAGCCTGCCGGTGGAAAAAACAAGCCCTTTAGTGGATGTACTATGTCGGGGCTATATTGCAAAAGTTGTGAACTTGAGGTGTTAAATGTCTAAACAGAGGCTCTTTCCATTGTCTGATACAAGGGAATAAACAATACATACAGCACATTACAATTTATCTGTTGATGTTTCAGATCGAGGAGCACAGGATATGTGTATGTGTTCGTGCACGTCCCCTCAATAAAAAAGGTAAGAGTTGCTTTATTCACTAAGTGTGATCAGACAGAAAGCAAAGCAAATTTTTCACCTTGAGTCATTCGCACAAATTTGAGAAATCATGAACAAAAAAAAAAAAACTGATGAAAAATTATGTCCACGTCTCTTCAGAGTTGTCAATGAAGGATTTGGATGTGATCACCATTCCCAGTAAGGACGTGGTGATGGTCCATGAGCCCAAGCAGAAAGTCGACCTGACCCGCTACTTGGAGAACCAAACTTTCCGATTTGACTACGCCTTCGATGAGAACTCCACCAATGAAATGGTTTATAGGTAATGTGTTTTTTTGTGGAACCCCAAAATGTTCAATAATAAATAAATAAATAAGATATAATGAATAAATTGTGTAACAACATTTTACACTAGTTTTTTTAAATCTCTTAGACTTGTTAGCTCAATAACTGCAAGCAGCTATAGCCAGTTAGCTCCTGCTAATGTTATTTTGAGTCAACCAACTAGAGGCTTTTGCTGTAAACAAACATCTGTAGGCTTAGCTTTACAAGTAAAGCTCACGCTACCGATCAAGTTAGGCCAGCATCAAAGTGAATAGTCCGTGTTAGCATTGTTACCTAACTGCTGCTTGCAGTTTTTTGTCTTTATCTGACAAATATTTGATTGAATTTGAATGAAATAACTCATTAGCTGATGCCGTCAACATTGTTTTTTAACTTTGATACTAATGATAAATCAAGCTCACATCTAACTAGTCAGCTAGCAAAGTAAGTAGCATGTGCAGCTCTGTTAAGCTAAATAAATAACAGATTGTAGTTTCTGTGTACTGTGTTTATTTACAGACAGTTGACAGTTCATAGATTAAATTTGCTAACTGTCAAAATTAAAAAGTTGTTGAGCTTGCTAGCTTAAGAGGCAGGTGACATCCTTAATACATTTACATTTATTCATTTAGCTGACAGTTTTATCAAAAGCGACTTACAATTGCTATTTATGTCAGAGGTCGCACGCCTCTGGAGCAAGTGTCTTGCTCAGGGACACATTGGTGGGTCACAGTGGGGAGTTGAACCCGGGTCTTCCACACCAAAGCCATGCCTCTTATCAACTGGGCAGTTTCAACAACACTACCATGAAAAGTGACATGAAATAAAAAGTGTCTACTTAAAGTTAACTTAGTTTTAATGATTTATCTTTGCATTTACATATTTTCCAGGGTTTGGTCATGCTAACTTGTGCTCTTCTGCTCCCAGGTTTACTGCTCAGCCGCTGGTTGAGACCATTTTTGAGAGAGGTATGGCGACCTGCTTTGCGTACGGACAAACTGGAAGTGGAAAAACACATGTGAGTGCCTTTATTTTAACTTGAGAAGAGTTTCGGTTTGCAGGGCACGTTTTCCTGTTGTAACTCATATCTCCTTGATAGACGATGGGAGGGGACTTTTCAGGAAAGAACCAGGACTGCTCTAAAGGGATCTATGCACTGTCTGGTTAGTTTCTCTCATACCTCTTTATCTTCACTGCTGATTTTACTCCATTTGACTGAATTCAAGTCTCTCTTCATTTCCTTGTGCAGCTAGAGATGTCTTTCTCATGATAAAGAAGCCAAACTACAAGAAGCTGGATCTCCAAATCTTCGCCACATTTTTTGAGATTTACAGCGGGAAGGCAAGTGTCTTTCAACATCATTAGTAATGAATTTATTCAAGAACAGGATGAAACCTTGATGCAGGCGTTCCATCAAATTGTGTGCCTGTGATAAAAAGCATTTTATCAACTTAATTTAGGAAATGACTCCTATCTCTGCTGATATTTAGGAGAGCTCCAGAGGTGTCCTTAACTGTTCAAAAACTGAACTATTTTTGTGAGCGACCTTGTTTGGGATGCAAATTAGACACATGCTGTCAAGGTCCTTTCTGACAGATAATCCAGCGTTGCAACTGTGATAATTTCGTCACAACCAACAGCTTAAGCAGTAATAAATGAATCTTTGATCACTCCTCCAGCACAGATTCATTCATTCATCTCCACCACTGTGAGTGTGAAGTCATGGAAAAAACAAGCTGCATTCATGCAAGTCATAATATTATTTATTAATTTATTTTATGTTTGCCGACTGCAGGGCTATAATATTTAAGACATGTTAACAGAAGATTTCCTCCCATCTGTAAAGGGACCTTGACATTGCTGCACAAAATATCCAACGCTGCATAACAGTACACACTGAAAAACAACTGGATTGGGCTGACATGGATAATTTTACTATTTCATAATTATCCTTTATAGCTTGCTAAACTAAGATAGCGACCATGGTAAACATTATACCTGCTAAACAACAGCATGTTAGCATGCATAGAATCAGTCTTGTTAGGCCATGCAAGTCTCTGCCATCGTTTACTTCAAAGCAGACTATGCAAATGGTACATTTGAGATTTAAAATACATTTAAATTCATAGTTTTTGCATTTACCTAGATTTGCCTATACACAAAAGTTTTCCTTTGTCTACGATTGCAAACTGGAAAAGAAAACTAGTTCATCATAATTAATTTTTAAATAAATACTGCGTCCCCCCCCCCCCCCCCTTCTAAAATCCTCTGTTGTCGTACTCTGTGGTTAGAGTAATTTTAGTCCAAGTTTATCTTTCTGTGGTGGCTTTGTTTAAGAACCCTGTGTATTCATTTCAGCTTCTTATTTGTTGCAGCATTTCAAACTGCTGTTTAGAGGTCGTCTGAATATTTGGAGAGAAACCTTACAGACACCCTGCTAGGCACAGTGAAGCTGTAAAGATGTCAGGTGAAACACTGACTGAACCGATTTGTTTTTCAATTAAAAAAAAATAAAAAATAGGTGTTTGACCTGCTAAACCGCAAAGCCAAGTTACGTGTCCTGGAGGACGGCAAGCAGCAGGTCCAGGTGGTGGGGCTGCAGGAGAGGGAGGTGAAATGCACAGAGGACGTCCTCAAACTCATCGAAGTGGGAAACAGCTGCAGGTAAAACAGCAGCAGGAGTAGAGTAGATGAGAATTAAAATTTTGGACAGGTCCTCAAGAATGTTGTTTTTTTTCCCCCTCTCTGTCCCCGTGTCTCCTTCAGGACTTCTGGTCAGACCTCGGCGAACGCTCACTCCTCTCGGAGCCACGCTGTGTTCCAGATCATTCTGCGTCGGCGGGGGAAGATGCACGGAAAGTTCTCCCTTATCGACCTGGCGGGGAATGAGAGAGGGGCAGACACATCCAGCGCTGACCGTCAGACTCGCCTCGAAGGAGCTGAAATCAACAAGAGCCTGCTGGCACTAAAGGTCTCCTCCTCAGTAATTAAGATATCCTGTGCATCAGTGACCTTACTGCAATGGTTGAGCAGTTTTTGAACTGCTGCCTGGATCTGTGGATGCTTGCAGAGTCGCACTGAACACATTCACAGTACAGTCAGGAAGAGTGTTTGTGTTGTGGAGGTTATTCAGTCCTAAAACACTTGTGTCAAATTGGTTATGACACGTTTTGGAAAAAAAACTTAAATGATGGACCATCCTTGCTCCACACTCTGGATATGAAATGAGACTACATGCACAGATTGTAATGTTCTGCTGCTAGGGTTTGCTCACATCAAAACATTAACACAAGACTTTGATTACGTTGTGAAGTAGCGTGGGATTATGGGAGCTGTTGTCTTCATCACCATTTCCTTCACTGCAGTCAGCTTCTCCTGAGCCGAATTATCTGCAGGGGTCTCCTCCTCCCTAAAATAAATGCCAGTAGAGTAAAACTGGTAGAAACACTGTATAAAGCACTTTCAGGTTAAGAATCAGTGTTTCTCTGATGCTGTTCGGCAGACACAGGACGTCCCAGAGAGGCTGCGTGCCGAGCTTGCTGCTAACATTTGCTCAGATTGTTTCTCTGATAACTTATGATATGCAAACATGAGGATTTAATATAGATGAATTAAAGTTATTTAAGTTATTTAGTTATTTATCTGTACTTTTAGTTTTTTACAAAGTTGAAGTTTATTGTTCAAAATTGACAAAATTTTGTTGAAAACTTAGTCAATTTTATTTCAGTGGGATTTCAGTGACTATATTTTCAACATTCAACAGGATTTTTTGGTCATATTTCATGGTAAAATCTGGTAAAATCCTTTTTATACATTACAGTGTTATAGCGCAGGTTTATAAGTGACACGCCACCACAGTTATGGTGGGCTGTTTACTTCCATCGTGAACCTGTATTCGTAAATACGGGACCAGTGGAATGATCTATATCAGTCACACCTGTGATGGTATTTAATTGAATATGATATAAAACAGAAAAGCACTTCGGAAGCTCAAACTAGAGAAACTTTTACATTGTTCTTGATAAATACACAGTTAAGCACATCTGTTGTCGACCATTCCTTTTCCAATATTATACTGTGTTGTGCTTTTAGAAATTGTTACTCTGCACAGCCGCTGATGATGTTCCCGTCTTTCTGCAGGAGTGCATTCGAGCTCTGGGCCGAAACAAACCTCACACTCCCTTTAGAGCCAGCAAGTTAACCCAAGTGCTGAGGGACTCCTTCATAGGAGAAAACTCAAGGACATGCATGGTAAGATAAAAGCAGAGCTATGTTATTACTGGACCTCCTGTGGACAGATGCATGATGAAAAAATGCGATGATACGATGACAGATTTCTTGATAAATATGGATCTAACTCGGTTTTTGTTTCCCTGCACAGATTGCAACCATCTCTCCTGGAATGGCATCTTGTGAAAACACCTTAAACACGCTGCGATATGCCAACAGGTAAATCTGATGTTCTGAACTGGGACACAAAAGACACAAGAATTAACAATTTAAAATTTCAAAAGGTGTTTTAATGTCTTGTGAATAAAGGACACAATATAATTACATTAAATTAAATATTTTAGTTATCCAGCGTCAGAGGCTGTGTGTATTTAGAAATGGTTTCTCTGGTTAAAGAGCTCAGCTGGTGTTTCTATTCAACACGACTTGGTTGTTTCTGAGAGGCACAAAGACACATCAGTCTGTAACACCACTATATGACCAAGAGTGGTCGTTTTGTTTTGGTAGTTCAGCAGGGACTCTTCTTCAGAGAAACGATCAGCTGATCGCCTCACATCAATTTGAAAACCTCCCAGTTAAACTTCATATCAGAAAGTCCCTAATTGCCACTTTATAAAAGGTAATGTCTGTCTGCTGTGTTGTGCAGAAGTAGCGTACAGTGGCTTTATCAGAGGTTTTATCAGCAGATGCTGGAAAAGAGTTTGAGGAGAGCAGTGAAAGTTAACTAAAAGATGTGAGCCGTAACAACGAGCTAAAACAGACTAAAAGACGGGAGCTGAGGGAAAGTGCAGAGTTTAATGATAATTCTCTGTGGGTTTGTCACTTCAGGCGTCAACATTACAGAGTCATTTGACCTGTTGTTTATATAAAAAAACGTTGATTAGTGCAGTTGTTTCTCTAGAATAGCACCAGTTACTATTTTATATCTTAAATAAGTAATAAGTTAGTCTTGGTTACCTTTGTGTCCCTGTTTATCTTCCTTCTCCTCACATGCTCACGCTGACTGAATTACATTAATGTGAGAATGGTTGCACAACATAACATGAGCCTCTCCCGTCTCTTCTTCTTCTGTGGTTATGTGTTTTTCTTTCTCTCTCCTACCATACTTCCAGAGTAAAGGAGTTTGGGATAAGTCCCTCAGACATTCCCTTCTCCCAGAGCGGAAGCGGAGGGAGTCGCTCTGATCTCTCCCCTACTTACGAGTACGATCACTTTATACTACGTCTCTCATCGCTTCTCTCCACAGCTCCCCTCACAGCAAGTCACCGAGCATATGACATTATCCACATTACTTATTAATAGCCACTTTTTGTTGCTTCCTGTCCAGTCAGAAGTTACCCCAAGTCACTTAGAGCCATGGAAAGTATATTTCAGTTCACGGCTAATATTCTATATTTTCTCATTTAAAAAAAAAAAATCCCATGAAAAGACTAAAACCATTGATGAACGGTGAAGTATTGTCTGTGTATCAAAGCCTGACATATCTTCTCCCTCTGAGCAGCAGAGCTCCATTGTTGTCCAGAAACTATTAAAACCCGTCAGTGAGTCTCACTGCTGCACTGGGTGACATGTTCCTTCCTCACCATGAACACACTGTAGTTTATTCTGACTCAGTCCCACACGCGGATTTATCCACCGCTGAAAGTAGTCCCCAACAAATGCTCTATTTCCTCCTGAATGAGTAACATTTGCTAAAAAGCTCTGTGAACAGCATTTTGTTTTTAAAATCTTTGAGCCTTTTTTAACAGTGAAACTATTTAATTTGTACACATCAGCTTGGGGCTACAGTGCCACAGACGGGGTGGCGGAATGAGAAACTATTAAGAGATGAATGAACACATTGTTGGTTTTGTTCTTTTGTTGGGATTTGTTGAAAATAACAAAAAAAGAAAGTCCCCCTCCAGACAAACATGTGTTGTTCTTGCTACCTCACTTGGATGTTTTACCTTCACTGTGTAGAATGATAGAAGGTAGGTTTATTTGTCACATTACAACAGGTTGTAAAGTGAAATTAAATTTGTATCTCCTTTCTGCTACGTAGCAGATGCAGCAATACAAAAGCAATCATAAAATGCTAAACAGAACAAAAAAACTATATTCATTGGAGCAGGGCTGAGGATAAAATTAGAGTTTAAAAGTCTGATAGTTTGGGGGTGGAGCTGCTCTGCAGTCTGGTGGTGCGGCAGCAGAAACTTCTATATGTCTTCCCAGAAGGCAGCAGGGTGAACAGACGCTCAGGAGATGGGTACCAATGATCTTCTGAGGAGTTTTAATCACCTGCTGCAGAGCCCTCCGGTCCAGACTCGTACCCATTCACACCCGCTATTAACATGCAATCAGTATCTGCATACGTTATCTGGACACGATCGGATCAGCCAGACCACATCTGGAGGCGGTCTGACTCGCACTGGGATCAGATCTCAGCCAGGTGTAAATGTGACCACATTCTTAAGAAAACTAACTCCACCTCTTGCTGCTAGCTTAAGCAAGCCCGGCAACAAATACAAATTGTAGCAGTAAAGTTAGCGCGCAAGTCTTCCCTCACAAAAAGGGGATTTAGAAATGAGTGACTGCTGTTTAATTGCTTCCCTTGACCTGAAACCCGTCAGGTAGTCAGCCAGTAGATAAAGTTTGTATATTGATATCCGACCACAATGTAGGCAGAATCTAGATAACGAGAGCGCATTTTAAAACCATATGTAAATGTAAAGACCCGGGGATCACATGTCATCACCCAGATTCAGATCACGTGTTAATACCAGGCGTTAATGTGGCTGTGTTCACAATTATCTGCTACAAAAGGAGGAAAATTTCTCTGTGCTCACCTTAAATCTGAGAATGGACTTTACAGCGAAGTAGGATACATCTAGTGTCCAACGGTTCAGCAACAAGAATCGCTTATTCATAAAGGACTAGATATAATTTTACGTATTTATAACAGGTTAATTTAACAGTTGTTTGTAGAAAGGCCACATCAGACAAATTATTATTCCAAGTAGAGTATTTTTATTTGTCTTGGGGATCTTTCCAAATGACAGCTTACCTGAGGGCTAGTAAAATATATTCAGTAAATCTGAGGAAGGGTGTGTATCAGCCATGATCATGCACTTAATCCATAAGTTAGTAGAAGGGATAACTTCTGCCTTTTTTTGTAGCTATTAATTGGTCATTTGTTAACCGTTTTCTCCACCATCCATTATTTTTTACGTTGACCTGCTTTAATTTTTTCCAGGCTTGACTTCATCTAAACCTGCACGGGGTCAGTCTGTAGTGTTTGTTGTTCCTCTGGCATGCTGAGCATTTTCACCATATTGCATGCAACAGTTAGCTACAAGGTGTTGCTCATGAGATACCTCATCAGCAGCAGTTATTTCACTAGCAGCACTGATGTATTGTCAGGGTGAAGGAGCTCTCTGTGGACCCTGCAGCGGCGATCGACAGCCGTCAGGGAGGACACATCAACCAGCTGGAGGTGCTGGAGGCTCAGTGGGGAGTCGGGAGCTCTCCCCAGAGAGACGACCTGAAGCTGCTCTGTGAACAGAACGTAAGCTCTTACTCACTCAGGTGTATGTAGGCCTGGTTTAAGACATGTTGCAGGAGAGGTTCACAAAACAATGCTCACATTCCCTAATGTGCGGCGAAACAGTATTTGCTGGCTGCAGTTATTCATCCTGTTCATACTGGATGTTGTAGAGAGCCGAAGTGAAACCGGAACTTTCAGGTTCTGTTAGAAAACCTCACTCAAAACCCCACTGACCAGTTTGCTTGAGTTAGGGCTGTACATGATGATTATTTTTCAAGTCGATTAATATAACGATAATTCTTTTCAGTTAGTCGATTAATCGAAAAAACGATTAATTTTGTGTAGAAAAAAAGTTGCCTATTACACGGTGTAACGTTACCTTACCATGAAATTACTTTTAACAAAAAGGCAATGAAGAAATACTTTTTAACGGACTACGTGTCCTCGTGCTGATAATGTGACGTGCTTGTGTGGAGACAGAAAGTGAACAGGATTTGCGGTGCTGCCGTCAGTGCTCCGGGATGCTTTCGCTTCACGTGTTCATGCAGCTTCAAGTATTCATGGACAGCAGTTGTGCTGCAGTGAAGCTATTCCTGATTCACAGAGCTCACGGAGCAGCACGTTGTTGAGTGTCTGACTGTAGACAGTTGAAGGCGAGGTCTTGCTGGAGCTTGTCCGGGGGAATCCCTGATAAAACCGCAGCGACGCTTCGACACACGTAATGCGAGTCGATGTATTTACGTAATCGACCACGTCGATGAATCGTCCCAGCCCTAGCTTGAGTACAGCAAAAACTTGTTCAATCTTCTAAAGAGCACCTGACTATTGTTTTAGGAGACGTGAACCTTTAATGTGCTGACAGTTCAGACCCTCCTGTCACTGTGTCTCTGATGTATAAACAACATGATCGTGTTTTCCTGTAGGAGGAAGAGGTCTCCCCGCAGCTTTTCACTTTCCATGAAGCCGTCTCTCAACTTGTGGAGATGGAGGAGCAGGTTCTGGAGGACCACAGGGCGGTTTTCCAGGTACAGTAGAGCCTTTATTTTAATAGTGGCAGGTCTTTGGGCTCACAGACAAGCAATCGTTCACGTAATGTGCAGCAGGCTGGCTGAAGCGGAATATAGATCAGATTAATACATTCAAATCACTGGTCTCGTAACTCTGAAACCGCCAATCACAGCGTAGTAGGATGCCAACAACAGCTTAACAAATGAAGAGACTGCTCTCCAGGATGTTGTCTGCATTCACACTGCAGCACAAATCTGCAGCCAGAAGTACAATGTGTGTTTTTTAAATAGTTAATGCGTACAGAGAAACAGCAATAGTTTTTTATATGATAGCATTAATACTTTATCTCCCACTGTAAATGGTCACATGATATTCTAACAGATCTTAACAGAGACACAGCAACATTTGCACTGTGGTGCGTTTCCAGTTTTAAAAACATGAAACGTCGTCGTTGCTAAAGACTTAAAAAGAAAGCCATTTTGCACACACAGCGTTGTCGAGCACTGCTAATCTGATGTCTCCCACATGAAGAGCACTGAGTTAAAACCGTTTTTGCAGGCACTTCCTACACACGTCACAAATGGTGACGCAGATGAACAGTCTCGTCCTCTTTCATGCTCATTTGAGAGTCAAAAGTGGGGTGCTTCTTTTGATTAGTTAAATGCATCAAAATCAACTTCAGAGGAAATTATGTCATATTGCAAATAACAGCTTACATGTTGCTAGTTTGGCATCAACATGGTTTCTTTTGCACTTGATTTAACTGAGCGACAGATTTGTCAACATATCTGCACAATATATACTTTATCTGGACAAAATAATCGGTTGTTCATCTGGTCATGATAATCATCTACATCGTTTTGTAGTTTAGTTTTTTCATTATTATTAATTTTATTACAAATTTCTTTGATTCATTCATTTGAGCAGCAGAAGTTTCTAACATGATATGATCTCATCACAATATACTTCCACTAGTAATGAATAAAAGATACTGATTAACTGATTAACAATCAGCCAGTCCTACTGTATATAAATGTAATCATAGTAAAATAGTAAAATTTCATTATACGTGATGTTTAGTCATTAAATTGGTTTAAATTAATATGAATCCATTAATCAAAATGCGTATGAACCCTGACAGATTCTGTAAGAATTCATACTAGATCAATGCAGACTGTTTTATCAGTGCTCCTGCTTTAACCACACTAAATGTTGATTCAAGTATTTATGTTTGTCTTTCATTGTGCCAGAAACAGGCATCTAAAGACTTTTTCCACCAAAATACAAACAACTCAATTTGCACTTTATAATTTGAATAAAACTCTACTACCATTAAAATTCCATGAACACACAGACAAAGCTAATTTCATGATCAAGTAAAAATATTAAACTGTCTGGTTGTACGGCACAAAAATAGAGCCCAAATAGTTATTACTGACATATTTTGAAATGTGACTCACAGACTAATTCCCTCAAGTAGTCCATAGAAATGTCTGCTCTCAGATGAAGGCGGTTGTTCATTCCCGTTCTCCTGTTCAGTCTCATGTCTTACATTATAAAGTTTAAACAGCAGCATGTCTTTACAGGAGTCGATCCGCTGGCTGGAAGACGAGAAGGTGCTTTTGGAAATGACAGAGGAGGTGGACTACGACGTCGAGTCGTTTGCAACTCAACTAGAGCAAATCCTGGATCAGAAGATCGATATTCTCACCGAGCTGAGGGGTAAAGATCATTCATCCAGTCATTATATGCCTATTATAAAGTCGCTTTGAGACCTGAAGCCCTTTACGTTAATCTGATGCCAGTTTAACATGTCTAGGTCGGATCTAGTAACATTAACAGCTGCAGCAGCACAATGAACAGAGAGAAATTAGCTTCTGTAATTAATTTATTATCTTGGTTTTCATCTCTTGTACACAAAAAAACTGTTTAATTAAACACTGTAAAAGAGCCACTTTTAATTTGTGGAGATTCGTATTCTGTGAAACTATTTTTAACTTCACCGTGTGACCAGAGCTGACGAGGATATAAAAAAAACGCAGTGGTAATCAGTGCAACAGTTTTCATTCATGCATGGATAACTAAATGAAGATCCGGGAAAAAAACTATACAAGCAGAAATAAAGCAAGCAGCAGAATTCTCTCTAATCACGTTAAATAATCAAATATATTTAAAAATGTACCTGTGGAGAGCGTTGTTATCATCCATCAGTAGATGGGTTTCCATCCACCTTTTTTAATGTGCATTTTCAATTTGAGCATTTAAAAAAACCTGAGTGGAAAAGCAGGGATGTCCAAAAACAAAGGTCTTACGTTAAATCGAGAAAAAAGTAAAAACATACAACTCTGATCTGTCTGGAGCGACGAGACTTCCTCAAATACAGAAATGTCATTTTTTCTATTCACAATTTGAAAATTGTCTGCCGCTCTTTTAACTACATCTTAGGTGCGTTCGAGATGACTGCGGCTGACTTTCGCCGACTTGATAGTCATAGACTGTATATAAGAAGAGGACATAGTCAAATGTTGGTTTGTGGACTGCCGTTTTGAAGCCTCGAGTTTGGCAAATAGAGCACCGCCATGTTGAGTTTTTGCAACCAGCGGCATCGGACGTGACCATATTTGGACGAGACGGTGCATCTGTAATTCACATAAACTGTTATTTTAACAGATAATTTTGTCTAGCGAACAACAGCGCTGGTTAAGTTCACACAGTGTCGTGGATACGAGTCACTCTTGCCTGACTGACAGACAGGTCGCCATGGTATCGACTTGTCAATCACAGATAAAATCCCTATTTTCCTGCAACCCACTGTTTATCTCTGTGAACAAACTTCTATTATTCATAACATTGTGGCGTAAATGTTCTGTCTTGTCTGAATAAAGCTGTAAGGAACTTCAACGTAAAAGTCACCTCTGTGTAAATGACAAAAACGCCATCACTTTAACAGACAGATGAAGCTGCGATGTTTAGTATTTAATGTCTGAAAAGGGTTTTAGAGATTCTAAACACACATATTTCTTTCTTGATAGTTTAGTCATTTTAACCTGTGCGGTTATATTCTCTCTTCTTTCAGATAAAGTCAAGTCTTTTCGTTCTGCACTCCAGGAAGAAGAGCAAGCTAGCCAACAGATAACCCCGAAGAGGCCTCGTGCACTATAGACACATAAAATATATGATATTTCACTGTAATATTGACTCGTGTTAAGAAAGATGAAGGCCTTCCGTTGAGGTCATTGTTGACGAAAGAGCTGATTTAGCTCAGCTGTGATTTTATGACTTACTGTCTCTCTGTGCGTTCGGTCTCTCTTCAATCTCTTTGCTGTACAAGCTGCCATTGCTTCCCATCATCCATCCATCTGTAAAACCGAAGAGCAGACCGTCTTTGCTCTTCCATCCCTCTTTGAAGTGTATTTACAAGGTTTTGTATGTGTGATATGTCACAAGTGCTTCATGCTAAAAACAAAAAAAAAAGGTGGATATTTATTTGTTTTAAATACATTTTTATAGGATCAATCATAGCTTATCCTCACTTTGGCAATTTTATAAAACAACTTTTGCCATTTTGTGCAATATTTGGAGGATTTTCTTCCTGTTTAACCCCCTCGTTTCAGCTCAGGGGTGAACGGGGCATGCCGAGTTTGTGTGTTAAATGAGCCACTGTGTGTTTGTGTTGATAATGTATGTAATATATGTTGACTGAGAGAAAGCTTAAAACACAAAACTAACCTTGCATTACATTCATTGGCCTAATGGGGGCACTATAATCAAAGACAAAGCAACTGAATTCAGAGTCCACAAAAGTATTGAAACAGTAATTTTTCATTTGCCAAAATAAAGAAAGGCTACTTCTTGCTGCTGTACTTGTTTTTATTCATTATAATAAGTCTTGAGCTGTATGTTTTAATCTCTTACCCGCAGACAGACTTTAATCATGACATTTTCATAAATTCAGATTTTGAATTAATTACATTTTTCTTTAACCATTTGTGGGAACTGACTTGAGTGCATAATGATATACAGGAAAACGTGAAAAATGCTTTGTGTATTTGAAAAAAAAAAAGTAAAGTATAAGGCTTGTAATTCTTTATTTTTGTTATTATAAACCAATCCCACAAAAAAAGACAGAAACCAACAATGTGTTAGTCTGTGTTTCTACTTTCTGAATTCCCTACATTGTCTGTGGCTTTCAGCTTAAATCTGATCCGATGAAAATGTGCAGCTGGTCTCAAAAGTACAATTTTTAAAGGCAGTAATTTCATAGAACAGCTAGGCACTGTTGTTTTTCACAAACAGGTGACAAAATATTATCAAATGGGGGTCTGTGGTCTAATTATTGTCAATTTAGGAGTCCTTGTGAAAAAGTTTGAGAAGACTGTTCTAGTACATTGATTTACAAGCAGGGCTACCTGCAACGACTGGAGAAAAGCTCAAATAATAATAGAAATAAAGATTATAATGTGATAAACATATTATATTATATTAAACATTTGTTTTCAAGGGGGAAAGGGGCACAAACGGGACTATAAATTGGTGTGATTTTTATCTGTAACCAGTAAGTTTTACAATTAAGAGTGCATGAAAACTAGTTATCAAAGTCAAAATAGAAACTGGTAAATGTAACACCTGCTGCCACTCACCTACTCTGGGGAGTCTGGACATACCTTCAGAAGCAGCAGGTGAGCGTTTTTAAAACAACTTTTTTGGCGGTTTTCAAACATGGCCGACTGACAGCTTCATCCTTCACCCGGATTTAATGTTGTTAATGCTGGTATGTGAGGTTCAAACAGCTGGCGACGTTTTTTAATATGATGATGTTTAGCAGTAGAAGTATAAAGTTTACCGTCTTCAACATCTTAGTTTAGCATGTCTTAGCATTGTGAAACTGGCACAACAAACGGCCGCACACACAGCTGGTTCCCGCCAGAGGGGCTTTCCAAACTAAAATGGCGGCATTAACTCACCTGTGGAAGATAAGGTGCCACAAAGCTCCTTCATGACTGCCAAGCGGAGTCACGTGGTTGTTTTTGTTTATTTACTTGCTGTGATGCTATAAAGAAGTATTCTGAATTTGTTTTTTTTGTTGTTGTTGTTGTTGCCTCCTGGTGATTTTGAGCTATCTGGTAATTAGTTATTGTGACGCCAGAGGTCTTACATTGAAACTAAAAACAATCTTTTGTCAAGACCCTCATGAAACCATTACAGCATGTTAGCATGCTAACGTTAGCTACTTAGCACCAAAGATGCTCTATAACACAACTGAGACTCGTGGCAGTGCCTTTAGTTTAACATGTATTTGTCATAAACCAAAGTATTGGAAACTTTATTGGAAGTAGTGCTAGAATAAAAATGTGACAGGATCACTGAAGTTTAGGTGAGACACCACAGTCCAACATGATTTTAATATATACATATTACCCATGGACTGTATATAAATATTACCATACATTCATAAAATGTACAAAACAATCTTGAATAATAATCCAAATGTTATCTTTGTTAGCATGTTCCATGTAAAAGTTCAACCTTTTTAAACTGTCCATATTGAATCATATATCGTTTGTTTTCTTAAGCACATTTTGAATAAATCCATGGAAAACAAGATAACGTGGATAAACCGTTCTGTAAATGTCTGGCCATTTGGTATTATCACAATAAAACCAAACAAATCAATCCGACTGTGAAGATCAGTATATATTTAATGGGGAAATATCTCATTTGCATATTTAAAAAAATATATTTTTGTGTTTACTTTCAGCATGTTAAGATTCATTATGATATGGGTAAAGTTGGGGGAAAAAAGCCTATTTGACTGTGGTGTCAAACAATTCATCTTGAGGGGGACGTAAAAGTCTGGGGATCACCAAAGGTTATGACCAACAGACCAAGAGTACCATCCATACAGCCACGGTAGCATGGCTAATAAAATCACATGTACACATGTTGAGTTAACTGTCCAATTGTATTTATTCCACAGTACAGACAATGGTAGAGAGCGCTGGGGGCCCAGGCAGAGGTCAGCCCGATCTGCCTAAACACATATAAACTAGGAGACATCAGTACCTACTGTATCCTGTGTCCCAAAACAACAACAACACATGAGTCAAAATCACTTAGAAGAGTAATTCTGATACTGATGTTGTTAACCAAGTAAACACTGTTCCTCTATCAGTGGTTGTCAGTGTCATAAATGAAAGAATAACACTTTCCAATCAAACCATGTGAGAAATAGGTTATATGGCCGTTTGTATACAGCTGTGAACAGAATACAGAGAAATACTGGAGAAACACTTTATTTTAAAGCCCCCTGTGTAACATTTATTGGCAGTATATTAACACTTGATCAATGGTTTATAACCCTGTTTTGTAGTTGTAATCAGTAATAGTGTGTGTTAATTTATTTGTCAACAACTACTATATAACCCATCCCATGTAGCATCTCTAATGTGTATAAATGCTTTAAAACAAATTACAAAACATAAAAGCATATATATAGATTTCATAACTGTTTATGCACATGTTCACAACATTCACAGGCAGGTTTTAATAATACTTATACATGTATTTCAAAACCCATAAAGAAACTTGATTATAACTTATTACGCAATCAAGTATTAATTAACTGTTTATTATCCGATTCTGGATACTTTATACTGTAGGAAGAGTTAAAAAGTTGTAACAAATAATAAATTTTTAAGTGTCCTTATAATTGCTTCATTAGTGTGTTATAGTGCATTGTAGTTCATTATGTGTTTATATACTGCTTACAAATGCTAAATAAGGGGGTTATGTGTGAATGTGAAACTTTAATCTAATTTCAAACACTGCATATATCCAAAATATATATGAATTATTGCCACACTGTATTCTGACACCTAAAATATGTGTATGTCAAAGACCTACAGTTCTTTAGTAATATAGTTTTATTTCAGGGGAATTGCTTTATTAATGGTTTATAAATCATTTATAGATTTATAAGCCTTAAAAAACAACAGATTTTCAGTTGGCAGATTGTGGAAAAACCTTTATGTGAACTTTAAAACGTTAGTAAATAATCTATTAGAGGAAAAGTTTTGGGAAATATGCACTTTGCTTTATGGCAGAACGTTGGACAAGAAGCTCTATACCGGTCTTTTGACTGTCCATTAAATTTGAAGCAACAGCCAGTTAGCTTAGCTTAGCATAAAGACTGTAAACAGGGGGAAACAGCTAGCCTGCCTTTGTCTGAAGGTAACAGAATCGGCACCTGTAAAACTCGACAATTAACACGCCACATATCTTTTCAAAAACTGGAGTGTAAGAATTGAAATAAGTGGTTTAATTGTGGGTTATGTGCTAAACTATTTCTTAACAAGGACCCAGGCTAGCCGTTTCTAATTATCCCCTGGAAAGAATCTTGGCACATTTCACAAAATGTCAAACTATTAATTTAACGATTAATGAAGCAATTGGTTATAACCTATAACCCCCTTATAATAAAGGGTGCTTTATTAACACAAAAGGTTTTATTGTACGGTGTCAATAACTAAAACCAATACTGGTATTTTAAAGCTGAGCTGAAGAAAAACCTCCGTAGGTCTCTAAGCATTTTACATCTTATCCAAATGTGGCAATAATTATAATAATCTCAAATATAATCAGCCGAATATTTTGATATATATTTCATTAAACAGTGACGACATTGTGGACAACACGGCTGGTTTATCATTGTTAAGCATGAAGGTTAAGTAGCTCCAATCTGACTAGATGACATGCAACAGCTTGTTAAATAGAGCTGCTTTGTTATGGGGTTTCACTTTTCCATGCACGCACTGCTGACTGAAAAACCAGTCTCCAGTTATATTTCAAAGGTTTTGTAAAATACTCCAGTTTGAAAAATAGGTGCAGTAAGTCCTATAAAATGCTCAGCAGTTGACTGTTGTAAAGAGACAGCAGAGGTCAACAGTAGCTCGAATACAAATAGTTTTCACGAGGTGTGAAACACATCTGCAGGTGGTGTGTGTGTATGATTTCAGACTGTGAATTGCCTGCAGCTTGTCTTGTGGTAGATTGTGCCCCTGCTGTGATAGTGGTTCTGCCTGGCTGTGATTGGAACAATAATATTGCACTAGTAAAAACAAAAAACGTCCTGTGTTGGTCCGTAGCCTTAATGACTGCCAGTGCCAAGTGACAAATAAAATGCTACATAGTTCAAATATATTTCACCTGAAATTTCCAGAGTAACATTATGATCTTTAGGTAAATAAATAACTCTCAAACATATAAGTCCTACATATACATCTTTACAGTATGTACATCAACACATCCATGGCTTCTGAACAGTCTCAGAATCCAAATGGGCGAACATTCAACTCAGCAGCTAAACAGCCACAAAGGGGAAAACCTGCCACCCGAAGTACAACAGAAGCTCAACGCAAAAGTCCATGACTTCTTGCAGAATAGCTTATTGTTTGCGATTACAGCGACACGTCTGACCTCTGCTTTTAACTGAAAGCTAAAAACACATCTTCAGTTTTCTGTTGAAGCCACTTTTCTTTCTCAGACATGGGCAATATTATATTAAAAAGGTGGAAACCACCAACAATCAAGATCCAGTCAAAGCAGCAAGTACTGCTCTCAGTACACTTCTCCCCTTCTTACTATAATAAGAGAGTGGATCGTCTAAATCAGGGGTTTTCAAACTGTGTTCTGAAAACCAAGGGTTAGTTAGTTTGTCTAGTCTGATGTACTGATTTGGCTGCTCACCAACACAGTAAGCTGTTGCAGAAGCACCGGTTGTGACACACAGCTCATGGATGTGATCAACTAACGTACTTTAAAACTCAGTCAAATCGTAACACATATTTTTAGATTCAGTGTGAGTTACACTTTCTGAGGATGTCATTATCTCTGCGAAAAAATGCCATAAATCTGCTTATAAATAATAATAAAAAAAGACGCTCCAGAACTCAGACCTGAAGTTTTCTTCAGTATCAAAGTAATCCAGTGACAGGTGTCTGTACATCCATGGGTACACCGCAATAGCTAATTCGGTATAATGGTGCCAATATTGCCAAAATGTAAACAAATTTTAAGCTATTAAAAAAACAGGGCTCAAGTTGCAATAGCAACATTTTATTTCCTGTTTACATCTCCCAAAGCATTATGGGAACTGTAGCTCCAAACCTTGGAGTATGATTATCTGCCAAACAGAAGTAAGACAAACAATAATAACAGGAGAATAGGGGAAAGGGGCTGTTGGCGGTACGCAGTTGTCTCAAATGTGTCTGAGGGAGGACCGACTTTTATAAAGACTTTGAAAACCCCTGGTCTAAATACTTCTCTAGAAATGTCTACTGATTGGCACATTTACTTTTTTCATATCCTGACAAAATGTACATGCGCTTACCTGCACATACAGTTCACCCTGAAAGTAATAAAAAGTGTCACGCCCCTTCAGCGGTGCAGACACATAGCAACATGACATGGTAACTACAGTATATTTTCACCATAAACTAGTGCAAAAGAACAACAATGAGGTTATACAGTTGATTAACTACAGTATTAGAGAACGAGTTTGGCTTTTGTGGTGGGTTGAAGAAATTGCTGATCACACAGAGAGTGGAAACAGACACTCTTGTGTTGTGTGTGGAAGCTGGGCATTAAATAACAGCATAGTAACATGAAGTGAACAAGAGGTACAACTGTTCTGCACATCCTTGCTCCAAAAGCTTTCATTGGTTTAAAGGATAGGTTCACTATCTTTAAACTCTGCCTTTTAAACAACGGTCCGATGCCCATTTGAACACTGAAACAGATTTTGTTTGCTGTAATCATTCCTCCCATTCATACTAGCTTTTTAAAGATCCCTTTTAATGTGCTTCCACTGTAGATGAGGACTAAGGGTTGTCAAATTTTAGCGCAGAGTCAAAAATTTAAGATTTTTAGCACATGTAGTTTGCCGGTAACGTGTTGTTTTAGATTGAAACTTTATTAATAAATAAGAAGAAAAATAAATTGGGTT
Source organism: Micropterus dolomieu (assembly GCF_021292245.1). Classification (NCBI taxonomy): domain Eukaryota; kingdom Metazoa; phylum Chordata; class Actinopteri; order Centrarchiformes; family Centrarchidae; genus Micropterus; species Micropterus dolomieu. The sequence continues at coordinate 4,448,095 of NC_060162.1, read as the reverse complement.
CTGCTGTAGATCTCCGAACCTGTTTAAAGGAGAGTGGGGTACAGTTTGTCACAAGTGACGTCATTCAGCTGCATTATTCTTTACAGGTATAATAACAGTTATTAGGGCAGGTAATAAAGCAATCATGATATTTTTTCCTCAATAACAATAAACAATAAATGTTTAATAAATGTTTGATTTTATTTTTTTGAATCACATACAAACTAGCAGTTCATTTGGTTAAAGACTGAAAAAAAGATTTTACTTAATCTTACCCATTCATGTACCTCAGATTTGTTATGTGATCCACAGTCTGGCAAGTGTTCTGGCATGTTCTGGCCATTAAGAAAAGTTTAACACCACAATTAACCATCTGGTTTCTTCATCTTTCACATAGGAGCAAAAATCAGCCTTCAAAACATTTATTGCCATAATTATCAAACGTATATGATTTTTTAAAAACCATTTTTTTGCCATATATCACAATATATATTTAACGTCAGTAATGGTGTTAGATAAGAGCTGCTGTCATTTAGCATTGGAAAAACATTTAGAAAAGACGATGGTCACTGAGGACATTTAGTGCTACATTTAACTTATTCACCACCTTCCCAAAACTCACAACGAGTTGAGCGCTAACATTGTTTCAAAGCAGCTCACTGACGAGGCTGCCTGCAGATGTGTCCGCAGATGTTTTTTGTTTATCGGCCCTGTGAGTGCAGGTATTGGCCAATGCCGATATCTGGCATCTATCTAATTTGGACAGAGATTTGAAGACAGGAGCTACTTTTGCTATAGAAGCACTATAGAAACTTTTGTGTCTTAAAAAAGTATATCAATTGTGTTTTTTCACTCTGTTTCAAGGGAACTATAGATGTTAGTCGTCAGCATCGGCAATGATGAAAGGGCTGTTCTATCAAAATAAAATGGACTTAGGTGGAGCCTTGGGGTACACCATGGCAGACAGCAGCAGAAGAGGATTTTAACGGATCCTGATCTATGCTGTAGATACAATATAAGTGTTCTAAGAGCTTGACCCAACTACTACATGTTTGAGACCATCCAAGAGTATCAATACTTAGTCATTCCTCACCCTTAGCAGAGCAAATTCAGTACTGCACCCTGAAACGGGACTGGAATTTGCCAAAAAGTTTGTTTTGATCAAACAAAAAACAACTAAAAAGTCTGTAAGATTTAACTAACATAGACTGCTGAACCTTCACATTAGTTTCAAATAAAATTTTCAAGACATTTTTTGCACAAAACGAGGACTGTGACATTTGGTCCCTTAACATTGGAATCGCATCTAAATCTATTAATGGCCAGTATGAGTTACAGCAAGCAAAAACTGTTCATGATAATTTAAGCATCTGACTATCGTTTTAAGACAGACTTAAAATTTGTGAACTTGTCCTTTTAATGAACAAGGGTGGCATCAGCACAGGAAAATCTGACTATTTTGTGCACATCTTTTGTGTTTTCGGATCGGAGATGTGAGGTGACTGCTTCTTCTACCTCCCCTTTGTATGAAAACACACAGTTCAGTAGACAGAAGCAACAAATGTTTGCTCTCACGAGGGCACCTCAGAAAAGATCAATCCAGTCATCATTTCCAGGCCATTCTTCAGTCCATTTGGTAAAAACACTGAAAGATTAACAGGTTTCTGTAAGTGAAAGCTATGTGGAAATACTTCCTCTGTCCCTCCCAGGGTCCAGCGTGAAATGAAACAGGTCCGTCCTGTACCATATCCTACGAGCAAAAAGAGCAATAAATCAGGGAACACCACGCAAGTGTCTCCCAGCAGCAGCACATGTGGGAAACAGAACACCGCCAACAGGTGAATCAGAGGTATTGCAAGCAGATGAATATATAAAGGGATTGTTGCTGTGGACTGTACAGAGTTTCAGTTGTTGCTTTAATGCTGCATGCCCTATTGTTCTGCTTTCTGTTCCATCTGTGGAGCAAGTGTCTTTGTTGGATATTAAGGCCTTGGATGGCCCAGAGGCCACACTGAAAGGGATAATTCTACAGAGTCACAAACGTTGGAATGAAAACTGGACTAGCAACCTGCATTATGTATTTAAATATATGTAGCATGTCAGTGATGAACACGTGTGTTCTGGGACTTACACAGTTCTTTCATCTGTGATGCAATATATTTTATGATTTCAAATCAGGATAGGTTTGCCCAAATTACACAAAAAGTACATTTTGTCACTAACTCCACTGGTATGTAGCCATGTGGACAGTTTGGTTTTAGATTTATGTCCTTACCTCAATACAGTAGAGGTGAATGGGTGCTCACTTGCCTGGATCAGATCAGGCCAATCACAAGCATGTATTTAATATGGTCAGGTTTGATACAATGACTGTATAGAGGAGCGTGACCTTGTTGGCCATAGGGTTAGGTATCGTTTCAATTTAATTGTTTCTGATTCCGAGTCTACTTATCGAATCCGGTTCTTATCTAATTGTTGTGATTCCTTCACCACAAGTCTCGTCTACGCTCAGTGACCTTCATCCACTTCCTCCTTGCTCATCTTCCCCTTCATGGCTAAAGTGAAAGGATACTCTGTACAAGAGGGGCGTCTCTGGGGACTCCTCTCTAAGAAAAATATATATTTTAGACTTAATTCGTTTCCCTTTCCCTTCTTGTGTTGACTCGGGTAAAAGAAAAGTCTCAGAAATCAGTAGGATTTATCCTCTGAATATTAAATTCTCATGTACTGTATTGGGGTTGAGGCAGTAATTTCAGATAGATCAAACGCTGGACAAATAAACTCAAAACAATCTGCATGGCTAGATATCCCTAGAGGTAAGTGAGACAATACGTGTCTTTATTTTAACTGAATGAACTGGCTCTTTAAGAAGGTTAACCTTTGTTACCTTATCTCCTCTCTCCATCCTTTATGTTATTGCCAGTCATTGCTGGGTAGAGTGTTGTTTGAAGCAAGTATTCGCTCAGCTGACAGTGGGAAAGAAACAGAAGTGAAAGCCATTGGCTCTTTGCCATGGCTGCCAATCAACTTGGCCTCGAACCCGTGCTTGACTGTTTGAAGATGAATCTGGCTCTGCAGTTTGTCCTGAGCTCATGAGTGTGAATACCAGGACGGCGTATTGTGTACGTGTGTGCGGAAAGGGGAAGTGGAGGGGCGTCCCGTTATACGAGATCAGTTTAAGGCTTACAATATTTCATTTAATCCTTCCTTGTCATTTTTTTAATAGTTAGTGATGTATCCTATAAAAGTTTTACTGTAAAAGTCATGCTACAGAATTGTCTTTAGTTTGCTGGATCTCACTTGGCCTGATTAGTCCACTCCTCCTGGACATATCCTTCTCATTCCCTCCTTTCCCTATTCCCTTACAATCAATCAAGTGTGTTTTTATGCTACATCCCTCCCGTACCCATTTAATATCTAAAACCCCAACCCTCCATCCACTTCTTCTTCTTCTACCCTTCTCTCTTTGTCCAGTCCAGAGATCATGATGGTTCAGACCAGGTCCTTTAACACCACAACCATTATGAACCTTATTTTGGGCCGAGTAACCCTCCACTGCCCTCCTTGGTGCTCCCGCTGCGGCCCCAGCACCCTGCAGCTATACTCATACTCCTCTGGGTTGGTGCCCCGACCCCCCGCTCCCGCTCCACCTCGCACTGGCTGAGCGTACGCTCAGTCCGCCCTGGTTGGTTGGGAGAGGCCGGCCCCGCCCCTCCGGGCTGCTGAGACGAGATGGTGCGAAAGATGTGATTACGCTTGCGAAGGAACTCTCCACCAGCTGCACCCAACCCAAAGCTGCCCTTACGGAGGACCATGCGGGTGCTGGCTGACTTGGCAGGGCGAGACCTCTGGTTGTACTCCAGCTGGGACAGGTGGGAAGCGTAGCCATCCGAGATGAACTGGAAGAGATGTCAGGTCAGTCAAATTTAGTTTCCTAACCCGCTAGAAAATCCTCTGATAGAGACAGAGCTCAAACACACACACACACACAAACACAACAATAATAAAACCTTTAAGAAAAAGCTTATAAAACAACACATTGTTAAAGATTAAACTAGTGGATTTCAATTTGTTTGGCTTGTGGCTTGTTACAAAAAAGCAGTGTCTAGTTGGGGCTTCTTTTCACATTTGAGATTAGCAGTTCCACTTAAAAGACATTTCCCCTCTAAACTTTTTCATTTAAAATAACTGTTCATGTGAATATTTCACAAAAAACAGCAGGTTCTGTATCAGATTTTGTTATTTTTTCCTCTCCCATAAATCATGTGGAAGGGCCCAACACCTAAGTTGGAAACTACTGCATTAAACTAAGTATATAAAGTCGTTGAAACTAGCTAACTATTTATAAAGTCCTTAAACAAGCTGACTGGATATAAAGTCGTTAAACTAGCTAACTGTGTAAAGTTGTTAAAACTAGCTAACTGTCTGTAAAGTTGTTAAAACTAGCTAACTGTATAAAGTGGTTAAAACTAGCTAACTGTATATAAAGTAATTAAACTAGCTAACTATTTATAAAGTCCTTAAACAAGCTGACTGGAGATAAAGTCGTTAAACTAGCTAACTATTTATAAAGTCCTTAAACAAGCTGACTGGATATAAAGTCGTTAAACTAGCTAACTGTATAAAGTAGTTAAAACTAGCTAACTGTATATAAAGTAATTAAACTAGCTAACTATTTATAAAGTCCTTAAACAAGCTGACTGGAGATAAAGTCGTTAAACTAGCTAACTATTTATAAAGTCCTTAAACAAGCTGACTGGATATAAAGTCGTTAAACTAGCTAACTGTATAAAGTAGTTAAAACTAGCTAACTGTATATAAAGTAATTAAACTAGCTAACTATTTATAAAGTCCTTAAACAAGCTGACTGGAGATAAAGTCGTTAAACTAGCTAACTATTTATAAAGTCCTTAAACAAGCTGACTGGATATAAAGTCGTTAAACTAGCTAACTGTATAAAGTAGTTAAAACTAGCTAACTGTATATAAAGTAATTAAACTAGCTAACTATTTATAAAGTCCTTAAACAAGCTGACTGGAGATAAAGTCGTTAAACTAGCTAACTATTTATAAAGTCCTTAAACAAGCTGACTGGATATAAAGTCGTTAAACTAGCTAACTGTATAAAGTAGTTAAAACTAGCTAACTGTATATAAAGTAATTAAACTAGCTAACTATTTATAAAGTCCTTAAACAAGCTGACTGGAGATAAAGTCGTTAAACTAGCTAACTGTGTAAAGTTGTTAAAACTAGCTAACTGTAAAGTTGTTAAAACTAGCTAACTGTTTGTAAAGTTGTTAAAACTAGCTAACTGTATAAAGTGGTTAAAACTAGCTAACTGTATATAAAGTCCTTAAACAAGCTGACTGGAGATAAAGTCGTTAAACTAGCTAACTGTGTAAAGTTGTTAAAACTAGCTAACTGTGTAAAGTTGTTAAAACTAGCTAACTGTTTGTAAAGTTGTTAAAACTAGCTAACTGTATAAAGTGGTTAAAACTAGCTAACTGTATATAATCGCTAAACTAGCTAAATAAAGTCGTTAAAACTAGCTAACTGTAAATAAAGTTGTTAAAACTAGCTAACTATATATGAAGTTGTTAAAAACTCGCTAACTGTAAATAAAGTTGTTAAAACTAGCTAACTATATATGAAGTCGTTAAAACTAGCTAACTGTAAATAAAGTCATTAAAACTAGCTAACTGTAAATAAAGTCGTTAAAACTAGCTAACTGTAAATAAAGTTGTTAAAACTAGCTAAATGTATAAAGTTGTTAAAACTAGCTAAATGTATAAAGTCGTTAAATCTAGCTAACTAAATAAAGTTGTTAAAACTAGCTAACTGTAAATAAAGTTGTTAAAACTAGCTAACTATATATAAAGTCGTTAAAACTAGCTAACTGTAAATAAAGTCGTTAAAACTAGCTAACTGTATAATTCTACTCATAAATATGTAATATGTAACCATATATTAACATCGTTGTTGTGGTACTGTTATTAAATACTTCTTCCACCAGCACCTTACTTACCCCACGCTTTCATAGGAAACCTGCATTCTGAGTTTCAGTACAATTTGGTATTGTGATAGATTTAAAGTTGGTCTATCCAATAAAGCAGATGGTTAAAATGTTGATAATGTTGAACTAACAAGCAGTGATTCATTGCATGGACTGCACAGAACAACACGAATGTGCCTTATCTGTCTGATGGGGTGTAATGCAGAAAATTTAGGCACAACAATCATGATTTATTCCATACCTGACACTGGTGCTGCATTTTCTTCGTGGGCCTTCCCACTATGTAGATATGGGACGGAGGCAGGCCAATAGAAGAGTACACAGAGATGTCCTTGGTGGAGCCGTAGGCTGCAAAGATCCTCATGTGAGCCTAATCAAAGAGGGAAGTGCAGTTTTAGAGATTTCAAGGATTTCTTTATCATAACGCCGCCTCAGACTGAAACCGGCCTTCTTTACCTCGTTGATGAGGGATTTGAGGAAGTTGGCCTTGTGTCGGAGCGGGTCGTGAACCAGCCCATCGCAGAAGGAGACGACGCCATGAGGAAAGTTATGCTGAGAGAGCCAGGCCACCACACGCTGCTTCTGCATGTCAGGACGACCCGTTACGTATACTATCAAATAGCCCAAGTCCTGCCAGTATCTGCAAGAAATAACAGAATAAACAGAGAACAGCTTTAGTTCAGGCTGAGCACTGAAGTGGAAAATGCTTCAGCTGATTGGCATCAGTGGTTTTGTTAATGCTTCACCATCACTGGCTCATTTACAGCTGTGTGGCTACCAGCCGAGTGGTAACAAATTCATGCATTATAATTTGACGTTTTTCACTATTACTCTGCTGATACGCTCATGCCGACGCTGTTTGCTGTCGCAGCTCCCTTCACTTCACCAACCTCATCCTTGTGCTATATTTTTAGCATTGTTCATTTAGCTAAGATTTAACGTTCAATTTTAACTGTGCAAGTTACTTGGAGGAGAGTGCATGCTGAAAAGCAGAAGGTTACGAACAAATAAAACATTAAAGACAAAGATGCAATGCCCCCTCCATGCTGCACAAACAGAAAATGCATTAACAAATAGAATTAAATAAATAAATGTGCAATAAAATATAAAAAAGGAAATAAAAATACAACTAAAGGAAGAAATAAAAAAGGAAACCTACATTATATTTGCAAGGAAGACATACAGTATCTCTCTATATACATACAAAAATATAACATGAAATGTAGCAAAGACTGAGGGAGCTGCAGCAGCTACAGTTGAATATGTGATCGAGATAATCTGTTCATACCTTTATATTGAGTTGTGGGTGTGATCCTTACCTCACCACATCCACAGCTCCAGCTCGAACCTTTGGGTCGCTGCCCATTATAGACACACTGGCAGCAAATGACCCGTCAATACTAAAAACAACAAACTCTGTTCCACGCGGGACGATACTTAGATAGCTGTCTGCAAATGTGTGGTCACCCCTGTGAGAGAAACAGCAGAGAAAGATGGAAGAGAAACGTTAGTGTGAGATGTAAAATTAGAATAGAAGTGTTTTCTTTACATGAAATTACAATAACTTAGCATACCTGACCACCATTTTGACAGGATACACCCCGATACCAAGCTTTTTGCCGTCAGGGATTACATAAGAGACACGTCCACTGCTGTTGGTGAGCTCCGTGTGAAAGTACACCCACTCTCCAGAGGGAGGCTGGGTCATGATGTGGATGTCAATCTGCAGGAAAATAACACAAAGATCTTTTAAACACTGTTTGACCTTAATGACACAGATGGTGACACGATTACATAACTCCTCCCTTCATTCTTTTTTGGTACATCACAGCTGGACGTCGTCATTACCTTCTCTCCAGTAAGGGTGACCATGTCCAGAGGGCCGTACATGAAACGTCCCGTCACCATCTGGGCCCCGTCCTCCGTGAACACAGCGTCATTCACACGGTGGTTAGCCGTCACATTCTGACACACAAGGGGACAGAAGATGACATCAGAGTCTCGTCCTACTTATTTCAGTTGTTATCATGTTATCAGCTCAAGGGTGTAATTTCCAACGGGATTTGGGGGGGATGTCCTACTTACTGTGCAGCTGCCAAAATCCAGATGTGAACATGTAAAACTGAGCAATAAGCTCAGCAATTAAGCTTTAATAACAGTAGAAAGTCATTTTCTTTGCCCTGGGTTCTGGCTCTAAGGCAATAAGCTTGACTGTCTTATCCTCCTGTGGGACTGTTTTGAGGCTGTATGCAGAATTATTAGCAAAATGTACCAAAGTATCAGAAGTAAAAATACTTAATCTAGAGAAAAGGCTGACATTGATATTAAATATTGATAGATTAATACAGATTTTTTTACATTTAACTGCTGTAGCTGCTGGAGATGGATCAACTACATTATAAAAATTTTAATTATTAATGAGAGAGGAAAGAAGAAAAAAGTTTGCTACACAAATCGGTATTAATCTTTTAGTTTTCTCTAATATTTACTTTTTTTGTGAATGTTGGATAATTTTACGTCTTTGGGCAATAAATCATGTGAGAAGCTTAGAAGTAAAATCACTCTTTGGTTTAACTGCAAACAACATAAAACATTGCAAAATAAATACACTGCACTAAAAAGTACTAATATATTCCTCTGAAAGGAAGTGAAGTCGAAATAGTATACTCAAGTAAAGTATAAGTATCTTAAATTTGTACTTAAGTACAGTACTGGCAGTATGCAACCAGAGAAGAAGATTGCAGACATTCCTCAAGGCTGAAAAAAGTACCTGCTCCTCTGAAACAAAACCCCTTGAATCAGTTTTACATTAACATTTTACTAATGTACTAATTGTTAAAAATGTCCATATTTGAAATGGAAGTATCGTGCCTAAACCACAATCAATTAAAAAACAATTTTTATATAAATTTCTGCATTTCACTTCTGTCAAAGACATTTGCTGTAGGAAATGCACTTAAAAACAAAAAGGAGCTCTTACCCTAATTTTAACATGAGTCCTCTTGCGGAGCCACTTCTCACGAGGTTTGGACGGAGTGAATTCAGACACTTCTTTACCATCCAGCTCCAAGATACTGGAGTTCTCATGTCTCATCACCTAGGGAAGAAGAGTTCTTTTAAATAAATAGTCCGAAACCAGATTCATACATCAAGAAGTAAATGGTTACTGTAGGCTTAAGTTTCACAGCCATCCTGATCTTCATCCTAGACCGGATGCTTCTGCTTCCCTCAGCAAAGTTAACATGATGTTTCAGATTTTATTTTGCTGCTAAAGTAAGGTCCTTTCTCTACATCTTTGTCTGTATGTTTTGGTTAACCACAACAATGAAAATAAATGTACATTTAATTAATTAAAACTTATGATACATTGCTGTAGCATCATGAAAGGCTATACTGTGCCTTTGGCTGAAGCGTGCAGTTCTTCCATTTTACTCAACAAGGTTAACTGTAGCTGGAGCTGAATGTTCAGTATGAACAAAAAACTACAAAAATGAGTAGAATAACACAAAGTACATGCTGATTATAATACAATTTCGTTTTGTTATATCTGTTGATGGCGCTAGACGAAAGAGTTTTTGAAATTCATCCTGAGGGAATCACAAATGTCTGCACCAAAATTCATTGCAAAATATCCAGTATCCATTTGTTGTTCAATAAAAAACAAAAATGTCAACTTGCTGGTGGTGCTAAAGTAAGTAAGTCAGTTGGATTCATCATATGGGATGCCTGTACAAAAATTTGAGCCAATGGCTAGTCCTCAAATTAAACATTTTTAAAATAAAATTATGACCTGCTTGGCTACCTGAAAAGTCAGAGGATCTCCAAAGACGTTAGGATTCAACCTCTGAGCTATATTATATATTTTTGCCAGTCCATCCAATACTTGTTGAGATATTTCAGTCTGGACCAGAGTGGTTGATCCCCATCGTTAGAGCCACACCACTAGCATGGCTAATAATACACTTTCATTTTAAAAATAAGATTAAATAAAAGTATCATTATTATTATTAATAGAAAGACTATGAACCTGTCGGAGTAAGAAAGAGACGACGTCTGTAGACTCCCAGTAGGAGGCATGGAAGAGATGAGGCAGAGCCACTGTGGGAAACGCTGTCAGAGCATCAGGACAGTACAGGGCGTAGTCCATCCTCTTACTGCCCCACCACCGAGAAGCAACTACAGCGGGGAGGGAACGAGGAAAAGGTGGAGAAAAATAAGAGAGACAGAGTGAGTTTAGAAATCAGTGCATACAGTACCTTGATCGTAGTTTTTGGTCCACTGTAGATCTACATTCTGCTCATGTAAGAGATGAACAGTTCAGGGTTATCGTTAAGAGGTTTGGAACGAAAACTCAGACTCACTGAGAACCAAGTCTGGTAGTCTTGCAAAGGAAAGCACAGAAGTGGTTCTCGTGAAACTGAGCTTTAAGAGAAGTCGCATAAGAAGGATAAATTTTTGGAAACTACTGAGGAGGACTATCTGAGAGAGGAAGATGCCAGAGGAGGAAGGAAAGAACACAGGGAATGAGGATGGAGCCTAGCATCCTTCCCTCATGTCCTCTTACTACAGCTCCCAGGGTACCTTGCTCTATGTTCTTCAGCACCCCGTGTGACAGGGGCGCCGAGCGGATGTCTGTGATGTGAGACGTGACATCGGTGAGGTCAGAGGTCATGTCAGAGCTAACGTTCGAGCTCAGCTCAGATTCCACACCGTTGGGTTTGGGGAACACCTGGTGGATTTTCTGGCGCGACCGCAGGGACGAGCTCCGAGAGACAAATCTATTGTAGGGTAGAGCCAGCTGGGACAACAGACTGGACCTTTTAGAGGGGCTGACTTCATGTTTGTGTGCTGAGGGAGTGTTTGGAGGGAGGAGATGAGAATGTCAACACATACATTGTGAGCTTATACACCAGAACTTAGTTCAGAGACAGGAGGTTAGAGGTCAACTCACTCGTGGCGATGTTGGAGGCGGTGTAAGAGTCAGCTAAGCCTGACACCTGGCTGGCAATGCTGGCCTCGCTGGCCCTGCGGTTGAAACGAAGGTGAGGGACCCCTGGTGACGTCGACGGTGGGTACTGGCCGTCCACAAAAACATGCGAGTGAAGAGCATCTGCTGCAGAGACAGAAGAGAGAAGTCAGAGTCACATTCTTCGCTGCAAAGATTAACAATTAATGATATAGTGATTCAAGGAAAATTCCAGTTAATTCCAATTTTGGTTTTATTTCCATAGCTTTGGCGACATTTCTTCAGACGGCTGTTCCAAATACAGGCAGCGGGACTTGAGCGATTAAAACAAATAAAAGCCCGGGCTATTAACTGAAGTTTTACAGTAGGTTTAGTTGTTTCCTTCTGTTTTCAGTCTTTATGATAAAACATTTTGTACTCCTTAACTTGGTGAGTACAATGATCTCCTAACTGATAGAAATGATGGTCAAAACTATGTAAATAAGGCCCCATCCATTTCATTTTAAAACGGAAACCTTTTTGCTACGTTTGAACCTCTCGTCCAAACTAAAACGGCGAAAACGAAATGGAGTATTTTTTTTTAAAACGCTTTAGTGCGGACGGGCAAAGACGGAGGACTTTAGAAACGATGACGCAGGCGCTCCCGTTTGGCTCTCTGATTGGATCTCATAAGTCATGCAAAGTAGAAACATGATGCTTCTGACAAACGTTTATGATTTGGTGTTTTTATTAAAATATTTTGTATCGTGCAAATAACACTTTCAGCCTACACTTGTATTGTGCATGTCGCCGTTTACTTTGCGATGACTCCCAGACTCCCGTGTTACTTTCAGTCCCAGCTCGTTATTGCTCCATGAAAAAAAAATCTGGTGTGGTTCTTCGTCTGTATTTCTTTATTCTTTTACAAAATCTTCCTTAACTATGGAATAGACCATCTGCTTCATGTTGACACAGGCACGGGCATGCCCAGTGTACCTGAGCGACCACTCGATGTGCGTTTTAATGTAGACGGAGATTGTATTCGTTTTAAAACTCCATTTTTAAACTAAAACGGAGTAGTGTGGATGGGGCCTGAGACTCAGGTTGTAATATTCCAGAAAAAAAATGCAAAAGGGATAACAGATACGAAACGATTACACACTCTCTGTGAGGAGCTGCGAGCTCTGCCAGTTGAGGACGGGAACAGGGATGGAGGTCTCGTTGACGTCGCTCCCCTGCGAGCGGTGGGATGCTGCACCACCAGACTCCATCAGCAGCTGAGGGTTACTCTGCATGATCTCAACTAGGAAGGCAGATGAAGAGAAGAAGAAAGAGATACAAAACATGGATTACACCTATAAACAACAATGACTCACCTACATGTAGTACAGTACAGGAAAAAGTAAAACTGCAGTAAAATATTTTGTGACGTATGTTGGTGAACCAAGCGGCAACCTACAGGTCTGAAAAGTGAAGCCAATGCAGAAGTGCATTACACCTGAATTATTTCTAAAGGCCAGCAGGGGGCGACTCCACTGGTTACAAAAAGAAGTAAGATTGTATAAATAAGAAAATGAGACTGCTTCTCAGCTGATTTATTACCTCAGTAAACACTTCCCTAATGAGTTTATGGTCCCAGTCGCTAGTTTCAAGTCTTCTTCAACACAGCATGATGTTCGTTTAGTAAATTACGGTTCCATTTAGAGGAAAATAGACCATAAAACAGGGGATGCTTTAGGGCTGGGCTACCTTGGGATTGACAAGTCACTACCACGATGACCTGTCAATCAGGATAGAGGCGAATTGTATCTGCTGCTCTTTGTACATTTTACTTTGTACAGGTTTTTTGTTGCCATCGGTATTTCTGTCTCAGAGCTTTGACCCTTTCACTTGTGTGTTTTCACTTCTTGAAAGTTAACTGTAAAATTTAGTCGCCTAAAAATGTTTTGTTGAGCAGTCGCTTGTACTAAAAGCCACTCTTAGCTGTTCTTTTTTTCCCCAGTAAGTACGTTTTGCCTGTTAAAGCCAAATTTAGCATCCCAATTAATATCACTGTTAACGTGAAAACGGATGAGGCCAACTAGCTCCACCCTCTTGTCCAAATGGTTACTTTTGGTTCCAGAAGAATCAAGATAGTGACGGCCAAAAAGGCTTTTATGCATTTTTTCCCCACACATTTTTATTTTTTATTTTACAGTTTTACACAGTCCATGATGTGTACTCACCCAAGACAGCTGAGTGCCCATCACCCAGAGGAAAGCGCTGGTAGCGAGGGACACTAAAGGGAGGCAGCAGGTGGAACCGCTTGTCCAGGAGAGGCTCGAGGCGGGAGGCCGAGGGATCCGCGGGATGAAACAGGTTGTGAACCTGCTGACAGGCTGGACGTAGAGCGGACACTGGGGAGGAAGCAAAATGAGAGATAAAGAGAGCGCAAAAAGGTTCAAAATGGGGAAGATAAACTAGTTATCAAGAACAAACTAACCCACAGTTTAATAAAGAATAACTTCTTTCTCTGGTTGAAAGATTCAAGTCTCTTGTGCCTGTAACTACACGGTGTACTGACCCAGCCTAAAGTACACTTCTACATCACTGCAGCCATAAGATAAAATTAAACCGCTGGACACGAGTTAGTGTGACCAGATGTCCCGAAAAATCCGGGACAGTCCCGAATTACGAGCAGTTGTCCCGACTCCTTTCCGGTTTGTCCCGAAAATTAGACTTAACATAAGTTTTGATTATAGCCTAATGAAACATTAAATAGTGATCGTTGTGTGGTTCTCAGGCTCCAGCAGGGGTTGCAGCTTATCTGTACGTTGTGTCAACAGCGTTGTTATAGCCACAAAGTAACACTCGTGCTCTTTTCCCATTTTTCTACGAGGGTTCAGGGTTTAGGGTGGAGATTGGGCCGAACTGTCTGTATGCTGTGTACAGAGGCTTTTTACAGCTTTTTCACTGAAAACAGCTGCCTGCTGCTGCTGGGAACGAGGCTGATATGAGCAGTGAGACTGAAACAACGCAAGTTGTGGGCTGGGGAACTCCAGGTCCGGATGATTACTTACAATAAATAGATCAAGAAATGTATAAGAATAAGATAAACGTTAGTATGCTAAGAATATTAAAACTTCTGTATGTGACTTTTGATGCCAAACAAACTTTGTATTGTAAGAAGAGGAGGAATAAAAAGCTGCAACTTGATAAAAAACAAACATCTTTTGTGTTGTTTTGTTGGTGGTAATTGAAATTAATGGCGGAGAAAACTAAGAAATGAAAAGAGAGGCAATAAATGAAACATTCTGTGAACAGCTTTAATCATATCTAACTGTAAATTGATCCAGATGTTAACCCAACAGCTGCAGGTCAGTAAACTTTCTCCTTCAAACCCAAAGGACGCACAATACAGGCAGATTCGTGCCTGCGTGAGCTCTGACTTCAATCACGTATTTGTCTTTTCTCAGCCAAAACATTTTCAGCCTTTGAGATCAGAAACATGACCTCTGACCCCTGACACCTGCTTTGCAGCTGCTGGAGACATGTATCTCACGCAGGAGGCTACAAATAACCACTTCCTGCTCATCGGGCAAAAGGAAAATCATTAGAAAAAGAAAGCCTACAGCATATGAATAATCAGATACACGAGGAACATCCTAATAAACCAAAAGAGAACTGACACAAAAGGAGAAAACATTCCTCACCATCTAACGAGGGCACCACTGTCTTCCTCAGCGCGAGCACCAACCCCAGAGGAGAGCCGAAGAGGAAGAAGTCAGTCACCTCAAAGTCAAACTTTCCTAAGGAGCCTCCTTCCAGCATGGTGCTGTTGCTGGAGCGTCTTGATCCGGGCTCCCCGAGGAGCACACTGGAGTGAAGGCTGCTCAGAGACAAAACATTCACACAACTTGTTTTAATTTTGTTAATAAAACTAACGGAAAGAATTCGTTGACGACCCATTTCTCAAGGACAAAAAACTAAATAAAAAGTAACCTCTGAAAACGAGAAGCACGATGAAGTAGGTTACATTTTTCATCAACTAAATCAAATAAAAACTAAGCTATAGTGTGAAAGTACATAAATAAATATATAAATATATATATATATATATATATATATATTCAATTCAATTTTATTTATATAGCGCCAAATCACAACAACAGTTATCTCACAGCGCTTTTCATAAAAGAGCAGGTCTAGACCGTACTCTGTGATGATATTTACAGAAGCCCAACAGTTCCCACCAAGAGCAAGCACTAGGCGACAGAGGCAAGGAAAAACTTCCTTTTAAGAGGCAGAAACCTCGAGCAGAACCATGGCTCAGGGTGGGCGGCCATCTGCCTCGACCGGTTGGGGTGAGAGAGAGAGAGAGAGAGAGAAAGGGAGGTAAGGAGAGAGAGAGGGGAGGGAGGCAGCCTACACAATATACACACAGAGGTACAGACAGCGAAGGTAATGTTGCTATAAACTAAATGAAAAATGGTACAGATATTTATAATAGTGTTAATGGTAACCATCGTAATGTTAATGATTATAATAACAATAATAACAATAAG
>NC_060162.1:4280422-4432515 GCF_021292245.1 Micropterus dolomieu | reverse complement strand
GATTCATTTAGGCTAACATATTCTCCATCACCCAGCCAGGTTTCAGTAAGACCAAACAAATCAATATCATAATCTGATATTAGTTCATTTACTAGTACACCTTTAGAAGAGAGAGATCTGATGTTTAAGAGTCCACATTTAACTCTCCTATTCGTTTGCACTATTGCTCTTGTGGTTTTAATTTTTATGAGGTTTTTATGCACAGCTCCTCTTCTGTTTACCTTTTTAAATAATTTCGATGGTCGGGGGGCAGACACCGTCACTATAGGATTTTCACTAAGTAACTCCTGAAATGGAGGAGCAGAGAAGTGTGTTAGACTGCGACTCTGCGTAGGGTTTTGGGTGGGTAACTGCTGAAAAAGAAGGGCAGAGAAGTGTGTTATATATATATATATATATATATATAAGGTTATATAACTTCCAGGATTATCTGGGATTATAACAGTCAACCATCTAAATATTCTTCTAGATGTTCGCAAAAGAAATATCAGTACGTTATCCGATATTATATATTATATATATATATATATATTATATTAACCCAGACAGTCAACAGTATCTTAGTGAACAAATGAAGATTCTGATTGATTCGCTGCTCTGCTGTGGAGAGAACAAATATCTGTGCTAATGATAAGGCTAACGCCGGGTGAGCAGGAGAGAGACAGTGGTTCAGAGTTTTTAATGATAAGTGGATTTACTGAGGAGCCTGTTGCATTACTGCAGAGTCACATGGCCTTTCCCTCTAACCTAGCGCCAACAACACCCATTAACCATTGTAACTGAACACAACAAAGATATAGACGACTGAAGCCTCAAAATGCTTAGAAGAAGCCAAACAAAATCAGACTAAAATGTAGTTTTATTGGCTAAAATCTGGCTAAAGCTTTTTCATCAAAAGATTAAAACTAAATCAAAATCAGGGAACAAAATGAACACTGCATACATTAGCTGAAATCTGTGTGATTTCTGTATCTCACCTGGACAGGAAGGCTTGGTGCTGTTTGATGGTGTCCAGCTCGTACGTGGAGGAGTCGCTGCGCTTGCGTGGAAGTTGCCTCTTGGGGTCGTCGGGCCCCGAGCAGCGAGGGATGTCGATGTTGCTGCGGCTGAGATGGCGGCTTCCTTCGAGGGACGGCGAGGAAGGAGAGGCGCTGTTTATGACAATACCTGGAGAAAGAAGGTCTGTGTCCTGAGAGGCAGAGGTGGAGAGAACAAAAATAACACTGTCAGCCTTGAAACAAGTGGTTAAAAAGTTGTCTCTAGTTTTACATTTTTAAGTTTTTAGCCACACTAGCAGCATCGCTCTGGGGAGGGAAATGCTGGTCGGACCGCCGCTAACTGAAAACTGAATCATCTCAACAACTATTGGCTGGTTTGCCATGACATTTGGTGCAGATATCCACGTCCGCCTCAGGATGAACTGTAATAACTTTTTTGATTACTTAACTTTTAATCTTGCGCACTCTTGTTTGATGTCAGAGAGTTAAGATTGATACCTGAACACTGATGGCGCTGCCCCGCCTGCTGCTGTTCTGGCTTTCTGACACCGTCACAGAGCTGCTGCACAGAGCATCAAACCCCAGGATCCCCCCAACACAGTCCCCAATAACGCACACCTGCGTTAGAAAACAAAGCACAAGAGCATGAATACACACACATAAATCTACAGCTTCATCTGTGCATGCATCTGAAGTAGCACGTTAAGTTACACACTGACCTGGCCAGTAAAAGATGACCCCTCTAAAGACTTGATGAAGTCACTATACACCTGATTGGCTCGTAAGATGACGGTAGCCACGGCATCTTGGTACTGTGGCGCAGAGGTAGCCAAAAGGGGCAAAGCAGCAAGAGGGATGTGGTCCTGACTGCTGGACAGGCAGCTCTCGTCGTAGCTGTAGGGGCTTAGACTGCCGAGCAGAAAGGACATGTTATCTGTCTGTATGTGTGTTTAACAGTTTCACAGCAGATTATTTAAATGCTGTTGAATACACAGGAGCATTGCTCACTTGGAGACGAGTGAGAAGGCGTCGACACACACAGCTGGACAGGGGACCATCCGGATGGCGATGCGGCCCAGAGCTGTGGGGTAATGGACCCTCATCACGGTCTCAAAAGCCCCGCTCAGCGTGTTCACATCTGCCTGCTTGCTGTTCTGTTCACCTGCAGACAAACGAGAACAGGGTTTACGTATTTAATTTTGTAGGACTCTAGATGAGTGGATCCAAACCTTTTGTGACTTTAAAAACAAAGTGATCCGATCCATCAGAAGCTGCATTATTCAACAAGCTCAAAGCACATTTTCTTTCATCTGTTGTTTCATGTGAAGAATTAAAATTATCGGGGATTTGTGCAGCAGAAATAGTTTTTTCTCTTCTTTCCTATCGTGTTGTTCATCGATTTATCTTGCAGCACCTTGAGAACTGGCTCTCGGGCGCTACTGCTCTAGTTTAGAGATTTTTTTCCTACTGAAACAGAAATAGTTTCTGATTCTCAAGATTTGTGATTTTTATGTGAACTTTAATGTTAATTATTTACACATCCAGCCTATACGGACCAACATGATAATTAATTCAGAGTTTGTGTAACCTTGTGAACCAATACTCACTCTTGGTGTCTACTATCTCCTGAAGGAAATGTCTGGCTCTTTAGCTGCTAAATGCTCTACTGTGAGGGCGGCCTCTAACTCCTAACCTTATTGCATGTGTATAAGTCCTGTTTGTGCACGTGCGTGTCTGTATTTCGGACGTCTGTGTTTAATAATAATAACGTAAAATTATTTAGAATTTGCAGGATTAAAAATGTTCACATTATGTACTGTGAAGGCAGCGGACAGTCAATTAATAGCTGCCTGCTGCTGGAAACAACACTACGATATCTGTGAGACTGAACCGACATAGTAAAGTTGTGGCACCTGAACCAAAACAATAAGCTGAAAGAAGCTAAAACACTCCGTAGAGCTGTCGGGTGATAATTCTCTGTAGGTTCTAGGAGCTGCCCTTTCACATTACACAGCCTTTTCATCCATTGTCATTATAAAAATATTGATTACAGCTGCTTTAATTACTCATGCAGTGAGAATTAATCATGTGTGAAGTGTGACTTTCATTATAATGTTACAGGATCTGATTGCTGCTGTACCAGAGCCAGTGTCCAGGATGTTTCCTCCATGCAGGACCAGAAGGAGGACGTGGATTTTGCACGGCTGGAGACACTGCTGAGACGAACAATCCTGCAGGTGAGAGGACAGAAGACGGAGAGACAGGTAACAGAGTTAATAGTGATAAGGGAGCGAGCAGATGGGAGAGAAATTAGACAATATACAGGGCAAAACACTAATATTTATAAAGCAAACATGCCAAACATTTACTGGTTTCACCTCCTCCAATGTGAAAATGTGTTGCTCTTCTCAGTTTCAAGCCAGGGTAAACTGAATATCTTTGGGTTTTGGGTTTGGATTTTTATATATGTATGTATATATATGTGGTGTATCACACACACACACACAGAATCGTGGTACAGAAGGTATTTTTCACTATTTTCTGACATTTTAATCAGATGAAGTAATGATTAAAATTATTACTTGGAGCTCAAAAAAATACAACATCTGACATGGAAAAAAAAAATACAGTTAATATCCTGTATATTTTATATATATATATATAAATAGGATATATAAATATATCCTATATATTTTTTTACTTTTTTTCCCATTAGTATTATTGTATTATTTTGTATACTTGTACATTTTTGATGTCTTTACTTTATCTATATTTATATTTCAATATTTTATGTTCTATAGCACCAATATATCAAGGCAAATTCCCCGTATGTGAAAATGTACCTGCCAATAAACCCCATTCTGACTCTGATTCTGATGTGAATATGATGCGATTAAATCTTTGACGGTGGGAACGGCAGCTTGCAAAAGAAGACAGTGTGAAAGGCTTGAAAGCTCTAGAACAACTACTGAATGGATCGGTGTGAATGCGGGTTCTAAAGTTATCCGTGGTTATGATGGAGGAGTTTTGTCAAGCTCGAGAAAATAACCCCTGAAGATGTCATAGTGATGTCATTATGGTTATCTCGGCTTGGGTTTGTGGACTACACGCTTTTGACAGGATGCCTTTGTTACAAATTGGGGTGTGAAGTTTGAAACACATGTGCATGGTCTGATGAGAAGCTGCTATGTTGAGTTTCATTATGGGAAATGATTTTGGACCCTGATAGATTCTTGGGACTGGAAGTCTGTCTCAGCCTCTGCTGCATCAGTTTTAAGTCTCTTGCTTTAACTTTATGGAAGTGCAACATTAAATAACTGGAACGCCCCTTTAATGAATCCTCGTCTTCGTTTGTGTATATGAATATTTAAGAAGCGAGTGAAATGTAGAGTGGAATGCTTTGTACAGTTAAAGGAATAGTTTGACATTTTGGAAACGTGTTCATTCGGAGAGTTAGACGAGAACATTAATATCACTCATCCCTGTCCGTTGAAAATGAAGCAACAACCAGTTAGCCTAGCTTAGCACAAATTCTTAAAAGGAGGAAACAGAGCTGTCCCTCTGACTCTGTACAAAAGCTAAGAAAATCTGTCTACTAGCACCTCTAAAGCTCACCAATAAACACGTTATATTTCATTAATATGTACAAAATCCAGTGTAAAAACAAATTAGACCTTTTATGTGGGGTTATGTGTCTTTTCTTGGTTGCAACCAGTAACTTGCATTTAGTTTTCTGGAAACCTGATGGATTGATGTCCTTGCCTTTTTGAGACTCATCACTGGACACAAAGAGCAAGAACACCACCCTTCCCCCCAAACTCACACAGTGGAACTTGTGAAAGCCTATTTTAATCATGCAATCACAAGTGCAAAGTGGTGGGTCTTCATTTATGTGCAGCTGCGCACAGTGCGAAAGGGCTGGGTGAAGTGGAATAAATATATCGGAGGGTGTAATAATTAATAAATACACTCTCAGCCAATCACATCACTGGTCAATTCATCATTCTGAAACAGCTGAGCCGATCACAGTGAGGGGAGAAAAAGTTGGAAAGGAGGTCGTGAAGCACAGGATTAATGAACTGACGTACTCCCACATAATGAAAACCGAGTCATAACCGACCCGCCTGACGTGTGTCTCATTTAAATGAACCTCCCACCTGGGCGCCTCTTACGTTGGTCGTTGCTCCGTCACCAAAATAGGTCCCTTAATCTTTTACCTGAAATAAAGCTGATGGCTGCAGCAGAGAGTGGATCGTAATTTCACTACACTGGCAGGATGACTGAAAGCTAATTTAGGAGGAGGAGTACAATCTACAAGCTATTTAATTAAACGTGTTAGTGTGAGTGTGACATGAATGAAATTAGAAAAAAACGTGAAGGAACTGTACCTCCATCTGCCTCTCCTCATTACTCATCCCAGCGTACTCCCCACCCGACTCCTGATACAAGGTTTCTGTAAAAGAAAATTCATTAACTGATATTTAAAGGAAAGAAAGAGTGATTTAAACTATAACTGTACATCCTGTTTTTTCAGTTTTTCATTTATCAGACATGTACGTGAATGAGTTTCTAACAGAAACACAAGGAGAGTCACCGACCTTGTGCTTCATCCACCTCCATTGTTTCTATCTTGTCCATCAGGTCATTGGAGCTCCACTTGGTGATCTCCTTAGCAAACATCTCCTCATTGTCAGAAAAGTCCTCTGCAAGATTCACAGAAGGAATTAATGAAATGAATAATCCAAGACAAAGACACTTTCTCTCTCTCTCTCTCTCTCAATGACCTGTTTTAATGATATAAGCGCTCGGCGTGAAGCACATGGTGCAGTTGCGTTTGAACCAAATTTCCCAATTTTTTGTGTGTGTTTTGGGCGTAACACGCAACGAGTGTCATCTCACCCCCATTCCCTTTAAAAGCCTGGTGCGCGGATGAGTGGCACATTATAAAAATCATCAATTGATTGATTGAATCGCAGACTCACAGCAGAGGAGGGGGGATTTGGACAGGAGTGTGGATGTGATATAAAAACGGTCTCTGATCATGAACTCTGTGGTTTATCAGTAAAGTGTCACTGCAGACTGGAGTCTGTTAACAGACAGACGCGATCTCTCTATCTACACACAGCATCCCTCTTAAGAGCATCTTACTATGGGAGTAATGCGGCCCTAAAATAACAAAAAGCAGTGAAATACCACTGACTTTAGACCTGTTTTTTTTTTTTAAGTTGGTGGTGCAATTCCTTTCTGCTGCCTCATGATAGCAACACGCCAACAATTTGCCTGACCACACCTCATTATAAGACCAACACTCACCATGGGTGCACAGATAGGCGTAAGTGCATTCGCTATTTAAACAAATGGGCGCTTGGCATGAAAATGACAACTGCATCGTTTGGAAACTAGTCAACATTCAGTTGACACTTGCTTTGCGCCGGGTGCAAGATAGGGCCCTTTATCTCTCTAAGTCTCTGTACTTATATCTATATCTACATGTCTATTTCTATCTATCTATAGACAAGATTTTACAACTCTGGAAAATTATTACAACAGCAGTTATTTGATCTTTTGTCGAGACAGTCATGAGGTAAACAGCAAAAATACAGCGTTCTTGTTACAATGTTATCTGCCATCACTAATGTGCTATTGCACGTATTTGATCGGCCGCTGCATTTACGTTGCGACTTGGTGAATAAGGGAGCTGCATTTTTTCACACACAGCTGAAGTCTCTCTGAACGTGGCCTTAAACAGCCAGTTTAAATCCTTGCCCTTAAAATATTACAAAACTTTGGTTGACTTTTGTTTATAAATGTGATTTATATGTAAAGTGGCTCGACTATATTTCTGGCAGCTATTTTGAAGAGTAAGAATATTTTCATTTTGTGAATCTAATGTAACAAGCTACGACTGCTCTCCTCTAAACTGTATGGTGTGATACATTCAGTATTCTAATGTTTCAATGCATTCATTACGGGGCCAGATGAGCACATAAAATGAACAAAACAGGATGAAGGATGGAAGCTTTAGCTGCTACACAGATAATATTTATCAGCCCAAAGACATCCTGAGCAATACGATACAAACAAATTAATCAGTCAAGATCATGTTTGCATGCTGTAAAGCCAGAACAAAGCAGGAAGCACTACTTAAATATCATTTATAGCAACATAACACAAATAGTGCATGTTTAAAAAAGGGATTATATTGTGTAACATGCAAACACTGATGATTTTACCGTGAGCATCAAAGAACTCGTCGTCTGTACTGTCTTCTGAGTCTCGGGCGATGCTCTGCATCCTCCACTCTGAAATGCTCTGGTGAGACGGACTCCCTGTAAACAAGCAGAACACAGCAGGTCATTATGTTAATCTTAAGAGAAATTACTCTGTAAAAACACCAAACTGCTGCTCACCGCCTCGTTTAGATGACCTGTTGGAGGATCTGGAGGATGTTGACCACTGCTTGGTGAGCTCCCCTCGTGTCTCCAGTGAATCTCCCAGCTTCCCTCCTTCTGCCTCTGCAGCTGATCCCGCAGTCTCAGCTCCCTGCTCCTGGTCCTTGCTTACGGAGGAGCTGTTGGTCTCCGTTCCCCCTTCTTCATTGAGGCTGTACTGGGCCATCTTCTTAGCCAGAGCCAGCTGGGTCTCCAGCTCCAGCTGCCTGATGTCCTCGATGGTCAGGCCGTACCACTCGTCCTGCCAGCACCACGCCTGCCTGTGGGCTCGAACCATCACTTTACGCAGGCCTGAAAGCACAACAAAAGGGATTTAGTGGCATGTCAATTAATTTAATGAGGAACAAATCATATTTCTGTGAAATCCACTCCACTAAAATAAAAATGTATAGTTATGGTTGGCAAATACATATTTACAGTTAAGAACGGCATGTCAGGTAAAGGTCCAGATAAATGGTGTAGGTTCGGTTTCAGACATGAGCAGGGGCAAAATGACGCCTGTTGGCAATGCAAATAACACATTATAAAGAATAATGAATTTAAAATGTGGCTGTAATTTCTGTATTTTTATTGCACTAAGAAACTGGTTCCATTGATACAGGAGGTGTACTGAACATCTCTCACCAGACACTGCAAGAATAAAAAGTTAAATTAAATAAATAAACCACGCAAAAACCTTCAAACTGAAATGTAGTTTTAGTCATTAAAAATCTGTTCTTGTCCCAGGAACACCGTCCTTCGTACAAGTAGTAGTTTTTCCGCCTCGAGTAGTGTCTGCAGAGCTTCCTGTCAGCTCCAACAGGCTGCACCAGTCTTCTAGGGTTTAGGGCAGCCTCTAAATGTCCTGAGAGGCAAACCCCTCAAAAGAACTCACTGCTGCTCATAAAGCTTATAAGGAAAAAAGGAAAAATGCTTATTCCCTTTATTAATACTGTTGTGAGCACACAGGAATAATTAATTTGATAAGACTGAAAACAGATTTAATTTTAATCAATGCCTTTCTCCTGATGAACTAAACAAGCACCAGCTGGTTATAAAACCCAAACCCTCCAAGCAGATCTTGATTAAAACAACTGACAATAAAAGCCTAAACAGCAAATATTGAAAGCTATTATATTCATATCCAGGAAAATAATAACCGCTAACACATTATTAAATTAACCATGAATGTGGAAATTGCTGACATGAATGATTAATAAAGCTGGAAAGGTTCTGCATTATAAAACCAAAGACACTATCAGCACAACTCAGAACAAAGACACTACATTAGAACTGGTGCGTGGTAATATTTATGCATCAGGCTTGATGCAGTTCAGAGTAGAAGTCCAGTAAACAGCAATTAGAATAAAAACAAAGGAAAACTTCCTTGAAAGCATCTAAGTGGCAGTGGACGCAGTGGGAGTTAAAACACACATTTTGTGGTTGAAGTTCTGCCGATCAGACCGCAGAGTGTGAATGCCACGAAGACAGAGCAGCTGCTGCTTCATTAGCCTGGAAGTAAATGCTGTGAGGGAGTGAGCAGAGGGCTGAGAGAGTGTATAAACAGTCTTAAATCACAGCAGTGAAACAGAAACAGACCAACACTGGCAGGAAATTAATCCAGTCTGCTGTGTTATCTCAGGGAGCCAGACTCTACTCTCGGCTCCTGCAGCTCAAACTCTTTCTGTACTGTCTCAGCCAGGTATCATTTTATTTATTTATTTACTGGCTTTACCTGTCCTCTTACTGTTCCTCACACTTGTACACCATTTCTTTTTCAGCATCTTCCCCTTGTTTCTCTCTCTGCTCCGGACCAGAGTGTTTTCATTAATCTGTGGTTAATCATTGTAGGGATCAGCTCTGGGCTGGACCAGCTTTGTGTGAGCTCTCTCCTGACGTTACGGCGTAAAGTCGACTCTAGAGGCTTAGAAACTAGGGGTGTGACCAGATCTGATTTGAAAACAATATTTTTCGTAAAGCTGTCTCCTGATATCAGCATGACTGAGTGTGAGGGTGAAATTACCCCGCCACTTTTAACTCGTTTGTGTGGCAGCATTTTGGGCACCCGGTGGAAACAATAAAGGGTGTGACAGACGAGACACAAACAATGTGTAAGCAACATTTGAAAAAAGCGCTTGCATTGTTTAGTATTTTGTGACTATCAGTCAAAGAAAAAAACATTTTTCATTGAAATGTTTTTTAAATAGCATTAAAATCGTCTTGTCTCATGAGCTAAGTGTATCGTCACACCCCTACTGTTAATTGATGGGTGGTGATGGCGCAATTAATAAGATGCCTGCCTTTGGTGTGAGAGACTCGGGTTCAATCCCCCACTATGACCCCTGAGTAAGACACTTAACCCCTCGTTGCTCCAGAGGCATGGGACCTCTGACATGTATAGTAATTGTAAGTCGCTTTGGATAAAAGCGTCAGCTAAATAAAATTACTAGTTAGTTTGCAACTAAATCAGATACTAAAATCGGTTAACTCACGATTACCAAGGCCATAACTAAGGCAAGTGGCCAATCAATAATCGATGATAGACTCTAATAAATAAGGTTTCTACTGTAGTCCCTTGTTGCAAAATGGCAGGATGTTAATGAAAAATGATGCTGTGGGGCAGAAAAACTGCTTTTTCACCATTAGTGTATTATGCTGTGACATTTTATGATTTACACCGACCCTGGGGCATGTGTAACTACTTACTTTGAGTTATGTTGTAGCTCATCTCTGTGGCGCAACAGCTTTTACTTTAGTAATATTTTACATTATATAACTATGTTTGAACACTGCTGCTGCAACAGCCTGCAGGTCTGTTTTTTTATAGACTTCCTCACTGATTTGTGTACATGCAGCCACAAAGATCTCTCACTTTTTTTCTCTGACCCCGTTATCTTTTAAGGTATTCACAACTGAAAACAAAAGGTTTTCTTATACTTTATTAATCCCCGTGGGGGGGGGGGGGGGGGGGGGGGGGATTTGTTTCTTCTCTGAATTTAACCCATCCTAAGTAGGAGCAATGGGCAGCCATTGTGCAGCACCCAGAGAGCAGTTAGGGATTCAGCCCTGCTCAGGAGCACCTTCAGCGAGGGTCTGTGCTGGACTCAAACCGGCGACCCTACGGTTCCCAAGCCAGGTCCCCATGGACTGAGCTACTGCCGCCCCAAAATGGAGCCTTTAAGGCTGACGCGCTACCAACTGAGCTATAGGGCCAGTCTCAGTGACTTCTGAGGATTATTCACAACTTCTTCACAGTTTTCACTGACTTTTATGCTTACTCTCCAAATTGAGGGTTTTCCCTTTTCAGGGTTATTCCTAAATTATTAAAGTTGTATCTATATTTCCATGATTAACCATGAGTTATTCTCAACATTTCAGCGTTGTTGCAACGATGTTTTCTCTGACTTTTTGTAGTTATCCCTGAATGTTATTGCTGACTATCCAGGATAATTCCCAACTTTTTCAACATTACCATACCAACATTACTTTTCACAATTTGTGAGTTGGGTAAAAGTCAGCGACACATTACAGGACATTTCCACAAATGTTCATGCTTAATTACTTTACATGATCTGTTTCAGGGTCACAAATGACCTTTAAGGATTATTCCTGACTTTTAGGATTATTCTCAGTTATTCATGACTTTTCATAGAGTTATTCTCAAGCAGTGACCCTGATTTGTGACGCTTATTCACCAGGATTATTACTTTTCTGAATTATTTATCATTTTCCTAGATTACTCTCAAATTTCTCCCAAATATGTATGGTTTCTATTGACCTTTTAGAGTTATTCTCTTCCTAACAGTAGTCCTGACTGGATCTGGATTATTCCCAACCTTTTTAGGATTGTGATCAACTTTTCATGTAGGTCCTGACTTTAAATTTTTTGTTCTTGATTTTTTAGGATTATTGTCAACTATTCACGTAGGTCCTGACTTTTTAGGGTTATTGCAATTATCATTATTCCAGATTTTGTAGGATTATTACCAACTTTCCAACATCCTATCACTTAACTTTACTAGTAACTTTCAAATTTATCACCACATTTTCAGAGCACTACCTTGTTTATTAGGTTTATATTGTTTATAAGGTTTTCCCTGATTTTTTTAGGATCTTGCCAATCTTTATAAAGGTGTTACAGATTTTCAGGGTTAACAGTAAGACTTGACTCACAGGTAAGGAGGAAGAGAAAAGGGAACAAATGGTCTTAAAGGTAACTTGCGTCTCACTCTTGAGGACACACACCACACTATACCTACCCACGTCGTGTATGAAGCGTTCGATCTTGGACTGCATGCCCCAGTATCTGAACTCCACTTTGCAGAGCTTGTAGGCACACATCACAGGGCTTTCACCATGATTCTGGTTGATCTCTTCGATCCAGTCGTCTGACAGCGGACCACGTTTGGTTTTTACTGACTGATACAGCTTGGGGTCTTCTTCCACCAGGTACTCGTGAGGAGGGATGTAGTCCTTTACGATGTCTATGGGGTCTACAAGGGGCACACAATTATAATGAATCATGCAAATGCAAAAAGCAGATCTGAGCAGCAGGACAGATGTCACGACATCCTGACTGAACACCTGCCTCAAGAGGTGTGTGTGACTTTTATGTAATCACTCCCTGCAGGGAACGTGTCTGGCTGCACTTTTCTCCTGCATCCCAGTGAATTTTAGTATTCAGAGGCTCAACACAAGCTCTTACACTCCACGGTCTGTCTCCCCCTGCATCCCACTGTCTGCGTTTTCACTGCAAATAACATAGTGTAAATTTGATTCCTGATTCCTGCTTATGAGGAGATTAAGTGTAGTAGAGGGTATGTTCTTGTGTGCATGATGATACACTTACCTACAGTCATCTGTCTCTTTTCGCCAGAGGACATATTGAAGACATCCACTTGATTTCCAGTATCTGGTTTATAATATGTCTCGATGTCTATAGAGAATTTCTCCACAAAGGGACAGGTGTACCTGAGAGAGAAAATACAAACGGTTGTTTAGAAGAATTCACTTACCTCCATCACTTTGGCAGTTTATAGCAAAACTTGTAAATACTTAAAGCAACACACCGATGTCTACAATTGTCTGTTCTAGCCATGAAAGAATTAATTGTCTCCAGTGACAATGCCTCAGCCGCTCTTTGAATCAAGATTACATTTCTTTTTTTATTTAAAAATGTATATTTCACAAACGGGTGTGTGCCTTTCACTTGGCAGAGAGTCAGCGGGAAGCTATGGATTGTGACAAACAGCAGCAGATGACAGATGACGGGGGAGCAATCGTGCTGCGCTGCTAGCAGGTAGGAATTCACCCTTACACGAGCACTGCATCACATTTCACATACTGTCCATATTTAGGCAAAAGTGAGTAAAGACCTGGATTAGACTTTTTGACATTTTCTTTGTAAATCATAAACACACAGAACAGTGCACAGCAAATAAACGTCCCCCGTATCATTATCATCATAGTTATGATCATACTAAATGGGGAGAATAAAAGAATTAGATGTACCGATGTCTATATTTAGAGAGCAAGGAGTAATCTAATATACATGTTATCTCAGCCAGTAACATGTTGTTTTAGATGGAATTTATATTAATGAATGAAACAGAAACATCCTTTGGGTTCTGCTGTAGATTTCAGAATCTGACCAGAGTTTAAGGGAGAGCGGGGTTCAGTTTGTCAGAGGTGACGTCTTTCAGCTGCATTATTCTCTAGAGTATAATTTTATATATTTAACACTAGCCAGTAATGCTGTTAGATTAGATTTGCTGTCAATTAGGATGATATATCGGCCTTGTGAGCACAGTTATCAGTCAACCAATTAATCGGTCTATCACTAATTATGTGTGTAGATTAGCTTCAACTTGGTTGTCATTGCACAAGTACTAACAAAAATTTAATGTAACTCAGCATCAAACCAGAAGTGCAACAAGCAGTAAAATGCAGATGTAATGTACATATATACTGTTAGTGAATAGAATAATCAGTAAAGGGTGCATATGAATACTCTCTAGAAAATGTAAATGTATAGCAGTTCTAAAGCTCAGTGACATACAAGTTTAAATTAATATTTCACCAGAGTATTCGATTATGAAAACAACTGTTAGTTGCTGCCCTGCTGATATCCTTCGCTTCCGTTCTCATTTCTGATTCTATGAAACTGGAGGTACACACTTAAAAACAGCTCAAACCTACTGGATAAAAAACCTATATTTATTTTAAATTGAAAAAATCTGATATTAACAGGATAAAATATGGGGTCCGTTTCTTATACATTTCCTGATTGAGACTTTTGTGTTTGGGAGGGGTATCAATATTCGGTTGGTTGTGACGTAGGTGATATGCTGCGCTACCGACTAGCTTTGTCTATCATGGACACGATTTTAAACTAGTAGCAGACTGTAGGTTTTTTGTTTCTTTGTGTTTTTTGTCTCATTTCTTCCTGTATTATTCCATTTTATTCTTCTTTTATTGCTTATCAATATGTACACTGCCAGTTCCAAGCCACAATTCACTAGCAAGGACCACACCATCCACAGATACGGTACGTTTAAATGATTACTTGATGAACAAAAGAGAAAGATGTGCAAGGCTTGCACTTGCTGGATATAGCTGTATTTCAAAGGTGTTGTGGGGAACAAGATAAGATTCACCGAAGCAGCCGGGCCCGGACCCCCTCATAATCCTATACGGAGAGGAAGAAGGAGGTGAGGAATCAAGATACAAAAAAGGGGGTAAAGAATGTGAGAGAAAAAAGGAGGAGATGGGTTAGGAGGGTATTTATTGAAATGCTGGAAGTGGCGTGACTGAGGTGTGGTCCTGCTCCTGAAACACTGATCAGATGTGATTGACAGTAACCAACAACTTATCAAGTGTCATCCAATTTATGATTCAGATGTTGCTAAATCCTGATTGGTGGAGAGAAGGACGTGATTTAGATCTGAGCCTCGCCCACCTCAAACCAGTCAGACACAGAAACCTCTTATGTGAAATAAGAATCACTGAAAGGAGTTAATGTACAACAAAAAAGTGTAATTGTATTAATGAGTATTCTTTGCTAAAACCTAATGGAGAGGCTAGAAAGCTTTGTTGGCGTCCTGCAAATCTAATTTATGAGACTGAGATCAACTCTAATAACATGCAGCCGAGTTCATAAAATCCTGCTGGTCTGAAAATGTAGCTGCACTGGTCAGTTGGGAAAACTTTAGTTATCTGGAGGATATAAAAAGTTGGCAACAGTATGTCTGATTATTCAGCTAAAATTGTTCCAAATAAATGTTCCAAAGTGAAATGTATGAGTGTAGAAGCTATATAATAAAAGCCATTAACAATGTTTTATTACTAAAAGGTCAGTCTTTGTACTTTAGATAATGCCAGCTGCCTGAAATCACTTAATGTAATGTATGCTTAATTGTTAATGTGGAGCAAATGTTTGAGCACAGGGAGGATTTTAGTGTCTGAGCAATTCTTTGCAAAACTTCCAAACGGCCGTTCATCATTTCTAATATCTGTGTTATGAGTCACTGTCCTCCTCTTTCTTGTGTGGTTGTCTCACCGGGTTCGCGTGTAGGGGTAGGCGTTCCAGGACTCCTCCTCCACTCGAAGGGCAGCCTGAGGCAGAATGGCACAGAACCACGACGGGATGTGTTTGCCGATGTGATAGACCTTGTGCGTGTACTGACCCGAGCCTCCGGGGCCGTCCTCGTAAGGCTTGTTCTCCAGGATCTCCACCCCGCTGCCCTCGCCACAGCTCTCCTCTCGGCTCTTTTTCTGCAGAATCATGACAGGATGGAGGGGGGAGGGAGATGTAGGATCAGCTTTGGTTTATCAAAAATAAAAAAGCATGTTATATTATTTCACGGGCGTAGGTTTAGTGTCAGCAGGAAGGGGGGACGCGACAAAATGGTGGAAAACATAAGCACAAATTTGAGTTACTTTACTTGAGTTTTTCCATTTTATGTTTTTACATGTTCTTGACTACATCTTAGAGGCAAATATTATACTTTTTTCTCCACTACATTTTTCAGCTTTAGTTTCTTTTCAGATTCCAATTTTTCATGCTTGCGTGCTGCGGTCGGCCAGCGTTAGATTGTCAAACGAACAAAATCAAAACATAAAAAGTTTTTCTCTTGTAACGTTAAAAGTGAAACATACTATTTGAAAATAGAAACAAGGTTTTATGTAAGAATAAAATAAATCTGATCCACCAGAATTATCTCTACACTCTGATACGAGAATCTTTATTTCTAAATATTTCGCATGGATCGTCAGCTGGAGAGGATGACTGACTTTTTGCCTGGACCTGTTAGCTCGAGCCTCAGTCTGTTGGCATAATATAGAATAGAATAGCCTTTATTGTCATTGTAATGTTAAAAAACATACAACGAAATTGAAAATGTCGCTATTTGACCATGATGCTTGTTTAGCATGCAAATTAGCACTAAACACAAAGCACAGCATATCATGTGAGCATCCATATTTAAGACCCTTTGATGGAATAATTTTAAAACTAGTTAGTGTGAAACATTAAAATAAGAGTCAATCAGACCAGAGACCGTTCAAAATCATCAACAAACTCATGGAGCTAAAGTTAGCTTATAGCTTAACTAGCTACAGCTGAAAAAAAACCCGAAAGTTGTCATCCGTCTGAAATCAAGGACTCAGTTTTTTCCCTTGGTCAGTATGTTAAAATCAACAACCTACACCCTAAAGCCTAATGATGTTATACTCCTTAAAACCTACACCCTCAATATTGACATTTTCTTTACTTCAGCCATTGATATCTCCACAGTGGCTGAACGGATTTTTAATCTTGAAACTGCATTTGAAACGTTCATCTCCCTTCGTTCTTTTGCATTTTGCACTTGATAATTTTTTACAATGTTATTTTATGTCAAGAGACATACATGCTAAGACCCCCTTTTTTAGCTAGCTAGCTACAGTTGATAAAACCTGCCAGTGACAGTTGTCATCTGTCTGAAATCAAGGACTCATTGTTTGAAAAATTAATAAAAAATTGCAATGGTGAACTGGCCATGGTAAACTGCATATGTGAGACCTTTCAAAGGGTTTTATGTTCCCAGCAATGTTTTTTCCTCTGTCAAACATTCAATGTATGTTTCCCTTGGTCAGTATGTTGAAATCACCAGCCTACACCCTAAAGCCTACTGATGTTATACTCCTTGAAACCTACGCCCTCAAACAAACTTTTTCTTGACTTTAGCCATTGATATCTACATTTTAAATGTCTATCTCTCTTCGTTGTTTTGCTATTTGAACTGCAAAGCGATTACCAATCTCTTACAATGTTAGTTTATCAAGGGATCATAAGGATTGGGCCTCTTATTTTGCTAGCTAGCTACAGTTAATAAAACCTGACAGTCATCATCTGCCTGAAATCAATGACCCATTGTTTCAAAATGTACTAGGAATTTAACTAAACTAAATTGGCTACCATCAGCACAGTAAACTTAATATGTGCTGTGCAAAAGACGGGAAAACGTGACAATGACACGTTTAGCAACAGGCGGCCTAACTGGAGATGAATGTATCAACATTTTTATAATCTGTTTATAGAGATATTATGGTGAGTAAATCAAGCTGAAACTGTAAAAGTGAGGGAGACAAAAATACATCCCCAGTTTTTTTTGCTTATTGTGGGATTGAGAAGTAAACAGCCAATGCAAGCAATGAGTCCAACATCTTACAGACTTGGTCACTTAACACACCATCCTTTAACTTCCCATTAAACCCCCTTACACCGCACTCCTGTCTCTCATTCAGGCGTTGTCCAACCTGACAGAGCTGGATGGATGATGCTGCAGAGGCAAAGTGATGAGCTGCCACATGGAAAAGAAAGAAACAGCTTTTCTTTCAGTTATTATAGTCACATCCCACCTCTTATTTCTACTTAACATCTGCTCTTATTTTTTGTTAGCCCTGTTTACCGATGAGGTGGGACAGACTTTAAAGATTCTCTTTAGAGAGGAAGTAACCAGTGATTTCCCTTTCTTCCCAGCGATGTAACTTCCTCTAATAAAAGGCAGCAGATGGTTCAACCCCACAGATCCTGTAAGACTGAGCTGCGTATTAAGCCTGTTGATTCACAGAGGGAGCCGTGGATTACAGCATCGGTTTATAAACACACTTAAGAGGCTCTCCATTTAGACTGTAACCAGCTGGGTTGCTGTAACACATACAAATTAACATAGCAAGTTCATATGGCTGGTAATATATATCAAACCTCTCGAGGATAGTCTAACTTTAAGATTGAGGAGAGTCTTTCAACTAGTACTGAAATTATTCATCAGTTATTATAATCTGTCTATACAAACTTTGATAATCTGTTCAGAAAAAATGTCAAATGTTCTTTGTTTCTATCTTGTAAAATGTGCAAAATGTGCTGCTTTTATTATGTTTTATGTCACTGTAAATTAGATATTTTAGAAATTTTGACAAAACAGACTGTTTTAGGACTTTCCCTTGGGATCCACGAATTGTGATGTCCATTTTTGTATCAATTTCTAGACATTTTACCACCATTTTACAGTCAATACATTGTTAAATTAATAGATATTGAAAATAATTATTTGCCCTAAGCATCTGATAATGTCATCCATCTTGCTTCAATAGGTCTGTTTAGTGTTTCATCAAATCTGTTTGCTTTCTGTTCATTAACACAGATTCCTCCCACTTTCAATCTGTCACGATCCTGTCCTGAGGTTGACTGTTATATTATTTTGGCCATGCCTTCTCTGTGTTTTGATTTTGGTTCCTCTGTTTCTGGGTTTTGGTTTTTGATTCTAGGTTTCATCTGGTCTTGCCCTAGTTCCTGACTTATTCTGTAATTGTCTGGTGTTCTGTCTAATCCTAGTTTCAGTCCTGCCTTGCCCTGTTATGTTCTAGTTCTGTGTTCTTGTTTAGGTTTTGTCTGTTATGATCCCTGTGTTATAGTTGGTCGGTGTTTGTCTGTTTACATAGGTTTCTGTTATTGTCTGGGGTTAGATTCTTGTCTTGTATTTTGTAATATGTGTTCTGTCTGTTTCCCCAATAATCTGCCTGCCTGCCAGTCTCTCTGTTTTCCCTGCTGCCTGCCTCGTTAGCCTTGATCCCTGTCACCTGTGTTGCTCCTGCCCTGCTCGTTAGTCCCTGGTGTTTATATGTTTGGTTTTTCTGTTCAGTTCCAGTCCGGTCATTGTCGTATGAAGAGTGTTCTGCCTGCTTTGGAGATATGTGTACAGTTGTTTTGGATCTTGTCAGCCACCACTATCTGTAAAATTTGTCTTTCCATGTTTTGGATTAAATTCCCTGGAACTCCATTTCCGTTCTCTGTGTCTTGCATTTGGGCTCTCACCTGCTTTGCGCCCTCAAACGTGACACAATCAAATTACTACAAATTAATTGCTAGAGATTCACCGATCCAACAGATACAGATTTTGATACCTCACATCAGGGGATCTCCCGAGGTGCTGATCCGATATTAGTACCCTCTTTTTACCCAAATGTAAAATCTACATACCTCACAGCGGCGAACTCATGGCTATGTAAGGTAATATGTGCTAAAAACTGAGTCAGCGACCCTCCAAATGTTAGCAGAAACACTCTAATAACAATTTCCTAATGTGAATCAGTCATGCCCGGCCAATACCCAAGCTACTCAAGGTCAGTATTGTCCCAAATACAGTCAGTGTATCCCTATTTATTACCTTATAGAAATACACACATGGATAATGAAGCATGTGACAATAATCAGTGTCAGCCCAACACCACATTTCATGATGAACGCTTTGATGCAAACTGGTGCTCAAAATTAAATTCCCTAATGCACTGTAGTTTTAATCAATCAATATAGGCTACTAAATTTTAATCTTACCGCTGAGTTAGTGTGAACACTGTCAGGCGACGCTGTATTCTGGTTTCTAACTGATGATGATTGAAAAGCTGTTTTATTCCTCCCAGTGTAAATCTGCTGCGGGTTGAGGAACAGCACTGTGTGAATACAAATCATAGTGATCATTATTAACAGCAAGAGTGGGGCGCTCGGGGTCAAGAATGAGAGCTCAGATTGAACACGGAGCTTGCTCTCCTGAAGACTTTAGGGAGGTGATATCAGTAATGAAGGTCAGAAGAGGCAAACAGCTGGAAAATTGCTGTAATCTAGCAGGTAATGTAATTTAGGTGAGGAGCTAAGGGCTTTAAATTACCCTCCTCGTGTCTGCGTCCTCTCTGCTGCAGGATCTGTATTAATAACGCACATCTTGGAGCAAAGAGCTTTCCACTGTGCAGCTTTCCCCCAGGGACTGTGAGGAGCTTTATGGATCTTAATGAAAACAACCCAGGTGATGCAACGTGATGTCGAGTCTGAAAGCTGAATACTTTCTCTTGCAGCATAGTCCAAAAACAACGCTGAAGATCTAAAGATGAAGTGCAGTCAGCACCTCATGGTAATATAACCTTCAACTCTCTTTCTGCTACTTTACTCTAAAACAACTGCCGACGTGCAAGAACAGTGGAAGCTTTTCCAAACCGAGGATGCTGCGTCTGCTGCTGTTGAGGTGTGTGTGTGTGTTCAGGTGTTTGGCTGTCATCAAAATCAGACAAACACACACACACACACAACAGGGATGAAAGAAGCCAACAAGACTACAGCGGCTCTGTGAGGCTGTGCTGAGACACAGCTTTGAGCCAAATACTAACGTCAGCATGCAAACATGCTCATGTGTTAGCATTCTTACTTTCACTGAGGCTGATAGTTTTGAAGGTATTTGATCATCATAAAGTAAGGTACCAAAGGACATGGATGAGTTGCGCAATGTCCTCCCGGATCCATTTTTAATATATATGTTTACTTATAATCTTGCCAACCTGATGGGCCATGCTGTATTTTTACTATGTTGGTCTATTCTGTACATCTACTGCATCTGTCCTGGGAGAGGGATTCTTCCTCTGTTGCTCTTCCTGAGGTTTTTTTCCATTGTTTCCCCTTTTAAAAGTTTTTTTGGGGGGAGGTTTTTCTTAACTAAATCAAGGGTCAAAGGATAGAGGCAAATGTCAGATTTGCGATATTGGGCTATTTATTTCACGGTTCTGGTGTGGTGGCTGTGTGTTTTTAGTGTTTCTTGATTTAGTTTGTAGTTGCCTGCCTCCAGTGTCATTATCTTGTTTTACTTGCTGTGTACCTGTCTCATTCCCCTGATTGTCTTCACCTGTGCCTTGTTATCCTCACCCCTCCTGTGCATATATAGTGGTTGTCTTCCAGTTGTTAGTTTGCTGGTTCATTGTTTCATTCTTGTTCTCCATTGTAGATCGTTGTTACTTTGTCTCTGGATTATGCCTCGTGTTCTGTCATGGATTATAAAACCTCACTCACCGTACCTCCGATGTGCATGTGTGTGCACATTGATTCCCAAACCCCAGTTCCACGAAGAAACAGGACTAACAATAAAAATAAAATTGGCTTGGTTAAACTTGAATTTCTGTGCATAATTTCACCAGTAGTTGAGATCTCAAAAACATAAATGTCAACCTTATGGTGGAGCTACAGGAGAAGTCAATGAATCACCAAAGACAGTCCATTCAGTCGATGCTGAGATATTCCACTACATAAGTGTCAACTTTGACCTGCTGGTGGCGCTACATGAAAAGTCAGGATATCATGGATTCCTCCATGGATATTCATACCAGCTTTCATGGTCATCTATCAAATAGTTGTTGAGATATTTCAATCTAAACCAATTAGTAGACTGACTGGCAACACTGCTGCTAAAATCAGCTGAATCCATGTTAGAAGCAGAGCAAGATGAATACATTTAGCGGAAGCTTTTATCCAAAGCGATTACAATTGCTCTATACGTGAGTGGTTGCATTCCTCTGGAGCAACTAGGGGTTAAGTGTCTCACTCAGGGACACAATGGTGGTTGGGTCATAGTCAAGGATTGAACCCGGGTCTCTCACACCAAAGCCATGTGTCTTATCCATTGCACCATCACCCCCTTAGAATAGGAGCGGTGAATAAGTTATATAAAAAAGATTTTGTATTAGTTCAATAAATTACTTAGATGTGTTTCTCCTCTCAAATAAAAGGTGGAAAAGCAGCTTCATTAAAAAAGCAGAGGAAAGACTCAAAATTAAGTAACATCTCTTGGTAACACTTTATGTCTGTAATTTCCAAATAGTTTCCCCAAATATTCCTCAGAAGTTTCCTATAAGGAACTATATAATTTAGTGTTCAATAAGAACACAACAAACTAATTAAGTCTAATTAATTGTTGGCGCAATCTAGAGAGTCTTAAAGTAAGTGCACAGCTGAACATATAATACATACAACATATATGAAGACTAAAGTTATTAATAATGAATAAATAATGAATTAACACTTATTTTGGGAACTGTTCTTTCAAAGAAATACCTATTTTTCCTGTAATTATTAGCATCATACTACATGATTATTTCTAGGGCTCTGCGATATAACAAAAAATTCATATCCCGATCATTTTTTGTAAATTCAATAAAATATCCAACATTAACATTAACTTTCACTGCATCATAAAGGTGGGGTAACTTGTGCGATTCTGGAGAAATCCAGTAACATGACAAATATGATAGGGAGTGAATAATGACACAGCAAGTAATGTAACTATCGTTAGCTAGGTTGTGGGTTAGCAAACTGTTGCTACTTGCTGCTGCAAAGCTAATGAGAGGACAAGACGGTCCCAGAGCGGCACAACAGCTCCAGACTGCAATACTCACAGCTGTTATAGCCAACATCACAACAACAGGAAGTCTTGGTGAACTAGAAAGTCAGCTGAATATTTGTGGGCAAGCCATTAAAAGTTACCTGACACACAGATCATGCCTGGAGCTGCTGGAATAGTGTTGCGTGGCTCAACAGACTCTGTCTTTTTGTTATGAGCAAGCCTCGCTCTCCTCCACGTTTGTTTATCCTGAATGCAAATTTCTTTTCCGCAACACCGGCATATGCGTTATATGTGTTATATATTTGTTTTACATTGGATGTTCGATAGACGTCGAATATCCAATGTAAAAAACTAGCTTCACTGGGGTGCAAAAGCAAGAAGATACACTTATCCAGTTTGACACAGGGATAAAAAACTGAGAAGGAAAAGACAGACGAAGAGAAGAAGAGAAACAGATCCACTGTAGAATACAACGACAAAAAAGAAGCGCTACCAGCTTGGGCAGACACTGTGGAATTTTAATGGGTCTGGCTTTGCTGAGGGTCCCCTTTCCTGGCGGGCTGAGCTGTCCCTGAATAATTTATGTGACACAGCAAGGTTAGCATAAACCAGAGGTACACAACTCCCTTTCCTCAGGCCTGCGTTCAGTCCAACCGGAGCAACAGTATAACCTCATGCATCACAGGTTTATCCCTGGCTGCTCAGACATTTCATACACCCACTCCTTTAGCTGTCCGGACAATTTTTCAAGTCCTGTGTTTGTTTTCTGGCCACACTCGTGTTTCAAACTGTCAGGTCTCTAGTTAAATAAAACAAAAACGCCATGATACCTCATGTGCTGCAACAACAAAAAAGTGTAGCAAAGCTAAAAGGCCAACATCAGAAAATATATCACTTTTTAGATCATCACCAGGTCACATGAGCAGGCACATGTTTCTGGTTATTATTAGCTAAAACGTAGGTGTGTCGGTCCACCACGTCAATCCAGACTGAAATATCTCAACATCTATTGGATAGATTGGAAAGTTTGCACAAACATTCAAAGTCCCGAGAGGAGGAAATGTACAGATTTTGATGATCCTCTAACTTTTCAGCCAGCACCACCAGCAGGTTGACATTCTTGTTTTTTAGTGGAACATGTTGACCACTTCTGCACCGATTGCTCTGAAAGCTGGTGGAAATGGCATAATACTACAACTACTCAACATCAACATGTTAGCATTGCCATAGAGGGCATGTTAGCATGTTGTTGTTAGCATTTAGCAACAGCAAATATAATAGGGTGACCAGACGTCTCCAGTTTTGGTGGCTTGTCCCTGTCTGGAGCTGTCCACGTTTTTAACTGTGTGTTAATCATAGACTGTCTAAGGTGTTAACAGACCTGAAATCAGATTTTACGTGTCCAGAAAGACAGGACAGCAGGGCGTACAGGTGTCATGCCGTGTCCGCGGGAGCGCGCAGCATGTAACAAGTTTTCAAAAGTTTATCTTTAATAAGCATTTATTCATTCTGTAGACGTTTATCAGATATTTATGTGTTAATTGAACTTGGGTTTGTAAGTTTAAAAAAAGGCGAGTGTGCAGGGATGGGTGCAAGAGACAAAAGATATTTGTTACGTCTTTTGAGTTTCTTTAAAGTATGGTTAAGTTGAAACATGAACATAATCAACTAATTTTACACTGCAGATTAGTCATGTATTCAATTTCTAACTAAAATATAGACACTTTTGTGGTAAACAAGAAAGGATTAGTGCCACAGGTGGAGGGGTTAAATGTAAACTGAAACTAACTTGGAATTTAAATCCTCTTAAAGGAGGCTTCAAAAAATGAGGTTAAAGTATTTAAAAGAAATCCCTGTGAGCTAAAACCTCAGATTTCCTCCTGTTCTGAACTGCTTTTTCTACCAACAGCTCCGTTCTACGTAATACGGAGCCAGACGGAGCCAGTGTTCCATATTTGTGCTCCCATAGCAACAGCTCAGTCTGCCTGTTCTGCCTAGCAACAACAACAGCCTGGTAACATGCTTCAGGTCTTGGCCAATCAGAAGACAGTGGGCTTTGACGGGGGGGGGGGGGGGGCTTAAAGAGACAGGAGCATCAAGAGCTTGTTTCAGACAGAGGCTGAAATGAAGGCCTACATGAAGAGCCAGTATAAGAAAATAAAATATTTTTTTGAACTTTGAATCATGCAAAGCTGCCATAAAGGAGTCACAGAACTACAATATAGGTCTTGAAAAGCAGTTTAATAGGTCTCCTTTATCCTGAACTGGAAAGAAGTATACATATGGTTAAGTTGTTTAACTTGAAACTGTGAGTTAGTTAATAATGCAGAAATACACAGTATGTTGGTTAGACTCGTTAAGGGAAGTTTTCTTTCATCGATTAAGTAAAATAATTATTTTAACTCAAAGTTCGAAACAAGGTTTTAAAAAGTTCAGTCAACTAAAAAAACAACATTGAGACAACTACAACACTGTAGTCAACTTTATGAACTTTAATTTGTGATTTAAAACAAAGGAGTTAACTTTCAGGTGAACGTGCGTTTCCAAGTTAAACTAACCTGAAATGTCTTACAGTGTACATTCTGACTTCCCTATCCCTATGGCCTCAAGCCCGCTGGTGATTTAGTGTCATTCCTACTTTACTAAAACAGTTGCTCACTGTAGTTTTTTATCAAACTTTACTCAAACAGCAGAAAATAGTGCATTTGTTAGGGGCTACTTTCAGCGGTGGATTCATCCATCTGTAGCGCTCTAGTGAGAGTCGGTGTATGTTGGATTAAGTAAACTTATTTGTGTGTTTCTGGGTCATGAAGGGACACGAATAGGGAGCTAAACACTAGAATCTATCATAACGTCAGGTTGTTCATGTTATGGTGTCCACCCTCCCTCTCCTGTACATGCATTTAACTTAAACTGGATCCCGTATTTAGAGCCAGACGTAATGTTGTCATGGCACCAACTGCACCATCGTGTCTGTCCTCCCCCTCGCTGTCGCTCTCTGTCTGTCGCCCATATAACAAACGAACGATGGCAGCAAACAGCCATGCTGCTGCTGATGTCACCAGTTACCATGGCAACCGGTGCTCAACCGTGACGCTGAACTGGGGGGGGGGGGGGGGGGGGGGGGGGGTGCATGTGTATACAGGTAATAATGTTCATTATCAAAGCTGGTGGTTCGGATTGTTTTTTTCATCTCCCTGTCTATTGTAGTATTATTATTATTATGTTGTTGCTGTTTTTATCTTTTTGGGTATTTTTATTCCATTTATTTTTAATTGTCTGATTTTATTTGCCTCATGTTTTAATCCTGGTTCAACCATGCAAAGCACTTTGTAACGTTATTTTGAAAAGTGCTGTATAAGGTTTATTATTATTATTATTAATATCCACCTGTGCATGCTTTCCACAAAAAAAAATTATATTTTCTTGCAATTTCAAAATGTAAATTGCTGTTATGAATCTTTTTTTTTTAAATATGTCATAATGGTAAAATGAAAACAATCTACCGAGTCCAATAAGATTTCTTTTTTTTTTTCATCTTGTGTGCAGAAGTTATTTTCTTGTTCCCACAAGATAATTATTTTGTGCACACAAGCTAAAATAAAAAAAAATATCCTCTTATGGGATTTCAGGGGCTCCATAACAATCTAACATTGAACTTATAAACTCAATAAATAATGTTACAAAAAGCTTTGTCCTGAAATGCATTATTTTATTTTATCCCAAAATGCACAATGTTTTTCAGCCGTGATAAGTGTCTACAGTCTTTTTCACAGGCTGCATACAGACCCCAAAAAAACTCCAACAGGACGATATGGCAGCTTGTATGCTGCCTTACTGGAGCGGCTGTGTGTCTGGGCGAAATCAAACTTATATCTCAAGACCTCTTAGAAAGCGAGTCAGGTTTTGACTTAAAAGAGCACCTTCAGACACATTTTAAGACATTTGATCATTTGTGATCCTTCTGCACAGAGACGCTCAAACATCCAAACGAAGTAATAACAAACAAAACACACCTTTGGGTTAAATTCCACTGAGTATCCAACCTGTCTTTCTCGCTCTTGGACGGTGTTGTTTGTATGTTATACTGCTTTCTAACCACCAGCACTGCGGGTTACCTTACTAACTGCACACACTCAGTAACAAACACTCAACGTACACAAGTTTCAAAACATGAAGCCACTATCAAATAAATAATTTCCACTAACAACAAATAGGATTATCATACTGATTAAATTCTCACTCCTAAGTAATAATATGCACAACTTATTTATAATAAGTTTTGGCTTTTATTTATTTGATTATTTTAATTTAACAGGGTAAGACTTGATGTGATCAGTGATCTCTTTAACAAGGGGCAACCTGGCCAAGACAGCTGCATGAAAAAGGTTACAGACCTTACCTACAAGAAATGTAAAAAATATACATTTACGTGTAAATAACTAAACTAAATTTAAAATACCTATGCACAGTGACAAGTACCAGCCAATTTATTCATCCTTGCTCTTATAGAAGCCATAACATAGGAGTCTTTTTAAAGGCCGTTCTAAGTGAGAGGAGGACATAAAAGCTTTCTTTCCCTCTTTGCTCTTGCAAAAATCAGCAACTGTAAAAATGTGTTATCAAACACTAAACTTAAATGCTTCCTTTTCCTTGATTTATTGCTAATTTGACTAAAACATGGTGATTTGTGTGCATTTATTATTGTCATAGGGAGAATACTTTAGTGTGTATTTGTACAAAATTATCAAATGAAACACAATCCTTAGGCATATGGAGCACCATCTGTTCTGCAGAACAACGCCACCCCTGTGACCCTCTAACCGTGTTCTTCGGTGCTCTTGTTCTGGTACAGTATGACACGATGACACTTTAAACTCCTGACCTCCCACCGGCCTTCACACACAAACCTCAACTCCAAACTCATAAAATACCTCCGACTTCCAGCTTCCTTGTACAAACAGCCTAACATCCCTCATCAGCTCCTTTAATTTCTACATGATCCACTCACCTGGATCATGTAGAGCTGAGCAATGCGGTACTCCTCCACGCTCATCGGCATGGGGATGCGATACTCCTTGATCAGCATGGTTGTGCTTGAATTGGTCCAACTGTGTGTTTGTGTGTGTGTGTGTGTGTGTGTGTGTGTGTGTGCGTGTGCGTGTCCTCTCGGCCGGCTTCGCTACCCAAGCAGCATGTTCAAACAGCGAGGATGGGAGTCATCGTAATTCACACCTAAGAGAGGAGAAAAGAAAATACTTTCAGTGGGATGGAACTTTAAGAATATGTATATTTACAGCTTCCAGCATTACTTACAATAGTAGTAGTTAGCATGTTTGTCTCAAGGATTAAACCTGCGATACACAAGCCAACACATCCTGTGTGTGTCCTCCTGCCCTCGTACAGATCTATTACAAGGTAATCCACTGACCCAGCAACATCCTGAAATCCCTCAGCAACCTAAATCCCAACGCTGTCCACACACTCAAGATTCAGCCAAGTTGTGGTCGGCGCAGCCTTTAAATCCAACAAAGCTTTTACTGTGAGTCCTCTGCAGCGCACATTTAGTACTTAAGTACAACAACATTGAGCTGCTTGTACTTTATGCGAGTATTTAATTTTCCTGCTACTTTATATTTCCACTACATTTAAGGAAAAAATAATGTACTTATTTACTCCACTTCATTTATTTGACACCTGAAGTTAAGAGTTATTTTACAAGATTTTACATAAAAATCATACGATCAATTTATAAAATGATGATTTGTTTAGAGCACAAAATTTGTGTCAAATAATTTTAGTCCTTAAAAGGAACCTATTATGCTTTTCCTTATTTTCGATAAATTATGATCAGTGTTTGTTTTGTTTACCTGTTTCTATTTTATGCTGATGTGTTTCTTTATCATATTTATATATTTATTTTGTTTTGTTTCACTGCTATTTTGGGTGGAGCAAGGTTAAGGAATTATTAAGTATATAGGGTCGGCTCAATAAGCCTTCATCTTATTTTTGTGTCAAAGAATATAATGTTTGATATGTTTTTATTTTTCATATAATGATTTAGTATTTTTTGACTACATTCATAACCGTATAGTCGATTTGTTGTCACTGTGTATAACTGACCGAAACTAAAATATTTATATAATGTTACTAAATCGGATGTTCATCCTAAACGTGGCCAAAGTTTAAAATAATGAAGTAAAAGTAAGTCCTTCAGACAGTTCATTGCCGGGCTGACATCATCTGCTCCTAATCTGCTCCAACGACAGTACGTCCACAAAGTACAACCCGTCCACCCACTCAGTTTGCTCGTGGCGCTTTCTCCAGCGCTGGCGCAGTGAAGATCTGCCAGACCACTCAGGTCAGGACTACTCTTCAAGTTATTGGAGGTTACTCAGTATGTCTCACAGCAAGTTAGTTAGTTTCTTGATGGACAGATGACTTTAACTTCTGCAAATGGTAGCTGCAGAAAACCTCCTCCTCCCGGAGTGCCAAAGCTCCTGGGCTAGTGTTGTAAACATCAACACTGCAGTGCTGGAGGGCAGGGTGGCAAGTTCAGTTAGCAGCAGTAACTTTAAGGCTATCTGTCCATCCAGAAATGCCACAAAATATGATCCAGAATCAGTGAATACAGTTTTAAAAGTATGCTTTTGTACAGTAATCAGTAAGGCCCCGGCCACTCATATCTGGTACTGACACCGGCCCCCAGCAACATGCTCCGAGGTAGCATCATAAAGG
Source organism: Micropterus dolomieu (assembly GCF_021292245.1). Lineage (NCBI taxonomy): Eukaryota > Metazoa > Chordata > Actinopteri > Centrarchiformes > Centrarchidae > Micropterus > Micropterus dolomieu. The sequence goes on along the minus strand of NC_060162.1, from coordinate 4,403,649 downwards.
GCCATTTTAAGTATAACTGTGAATCATGTAAAGCTTCTCTTGTGGAATCGCAGAATTAAAATATAGAGCAGGAAATGAGCATAATCGTTCCCCCTTTTAAGCGAAAAACAAGTTGTGAACACAACAATAACTTAATCTTAAAGTTTAACTTGATATGATGATCTTGTTCTGCAAACAGTTGTTTATTTACACATCCAGCAGTTACAGAGCAACATTATCATTCATATGAAGTCGTGTTTGTGTCACCTGATGAATGTAAGTCCAACACTCACTCCCTTTTTGGTTCTGTTTTGCTAAACCGTGCTCTGGATATTTTTCTGCTTCTTTTGTTCTTTGCCAATCACATGTCTGGTAAAAGCTCTGAATACTTCTTCCCCACTGAGCCTCTGATCTGTATGTTTTGCGGCTCTCCCTCTTTGTCCATAAAGAATATAGTATTTAGGGTAATTGCTCACTATCATCACTGCCATCCTTTCTTCTAACATCATCACCTGTCTTTCCAAACAGTAGCGACACAGTGTTCGTGAGGCTGCTCCGCTGTACGTCCACCTGTCTCGTGAGCTTAGGACCGTCACATGACAAAGGCCACTTAATCTCAGACAGATTAGGAAAAGACTGTAAATCTGACGCTGTTTTAACATGAGAGAAAGGAGGAGGAGGAGGCGAAATGTTAAATTAAAAACTCCTGTGTGTCCAGTGTGTAGTGTACCGGTTGTGTCCCACTGTCTGTCCATATGTGCATGATTAGGCTATGCATGTTTGGTCAAGCTGCTGTGGTAGATGATCCGTAGAGGTCAGGACGTACAGTTTGACAGTGAAAGCAGCCTGGAACCTCTTCCTGCCAACAACACGGGGCTTCCTTAGCTTATTAATATTTATTTTAAATCTAGAATTTCAGCTGTGCTAGCAGCATGTCGGTCTATTTATCCACAGCTTTGATACAGACTGAAAGCTCTTAACAACGGTTGGATAGGTTGCCATGAAATCAGGTTACTCCTGATTTCGGTGATCCTCTGACTTTTCATCTAGCGCCATCATCAGGTCAATAGTTTATGACCAAATACCTGCAAAATTATGACTGTAAAATCATGTTTTGTCCGTCACAATTTCTCAGAGGGGATGTTTTCTAATTTCTTACCCTAAAATACCAAAGATATTTATTTTACAATCATATAAAATAGGCCTGGGAATCAGGCAGATCCTGTTCAAATAGATTTCCACCCGAAGTGGATCCAGACACAATCACAACCTGATACTGACAGAGGCGCGTCGATCCACCAGTCCTGCTTTGAAAACTTTCACTGTTCTGATTGGTTGTAGGTCCGTCCAGCACAGCGCACCTGACTCACAATACGCATTTGCGAATTAGTCATGAACCCCCCCCGAAAAAAGAAAAATCGTCACATTTGAGAAAATGTGAAAACTATGAAATGGATTGTCATGAAATTTGGAACAAACATTCAAGATTTCCAGATAATCAGTCCTGCTGACTTTGGTGATGCCCTGACTTTCCATAAAAATACCTGCAAAAATAATGACTAACCATCAACAACAGTGGTGCTGTGTGATTTAAATGAGAAAATGTTAACATGCTAACACGCCAAACATCAGCATGTTAGCATTATCATTGTGAGCATGTTCATGTTAGCATTGTTTCAAAGCACTGTTAGGCCACTAGTCCAAGTCAGGCTTATTCATCACCTCTGCCTTAAAAATAAACAATATTCAAAATTAAAAGATGTAGATTATGAAAGAAATAAAGTGAAGTGAAAAAAAATAAAGTGAATTTAAAAAACTTAAAATGTTACTTAAGATATTAAAGAAGATTTAGTTTTAACCAATAACAGGGTTTCTCCCAGGAATTTGTAAATAGCCACTCTCATCAAATATGTGGCATTTGTTGAGTGATGTAGTGTTTAGCTCTTTTTTCATTGAAGGTTCATGTTTTATTTCATTAAAGTATTTTGTTTTTTCTGATGTTATCAGAGCTGGTCTTTTTTCAGACCCATGTCTGGTTTAAAGAGGTGGTATTGTGCTTTTTGGCTCTCTCCTTTATTGAGTTATATATATTTTCTGTGCATGTAACAGGTTTGCAAAGTGAAAAAGCCCAAAGTCCAGCCCAAACGAAGTTCCCATCTCCCACAGAAAACTCTGCTCTGAACTGCTTGAAAACAGCTCGTTTGTAGTCCTGGCGTTTCCCTTTGATCCCTGTGACGACACAGGGATGAAAGCTAAATGCGCCTCATATAACGCTCGCCAAGCGGCTACTCCAACACGCCCTCAGAAACACTGGCGGAAAAACAGTGAGCTGCAGCAGACAGCTCTCCTCTCCCTTCCAAACACTTGCTACCCTCCAGGCAGTCAGTGGACATAAAGTTGTTCCTGTGATGTAGAGACAGAGCTCAGTTAAAACTTTATAGGATGAAAGATACTTTTGTTACAGATTAATAACTCACCACTCTGAAACTCTTGCTCCAGTCCATGTTGCCAAGCTGGTCGGCAACATGTGCAGCTGAACCGAAGCTGTTTACCGGCTTCTCGCTGACCCGCCCTTCTCTGCTTCTGATTGGCTAGTAGTCCTTAACTAGGAACTGCGCATGTGCTACTCCCAACCAAGATCATTTAGAGACAAGATGTATCACTCCATAGCTAAAACAAAGCCTTCAACACAGGGTGAAAAGAGGAGCTGCAGCAATGTGCAGTGGGAAAATTTATTTTTAGATAATTAAACCATGTAAACCTGTTCTGGTACAACCCCTAAATAAGATGTTGAACCTGAAAATGAGCATAATACCACCTCTTTAAAAAAAAGCGGGAAACCCTGGATAATAATTATATAAATTAGTAGCACTGAATCTTACTGAAGTATCACCTCTGCTTGTTAAGATGTTCGGGAAGATGAAGATTACATGACTAATGGATATATTTATCTGAAAGTTTTCATGTGATTACAAATTGTAGAAACCACCCTGAACTTAAAAGAAAGAGTTTGACACTGCTAATATAGATATGTACATTTCGTCACTTTATACAAAAGCTTTAATTTTAGAAATGGCTCATTGTGTCCTTTAGCAAAACATCTCAATAGTTCACTGAATCACAGTGAGGCTTTCTACATGAAATATTCTCCATATTCTCTATTCTTTAATTCCCGTGACGCATAAAACAGCTAGAGGTATTAAAACTGCAGTGCCCTGTGTTAACCATGAATGAACAATTGAATCCAAGCTTCTCTCCAGAGGCTGAAATGTACAACCTTATCTGTGCTCTGATACAATTACAGCAGGGAGATGTGGAGAGTGGCATTTCTCACTGAATCCTGTGAAGAATAAGTCCTTGACCGACAGAGGAACCGCTATATATAGACACACAGTAATCCCTATAAAGCAAAATGTGAGACAGAGACAGATGAAAACTGACACATAAACAGATAGCCATGCATGAAGACCGAGCCTTTTGTTTTTTATTTGCCTCGATCAGCCAAAATGAGCTGTGAGTCAGCACATCAGATACAGCAGCATCCATTCACACAGACTGAAGAACAAACTCAAGAGGATGATGGTTTACAGCGAGGATGTTATGTTATGAGGATGTTAGAAGAGTGCATTACTAGAATAACATTCCTTTTGTTTTATGTCACTGTAAAGTAAATATCTTTTGGGTTTGTTTTGGTCGGACAAAACAAGACACTGGGGCCTGTTTACAGTTTAGTTTATTAATAATGGCAATAATCGTTAGTTGCAGCCCTTGGTACTACATGACGTGTCTAGCTCTGGTCAAAGTGATAAATGTTTTAGCAACTTTCAGCTCATTGTTTATTTGTCCCGCCCAAAACATTACTGTTCTGATTCACTTTCACTGTTCTCATAGCGTCGCTTTTTGGCCGCATCAGGCAGCTTTTCAGAGAAAAAGATATAAAAAGCCACTGTCCACTACCTGCTCAGCAGCAAACAGCAGGCAGACAGTTAGAGACTAGCAGGGGAACAAAGTGGGGCATTTAGCAGCTTAAGAGTCAGATATTTCCCTCTGGTGGAGGCCAAAAACAGAGCTAAAAAAGAATATCAGACTTACACTCATCAGGTGGCCAGAAACGTGACTCTAAATGAATCATCATGTTGATTTTTAACTGCTGCACTTGTAAATAAGCAACTGTTTGCTAAGAGCTTACTAATGTGACGCCCCTGGTGCATGCTGGACTTAAAATAAGGCATGCTGGTTAGGAATTGTGTCAGACTTTTGCTGGCGCTGCAAAATGTCACCAGTCACATGACGTTGAAACCTCTGGCGGCCACTTTTTACCAGCTGCACAAAGTTGGAACCACACTATTGACTGATCTCGCGGCATTTTGCAAATTTCAGCTCACAGTAAGTACATGGTAGAATGTGTCTGACTTGATGGCGCAGTCACCTGCAGCTCATGAAGTCAGGGAAAGTCATCTTGAACGTATCTAGTGTTACGTTCACAGCTTGTTTTCAAAATTCAGTTAATGCAGGTTTAAGCAATAAAATGTGACAAATGTCCATAACATGTTTCAGTTCAAATTCCTTATTTTGTCCTGAGTCTCAAAGATATTCAATTCACAATGATACACAACAGAGAAAATCTCCAAATCAGTCACTTTTTGTCTCTTTTTCTATCAAGCGACTAATTGATTAAATCACTAATTGTTTCAGCACTAGAGAAGTTTACGTATTATCCAGCTCTATTAACATTTTTGTCATTCAATATTTTACTGCAAAACTGTCTGTCTGAACACAAAATTAATAAATAGCCCGAGACACAAACATAAAGAACAAAATACAATACAGAAGTTAGTATATAGGCAAGTGCGTCATATTATCCGATGTGTGTGTTTTTGTGTATTCATATTGCACGCCCAGTGGAAACATAAGCCACAATAAGCTTCGCTTCAGTCCTTAATAATAAGCTGAGCACTTACCCCTGAAAGTAGAACATTAAAATATTGAGCTCTAACTTGGCAGGCAGCCACATACTTCAATCACATTTTTGCAGAATAGCAGGAGGTACTTTATCAACATGTGATGTAATGCTTTTCATCTCAACATCCTTCAATATCTGTTTCTGAATATGGCTCCATTCCCTCTCATTACTTTGGGAAGGTCCTCTGTGGAGTTCAAACCTAAACAAAGTTCCCTTGGGCTTTTGGCCAATTTCCCACAGAGCTACCAAACCACAGCATGTAGGAAATTAGCTTTCTGTCTTCCCTGCGTACCTCTATCCACTCTCATCCATTTAACTGAAGAAGTTTGCATTAGGAACAGCATTAGGAATAAAACACAGAGCCAATCAAAAAAGATAATTGGCGTCTTTAGAAATCAACAACTGCGAGCACTGCTGGGTGGCTCAAATTGCCGTGATGGTGAGAAAACCTTTTCACAATCACCAGAACAGGAGATTGTCTTCATGCAGCCGCTGGGAAATATCCAAACAATCCTAACGTTTCCTGGTTAAATTTGAAAACCTCCAAACTGAACTCACAGAATAAAAATCAGTCTCCGCCTCCGCAGAGACATTAAATGTCTCATCTGCACGACTAAGAGGGTGACTGGCTGCCAGCTGCCCTCGATCAAAGTCCTGTGTGACGGCAGACTGAGAAGGCCTACAGCTAAATTGAACAAAATTTGCCACCGAGCCAACCGACTCGCAGGAAAACAGCTCTGGTCCATTAAACACAGCATCTCCTGCCAGCAGCTTGTTCCCTGGGGCCGGCTTTCTGCTCAGCCGATCCCCTGAAAAATGCGCCCCATCCTACCATCCACCCATTCACAATAAACTCAAACACTGTGTGCACCATCTTACCACAGAAGACTGCGACTGTTTCAGCCTGGATGTCGAGAGCTGCGACCACTTATCTCTCTGGTGCCGGCTATTTATGCAACTCTGCCCTTTGCAGCTACCACTGCTCTAAAAAACTATAAATATGATCAGCAGAGATCCAAAAGGTGTTATTACTTATTCTATTAAAACCACAGTGGTGTACAGGGCTACATACAACACTAGTTGAGGAGTCACTTTGGGGCAGCGGAAACAAGCTGTAAACATAAAATGACCTTCTAAGATAACTTGTGGAACGTGTTTGTAAACACTTGCCTTCTTTCAAATGAAACAACATTATCAATCATTTGAAGTCGTGTTTGTGTCACCTGATGAATGCGAGTTTAATATTCACTCTCTTTTAGCTCTGTTTTTGGTCTCCACCACCTCCTGAGGGAAATTAGTGGCTAAATGCTCCACTATGTTCACCAGCTAGTTGCTAACCGTGTCTGCTGTTTGATGTTCGGCAGAAAGTAGATTTGTCAGAGCTTTTTTGTAAAAGACAGCTTATTGCTGCTGCTAGAAACAACAGCGTGAGCGCTGTGAGTAAAGTTATTGGCTGTAAAGCCGAAACAATCATCTGAAAGGTGCTAACACGTAGCCTAGAGGTAGAGTTGAGGAGATCTGCAGAGTCAGGTGATTATTCTCTGTAAATTTGTCATATTGAGTGACATTGTTAATATAAAAATATTGATTATGGATGCTCCTTACATGAGCTTTGTGTTATCATAATATAGCTATATAGACTGAAGACGGGTTTCCCGTTTACAAACAATCGAGGTTAAGTGTGCAGCTGGCATGATAGGGCTGAAACGATTCATTGAGAAATTCAAATAACTCGATTACTAAAATGCATGCTTCATTTAATCCAAATAACTATACGGCGCACTGTTTCGCCCGGAATGATTATTACTGTTATTATCATAAGTGAAGACGACGTGATTTGATGGTGCTCATTGCAAAGTGGAGGAAGCTTTCCTGTCATTACTTGTGTTTGTGCAGTTTAAAGCAACACGACTCCTCTTGTTGATGATGTTTTCTACCATCTCATGCATGAGCATCTCACAATGACATCAGAAGCGTATGTATCAGCCACACTGTAATCTCACACGCAATAGAAAATTTAAGGGCAAGAAGCTCTTTGTTACACATCGCAGTGTGATGCACCCAGATACATCTGATTCGATTCTTCAACGGTTACAGAAGCGACATGGGTCCTGCTGCACTAACAAGATCCCCTGACGGGATTTGTCTCTGCTTTTTATAATCACAACACACGGATTTAAAACACACCACGGCATTCCTCACATCTGAAGACACAACACGTTGGCTTGCCGAATGACTCAGATGACGTCTGCCACTGACACAGGCAGGCCGAAGATGACAAACACACTGAGTATAATTTCTCTGGGTTTAATGAGAAATCCCAAGAGTCAAGTACTGTACTAGGCGCTCTTATTGCATACTTCAATTCTCATTTAAATGAGCAGAACAACATGGCAATGTAGATTTCAACATGGTAGAGTCAGGAGCTGTGGATGAACTGCACATAACAGCAAAATATTTACAGCAACAATTCAACAGGGATGTTGATTCAGATGCTCTTTAATGTCTTTTCTGTATTGTAAGTATTACGTGGGATAGTGATTTTCCACAGCTTCCTCCCATCAGCAGTCACTACTCACAGATGAACAACTCCCTGACCATGCAGCACATCACAAACATGTGTTGCACCCAAGACAAGAACCTTGGCTGCAACATCGTTAAAGCAGTAACGCATGATCCAACACATCAAACATGAATCTATCGCTAGTCCCCACCTAAAACTGCAGCCAGCTGCAGATCCTCAACCTAATGTGTCTTTCCATCCACATCAGTCTGAGCCACAGTCCAACAGGCGGGCATCCATGTTTCATGGCATCATCTAAATTAACTGTATTTTCTTAACTGTGAAAGGAAACAGCTCAGAAACGTTTCAACCTTGCGATTAACGGCAGTATTTTACACGTACAAGTAGGAGAAAGCAGATGTTTACCTCGCAGAAGGAGACACTTAACCACAGCAACTGATCCACTGAGCAGAGGATTAGGTGCCATTGCAGATCCTGGTCCCACAGAGACCAGCAGCCCAGGCATCCTTCCACCCCATCCCTGCACGCCGCTCCTCTCCTCTGCCGTCTGCTGTCAGCCAATCCTCGCCGGCTCACCCCCCCTGATCGGGAAGGAGCTTCTCTTTATAAATCCTCGCTGAGAAATAAGAGAAGGTATCATCTCTCTCTCTCTCTTTCTCCCCACTCCCCCTCCACCTCCCTCCACCCCGAGGAAGCTCTGTTACCATGGATACGCACGAGGCTGGAGCCTGATTGGTGGAGTTTGTTGTGATGCAGCAAGTCGGTGGTGCAGCCCACCAGATTGATTGCCTTTCTCAGTGCACATCGTTCTCCAACGCTGAGCCAGAATTGGTTCTCCCTGCTTGTTCAGTGATTGCACCTCATCAAGTAAGCTTTGGACAGACAATACAGCAATTTGTGTTCAATAAGAGACCTTATAACTCAGTTTAAAGTTTACAGTGTTAAGCCCTTGTGTTTTTAATTTCTAATTATAGTAAATCTCATATTCTTCCTCTCACATGCACACGTGGAAAATTGTTAAAGACTTCCACTGATATAAATCTCTTTTTGATAGAATTGAACGAAGACTAATTACAAACCTTAAAAAGTTTACATATATTATTGTATTCAAAGAGTTGTTCATTTATTATTATTATTATTATTATTAATTTATGCCATATTCAATAATAAGCTTTCTTTCTGTTTGTACACCACGTCTTATTTTTAACCAAGCACCTAGAGAAAGCAATGATAAAAAAGATTATAAAAACCTTTTTTAGCTGATTAACCTATAGACATAACTGTATATAAAATGCAAGAAAACAGCATTAAGGTGATGTTTTCAAATGGCTAACAGATTAAAACCCATGCATTTTTATTTTACAAAGATACATTTGCAAATTTTTTTGTCACTTACTCATTTGGTCTGCAAAATGCCAGATAACAAGTTCAAGGTGCTGCTTTCAAATGTCCTGTTTTGCCCGATCAACAGTCCAAATATATTAATTTTACAGTGATTTTACAAAGACATTTTGTCATTTTAACTTCGCCAAGTGTTGCAGCTCGAACGTCTAGAGGAAGCAACGATCAAGAATTGTTATAAACACCTAATTTAACAGTTTACAGTGTCCAACAATTAGGTGTAAAATCTGGAAAGCTCCTTCGACACAGTGAAAGCATAAAGCACCCAGCTCTCTTAACACATCCACACAAAGCCTCAACGCCTTCATTCAAATGTGATGTATTTTTAAATGTAATACTAGAGATGTACTGTTTGAAAGTGACTTGTAGTGAAGCAGAACATGTGCATGAATCACTCTGTGCTGTCAGCAGCAGATCACCTGCTCTGATGATTACGCATCTATTTGCAGGGTGTCGTGACCATCCTGCCTTTTCCTGCTGTGTATTTTTCTCACCTGCTTTGTCCACAGAATTTGAATGAGCCGGCTGAGTGGCGTGAACACATGTCTCTCCTTTTGACTAACAAATCAGTGAGCACATGCTACTACGACTGCCAATCTGTGCCGCCACTCCAGTACCAACAATCTACCTTTACTGTAGGTACTGCAGTAGCTTTTCAAGACTGGAAACAGGTAGCCTGGCTCTGTTCAACGGTAACAAAATCCACCTACCAGCACCTCTAAAGCTCATTAACATTTTAAATTGTTTAGTTTTTTATGTACAAAAAAACAAAACAAATTATATAAATGACATTTCTCTCTTTTACACGTGGTTATGTGTCTTGGTTGTGACTCGTAACTTCCGGTCTCTGCTGGTTGTCTGGCTTTTCAAGTGGCATAGTTATGAGGAAAAAAAAGTGTTTTGTTGTAAATAATATAAGACAAGAGTCGGTGCAAACATAAGAGACGAGGTGGAGCTTTCACACAGTTAGGCCTATATGAGGAACTGCAACAAAGCCACTTGAAAACATGTGTCACATCTTAGTCATTATAAATATCTGCAGTACTTCTGCAATTTTGTATGCTTTTGGTCTTTAACCAAAAGAAAGTGTCTCATTATGCTGAGCGGTGAAACTAACTTAGATGTGACAGCTGTTAACATCTGCATACAATTAAAAGTTTTTTTCTCCTACATTTGCGTCTTTAATCTGAAATGTACCTCCATGTAAATGTTGTACAATGACCCTTATACGGTGTCGTACATAAGTTAAACATATTAATTTATGAGCTTTAGATGTTCTGCTAGGCAGATTTTGTTACCTTTTCTGGAGACCTGTTGTTTCTGGGTTAAAGATATTTGTTTTTCCAAGAATCAGACGCTCAGCTCTGTGACTGAGAACGTACTGTTAATGCATGGGAGGCACAAACTGGAGCTGTTTCTTTGAATGAGAACTGATGTGCACTGAGTTAGCGCTGCAAGCGGTGGATAAACTCAATGACTCACATGTCTATGCCTTATAAACGTCTCTTTAATTACATCCAGCCAACACGTCTCAGTGGGTTTGAGGTTAAAAATATCCCACCTGCAGCCAGACGTGTTCTATAGGGGGTTGAGTAGCTGCTGCTTCATCTTTAGGGACATTTCAAACGGCTTTTAGCTCTGAGAATAAACCTGAGGAGTACCAGGTACTACAGCAGATCACAAAAGGCAAAATTACCGCAGTCCATCGCTCTCAGCCTCTCGTTTTATCTACGAGCTGCATGGATGTACATCCTCAGAATGAAATGACTTGTTGATGGGTACTCCACCCAGCACCCAGCACACACACACTCTTTATCTGAGCATCTGCAGAACCTCACGCTAACAGAATCAACCCCTGCTCTCTAAACGACCTGCTATGCATGCAGCTCCACAACGTGAACATCTGCCACTATTACGGCTGTTAATTTGTGATCTTGTCAAGCACATCTTTCCTCACCAGACACTCCTGTTACTCATCCTGCAGGCATCAAACAGGGGTTGCAGGCTACAGTTAGGCAGCTCCTGTGATGTTACTGACGGTATTTTGTTGGCACGTCACGCTAGCTGTGGTGGTGTTTGGTTAAAACCCAGATGTCCACAGATGTGTTTCACTTAAGCTGAGTTTTAATTTCATTATTACATCAGGTGGTTCAGTAATGTAACAAAGCAATATCTATCTATATTTAGATAACATTAGCAACCATAAGTTACTGGTCATACCAGACCAAAAATGGTTTTATTGGTGAAACCCATTGTTAAATAAATCAGTTTTCAATTTATGAGATAAATAATATTGTTCCTTCTCTCAAGTTACATTGTTGAATTTTCAGTACAAATTTATGGTCCTTGTACTTTACTTGAGTACTTTAAAATCATCCAATTATCACATATTCCCCTCATGTGTGTGTGTGTTTGTTGATGTTTTTATGTTGATTGTTCTGTGTCATTTGAATATTTAATTTAAAATTATGACTATGTTTTAATTTGAATCCTTATATGTTAATTTTCATGTTTTTGTGTCAGAGTAAAAATGTTATATTCTGAAATAAATCCGTCATCTCACGACCCCTCAGATTTATGTGGTGACCCTTGGGAGGGGCCCGACCCCTAACTGTATATGAAGAAGTTAAACACAGCTGACCATATATAAAGTGGTTAAAACAAACCTCTTTATGATATGGACATACACAGTACGTCTATGTGGCTATACAAACAGATTGTACAAATGCAATCTATATAACTGCAATATTATATAACTGCTCCACTGGTACTTTTATTTAACTAAAATGATGTGAGTACTCCTCCCGGCACTGCTCAGGTGAAAATGTTTGGATTTCGAAACTACAGATATGAGATGTTGACACTGACCTGCAGTCCATCTCCAGCGAATGTTTCCAACCTTCTTCCTGTGAATGAGAGAAGCAGCTGAGATGAGACCGAATGCTAATGTTTTAATGTTTAAACTAAAGGCATGCAGGGTAACACACAGCTCTATGGAAGTGTGGTGTCAAAAATATCCCACTCGTGTTGCATAAATGACCAAATATGGAGCAGAAGTCATGTTTCAAAACTATTTCCTTCCTCATTCCAGGTTCAGAAATGCTAAACATGCAACAGAGGGTGATAAAATAGAGTAAAATACATATTAGGAAAACTATACCTTATTCAAAAAGGTGATTTCTGTGTATGATTTTATCTGGAAGTCTCTTTCCCTTGATGGATTGCAAACATGTTCACCCACAGCTAACGTGATCATCTGCCACTGTCAAAACATCACTACATGAAAAGAGGCGTGGGCAGCAAATGAGAGCGGCCCTGACGTGATGGCTGGGTGATGAGAGAGGACAGGCTATTTTTAGCTCAGGGCGGCAGTGGAGGTGAAGGGGAAACGGGGGGTTTAGTTGTGATGCTTCTCAAATTGCTCTGCTTTACTGCATTTTGGTAAATGCCTGTGATGCATCACTGAGAAAGGAGGGGAACTCGTTCAGCAGGGTCTTCGGTTGCTTTGTGCATCTATATAGGTGTTCGTGGCACCTTTCTAAATGCACAAACGACTATTTGATGAACTAGAAAACTGAAATGCACTCATTTGTTTTGCTAATTTCAGATTTTTAACGGATTCACTGATTTATTCGCCACCAGCAAAATAATATAATATTTTACATGTCAATCTTCGATTTACAAAGTTCCTGGACTTACGGCAGCAGCTGTAAATACAACAGTATATATTATCACCGTGCACATACAGTACAATCTTTGTTTAATCAGATAAATAGTCTCATTGAGATCTAGATCTCTTTTGAGACCTGAATACAGCAGATAGGAATAAACACAAACATAGTCATTCATAACAAACAGCATCGGAGAAAGTCAATAAATAGATTTGAAGTTAAAAGTTTAAAATCAGCCAGTGGGATGAGACATTCAAGTTTCACATGAACCCTCTGTAATTTATTTCATGTATAAGGTGCAAAGAGTAGGAAGGCAGTCTCCCCAGGTTCAGTATTTACCAGAGGGGCCTGAGATCAGATCTGGTGAGCTGTGGTTTTACATTCTGAAAGAGGAAGAGATTTACTGAGGCAGCCTCTTCGGGAGACGTTTACAAAGAAAAATGATAGAATGGAGTTCCCTTATTGTTGCTAGTAAGGACCGGCCTACTTTTTCATGTAGTACACAGTAATGACTTCGATATTCATCTTCTGTTGTGAAACACAAAGCACAATGATGAAACTAGATCAGCGAGCAGCAAGAGAATAAAACATATCCCCATAGCCAAGCCACGCTGACATGATGGTCCAATCATTTTCATGTGATCCTTTAAAATCTTGCTTTATTCTGATCTATAAAAAAACTTTTTCTGTACCAGAGTAAAAATGAGACGGCTGTTAAACCAAATTCCAAGTTATTTATAAGATTTGGATAATTTCAATTTCAGTACCATTAAATGTGAGGATAAAAGTCAGCTGTGAACAGGCATTATGGATTATTGAGAATAAAACACTTTAGGGCTGACTCCTAATAGTCGAAGATTCAATGCTTCGATGGGCGGAGCCTGATTCGACTGTTAATCTCACAGTCGAAGCTTTGCAGCGAAACGAGGATCATGCTATTTTGGCGATAGTGGTAATAATGTCTGATTTTACATAGAACTACCAGTTTTCTCTCAACGAGACAGCCTATTACAATACACATTTAAATGTTTAATGCTGTAAATGAACATGTAAAAAGAAAAAAAAAACTTCCAATAAATGTTTTTAAAGTACGTGAATAAATCTCTAACCCTGGATCGTCAGTGCGCATGTGTAGGCGTAGTGTGTAGTGGCAGGAGAGATGGAGCCCCAACTGGTGTTGTGCCCAGTTGTTTGCACCTCACGGGACTTTCGGATAATATATCACCGTTGATGAACCACACAAAGAATATTTTATGGTACAGCCGCTACTTGACATAAACCTGCAAGGAACCGCAACGTGCATGCAGTTGTCGGCAGCACGGCGAAAACTCTTCACAAGACCGCTGAATTCGACTATCAGTTGACTATAGGCAGGACTTGACGATTCTGATTCGACTTGTAAATCCTTAGTCTGGAACAGCCCTAAAACACAATTTGTTTTGTCGGCATTCAGTAGAAGCTTGAGATTCTGCAGGAATGTCTGGAGAACGTTAAAACTTGTTGTTGAAGAGCAGCCACATACGTAAAAGATTGTGTCATCCACATATAAATGTTTGATTCTGTTTATGAAAATTGAAAAATTACTGCTGCTGCTAAAAACAAAAGCAGTTGAGAGTTCTGTTGATGAAGAATCCTGAAATTAATTTTTTTTACGGGGAAAGGCCGTAACTCAATTCAATTCAAACTTTATTTATCCCCTTACGGCAATTCAGTTTTTGTCTGCCAGTCGCATCAAATAAGACAAAAACAACACCTACAATCAATCAAGCATCCAGAAACCCTGTCAGTGACATCATACAAGCATTTGGACACCAGAGCAAAGCAGCGAATACACAGGTCGCAATACATGGACCAAGCAGGGACCATAAATCAAGTAAATCAAGTAATACATAAATAAATAAATAGATAATAAATACTAATTAAATAAATAAATACCAGGGAGGCCTTCTATAAACGTTTGATGGTGTATGCTGGCTGTGTCCATGATGCCAGTTAGCACAGCATTTGTTCAAGTGTCCGGTGGGATGAGCTCAATGGCGCTCTGGATAGAGGCATAAATGCACATGCGTAGTAAAAGTATAACCTGTTAAACCTTATTTTGGGGCAAAGTCATCGAACGTTTTCAGCAGTTGTTTCATCAGATTTTACTGCTGATTTTATACATTAAATTTTTATGTCCAGTGAAAGTGCAGTTATGGCTCTCTCCCCATTGGTTCAGATAGGGGCCTGATCTTGTTAGTCCAAAATAACCAAGGTGGTACCAAGATGGCTGCAGAGTGGCAGGACTTGCCTGTATATAAGGACTTTGCTCTAAAGCTCTTACTACGAGTGACCCTTTTCATATTAGATGTAGTAATTTGCATATTAATATATATTTATATTACTATATATATTAATATAAATGCATATTAATTTAGTCTTTTTCCATCTCCAAGGGTGTTATCAACGGACCAAAATTGCACTGGATGCAATTAGACAGACCAACAACCAATCGGAGCAACAAAACGTGTGACATATGCAAGTTGGCCCGGTGTTTGGTCGTTTTCATGGAGGAAAAATATTTGTCACAAACATGGACACAAAATTACAGCTAGACAGTAAACTATAATGTGTTTCATTTTAGAAAAATGTGTGCCTAGTTTCACAGTTTGATCTGGATTTCAGCGGCCTGGTGCGCTGCGCTGAACCGACAGGCCCGAACAGATCAACTCTGTATGGAAATCTGTCTTAATGCGACCCAATTGTTTATTAATCTGACTGTTAAAATTTCTTTCACTAAACATAAATAAGGTTGTGCCCGTAAAGATGAAACAATTTCTTATGGAGCCTTTAAGATTTGGGGGAAAAAGAATACAGTTATACAGCAACAGATTAAATGTCCAGTTCCTTGCTAACTGTTCCCGGCTGTAGCTTCATATTTAATCCTGTATTAGAGTGGTATCGATCTTCTCATCTCAGCGTAGGCGTATTTCCCCAAACTGTTCCTCAAAATAACCACCATGAGTTGTTCGGAGAGAAGAAAGCAGCTACTGGCTCCTCATCAAACCACAAACAGACTCTTTGAACAACTCACATTTCTCTTATCAACACGTCACATCAATTCCATTTTCAACCTTATCTTCACGTTGTCATGAACGGAGGCTCACGGAGGAACAGCAGGGAAGTGGTGGAGGGAAAGAAATGAGACGGCTGGAAGACAAGGAAATGCAGATATGATGGCTCGTGGTTTAAAACAGACTACAGGCTACAGGAACAAGAGGGTGAACAGGTGGATAGAAGAGTGGGGGAGTTTCTGTTAATGAGATATGGACAAGGAAAGACAGCAGAGGAAGACACTGTTGTTATTCACTTCTCGGGCCAATACCATTACTGTTTGGCCCGGCTCCAGCGCCTCCGAGGCTGGCTAACATTCAGCAGTGTAACATGGACTGCAGTGACAACCGGCCCCTTTCACCCACTTTCATTTGTCACGCAGATTAAGCAACCATTAACAACTACAGATCCATCTCTTGATTACTAACATTCATAACGTCCGACTATAAATGAGAAGAGTTACTGCCGAGCGGAGATGTATCACCCACGCCACCACTGTGGTCCAGACTGAAGTATCACAACAAAAACTGGATGGATTACTATGACATTTTACAGAAACCTATGTCCCCCAGAAGATGAATCCTTATGACTCCTCTCTAGCACCATCAGCGGGGTTGATAATTGTGGCTTTTAGTAAAACAACTACTGGATGAGCTGCCCTGTCAGGATGACCTATACTAACTTTGGTGATCTCTAAACTTTTCATGTAGCACCCTCATCAGATCAAATTTAATTTTTCCAACAGAGAGACCAATAATGGTTTCACATACAATGTGAATTTAACTTTGACCGCTGGACTAGTGTCACAAGTGTTCACACACAACGTGACAACACAAATGAACACAACCCGCCTTTACTACAGCTGTATGAACCCAAAATAAACATTTTCCTCTGATTTAGTTCCCATAAACAGATCAAACTGATGCCGAAATTACCACATTACAGATTTATTAAACATATAATATATATATACTGTCAGGTCTGTCAACAAGATGACAAGCAAACAACTTTTCAAATACTTGTTTTCCTTGTTTTTCTGAGCTGGAATCAACGTAACAGATACATATTAAACATATAAGTCTGTCCCTTCCACTTTCACTCCATGGCACCTTTTACCCTGATCTACACACACGATGTTTGTTAATTTAAAATATAATTTTGCCCGTCAAGAAAGTCGCTCTTTGTCGTGAAACAGTGAGATTTAGAAACAACAGTGAGAAACAAGTAAAATTTAGTTTTGTGTGAAACCGCTCACACTGCATGTCACCAACGTGTTAGCGTTGTAATGCTAAGCTAACGTTAATTGCTTGCTTGCTACTAGCTACTTAGCTATGTTCCACGCACAGATGTATCTCACCTGATGTGTTTAATCCAGCGACTCCCGGTTCTTTCATCACATCATCTATACATGGAAGGTCTTTGACGTTCAGTAACGTTAGCTTCAGTAATGTTAGCTTCAGTCATTTAGAGAAAAAGTTAAGTCACATTAGCGACTTTTAGGTTTGTTGTCTTTCTAATTATGTATTTTTACAGTCTTATACTTCAACAGTTTTACAACTATGACTTTCTTGACTTGCAAACTTATCTTTTAAATTGACAAATATCATATGTGTATAATTCAAACTGGATCAATAATTTGTTGTCTTTCGCCGTTGACTACCATACATATTTCCGAAAAAAGGTCCCATGGTGGTCCACCGTAAGGGGAAGTATTTGATCTCTATATCTGCAAAACTAGTAACATCTCCATCAGCCTCAGCTGTTCGTTGTGTTTAGTGCTAATGAGCAGATGTTATCATGCTAACAGCTAAACTAATATGGTGAACATAGTAAACATTGTACCTGTTAAGCATGTTAGCATTTAGCTCAAAGCTCCACTTTGCTAAGTGCAGCCTCACAGAGCCGCTAGTGTGGCAATCAAGCAGTCTTATCTTTGAGGAAACAGATGCACACAGATAACTTTTAACTAACGGAGTGACACAGTAAGTATCAAGTAAGCAGGTCACTCTGCCTCTTCCATACAACATAATATGCGTGCACATCTGAATATTTGATGAGGACACCACGCTTTGCTGGACCTATACAAAGCTGGAGAGTTGTTAATTAGAGTAAGTGCTCAAACTGCACTTTGTAAACGGTCGCCCATGACCCCCACGGAACAACTGGGGACGTCGTGTAGGTATGGATCTAAATTTAAAGCGTTTTTGCAAGGGCGCCATCTGACTGCCCGCTGTAAACTCTGATAATGTGAGTCTATAAAGAGCTTGTTCTACATGCATCAGTGCTTGAAGAAGCATTCAAAGCCTTTGCTTGAGTAAAAATAGCAATACCACTCTATAACAATATATAAATACAAGTAAGTACAGAAGTACAGTACAGTTTTATTGTAACTGAGTCTTAAGAACCTATTTTTCTAAAAACAACTTCACACAACTGTTCAACCATAATTTATATAAATAGGGTGAACAAAATAATAGAAACACCTGTCAGTATAAAGCAATACAATTCTGGACTGCATTAATTTAAGTTAGGTGTACCTAATAAACTGGCAACAGTGCATATTATTTTATGTCATTAAAGAGGTCATATTATGTTCCTTTTCAGGTTCATAATTTTATTTCGGGGTTGTACCAGAACAGGTTTAATTTTCAAAAAACACCATATTTTTGTCTTAGTGCACATTGCTGCAGCTCCTCTTTTCACCCCGTGTGTCTGTTTTAGCCACCGCGTGAAGCATCTCACTTCTATTTGTTCTTTGTTGAGAGCTGCACATGCGCATTACCTCGGTAAGAACTACTAGCCAATCAGAAGCAGCAGAGTAGGGCGAGTCCTGACAAGCAAGGGAGTTTGATCCAAAACAAAGCAGCCCCTTTAAAGACTTTACATCAGGTCTAGCATTACAAACACATTCTCATTCCTGACTCGTCACATATTGACGCTTGGTCAAGGCCCTTTGGCGTCACATTTCAACGCCCTGGGTAATCCTTTAGCATCATTTTTTGATGTTTAAGGCTCCCCGGTCAAGCTAGCAACGCTTAGGAAAAACAAATATGCAACGTAAAAGTGAGCAATATTACATAAGCAACGTCCGGTCAGACTTTCGAAATAAAACCGCTAGCGTTTTGAAACATCGCTATTTTGAAACAGCGCTATTTTGAAACAGCACATTATTAAAGTTGTGGAATGTTGCAATTAGGTTTAGGCAACAAAACTACTTGGTTAAGGTTAGAAAAAGATCATGGTTTGGGTTAAAATTAAGTATGTCCGTTAACACGTAAGTAAATTTATGTCACTTGTGTAACTTAATTAAAAATATTTAATGTTGACTTTTTGTTTCACACAGGACACGAACCCCAGTGTCCTGGTTCAAAGTTGTGGTTCTGGCCCTCCATCCACCCCATCCACCTCATCCACCTCTTTACTCAGTCTTTTCTGTTAAATATCATATACCTACCTTTACTGACGCTACAGGGCTTCCTCCAATGCGTTGAACTATGACGCTATAGGGATCCCCAGTGTGTTACAAACTGATGCCGATGGGTCTTGACCATATGTGACGAGTTGGCATTCCAGCTTTAGCTGGGTTAGCTACAACCTACAACTCCGCACTTCGACACTTGGTAAAATTACATTGCCTCGTTTATTTTAAATATAATCCACAAGTAATAAAGCATTCTTACAGGCTTTGGGCGCGAGCATTATGACGTGTGTTACAAATTGATGCAGATAGGTTACGTAAGTAAAAGCTGGACTACAATCAAGCTGTTTTCTGGCACTTCAGGAGCAGAGTTTTCTGTGGGAGATGGGAACTCCTGTTAGGGTGGACTAAAAACACAATAAAGCAAAGGGAAAAAGCCAAAAAGCATAATCTGACCTTTTCAAACTGGTTTTACTTTTTCCTCTAAACTTATCTTACTGTCTCTTATGTCCTTTGTTTTATATGTGCTTTACAAATAAAGTTATTATTATACTTTGCACCACTCGTATGCATGCTACAGTATTCCACATGAGAGACACAGTGCATATGTTCATGCATGTGAAGCAGCGTGTGGAGGAGAAAGCATCAGACGGGGAGCTGGTCCATCTATTTGTGGCGCAGTGTTTCTCCCTGACAGGCCGAGGCAGTGGGATAAGAGTGACAGCAGAGGCAGACGGTCAGGACTAAATACAAGTGTCGTTCATTCACATCCAGCCTAACACCACAGAGCGTCTCCAGCCTCCCACCACACGGCCCTGACTGTGAAGCCATGATCAGTGGGCTGGAATCCCTCTGTTTACCCTGCTAAAAATAGATTCCACACACTGAGATGACGTGGCATCTCGTGACAAGATCCAGCCCCTCCTCAGCTCCCCTCCACCCACCTCCTCCCAGACTGTAGCGCCGGGCGAGTCATGCCTTTATTGGTATGCAGCCCTCAGCCTCTCAGCCTGGCTGCATGCCACGTCTCTTCAAATCCTGTCTGTCATGTCTTTGGAGAGGAAGGGGGGTGGGCGGTGGAATTAGATATGTTCATGTGAGGAGAAAAGATGAACCGAAAACATGAATTTCAAGGGGAAGGATGGATGGATAGACAAGACTTTAGAGGGAAGGGTGGGGGTGGAGCGGAGGCTAGTGGGAAGGAGCAAGTGAAGGAGGGGGCGGCGGCAATCAATACCATGACTCATTCTTTCTGCGATGGCCACTTCCTAACAGCATTCATTAAAGCAAACCTAATCATTTTGGCCCGATAATCAGATCCTGTGAGGCTCAATCTTCTTTCCCTCCCAACCACACATGTTAAAATCATGCACACTGAAGCTGAAATGGTAGGAAACAGGACCGGTACGTTATCCGATGGATCTGATGGTTGTGGTTGATAGCAAAAACTGCGTGATACATCTTCAATGAGCTGCTGAAATCCTTTGATAACAGAAAGCAGCGTGGTTATGTGGATGGGCATGCTTTGGTCCAAACTAAAATATCTCAACAACTATTGGTTAGATTGCCATGAAACTTTGTGCAGAGATTCACGGTACCCAGATGATGAATCCTAACGGCGTTGGAGATAACCTGACTTTTCCTCTAGCGCTGCCATGAGGTGAATGTGTGATTTTGAGTGAAATATCTCAACAACTATTGGATGAATTGCTTTAAAATTTGATTTCACATTTTGAAGAGGTGGTATTATGCTCATTTTCAGGTTCAATATCTTATTTAGGGGTTGTACCAGAACAGGTTTACATGGTTTAATTTTCAAAAAACACCATATTTTTTTTCATACTGCACATTGCTGCAGCTCCTCTTTTCACCCTGTGTTGAAGGCTTCGTTTTAGCTCCGGAGTGATACATCTTGTTTCTAAATGATCTTCGTTAGGAGTTGCACATGTGCAGTTACTAGTTAAGGACTACTAGCCAATCAGAAGCAGAGAAGGGCGGGTCAGCGAGAAGCCGGTAAACAGCTTTGGTTCAGCTGCACATGTTGCCGACCAGCTTGGCAACATGGACTGGAGCAAGAGTTTCAGAGTGGTGAGTTATTAATCTGTAACAAAAGTATTTATTATTTATTTAGAGATCTGTCTCTACATCACAGTAACAACTTTATGTCCACTGACTGCCTGGAGGGTCGCTAGTGTTTGGAAGGGAGAGGAGAGCTGTGTGCTGCAGCTCACTGTTTTTCTGCCAGTGTTTTTGAGGGCGTGTCAGAGTAGCCGCTTGGCGAGATGGTTTGGTCAACCACAACGCAACTGTCGGATGGACTGTCGTGAAATTTTATACAGACATTCATGTCCCTCTCAGGGTGAATACTAATAACTTTGGTGATCCTCCAGCTTTTCCTCTAGTGCCACCATCAGGGCAAAATGTTAATATGTCCAATACTTTGGTTTATGACCAAATACCTGCAAAAGTAATGACTAGAGGGCAGGTGGATAAACTCTTTCCAGGTTTAAAGTGTCCTTCCTAGAAAGTTTGGCTCCACTGCAGCATCCATCTGAGTAATTTAAAGGCTATGTAAGACTCACACGCACAACAGCCGCTCTTTAGTGCTTTCACCTTCAGTGTCTAAGAATAGCTCCCGGCTCTGTAGACGCCTGCATTGTTTGCAGGATGTACAGAACATTTGGAACAAGGACAGGTGGAGTTTCACACAGTATATAAGTGAGTAGGAAAGTAAAGATAAATCATATTGGGCTTTACAGAAAGAGGATAAGAAAAGGGACACACAACCAATCATAAATATGTTATGATTTCAGGAAAATATAATATAAAAAATATCTAATAATGGAAGTTGATGGGTTTTTTTTTTAACCAAACAAGTAATATGAACGATTTCCAGACTAGATTACTTGTTTTTTTAATCAATAAATTCATAAATGAAAATAATCGTGAGTTCGTGCTCAACTCTACTAATTAAAGGCATGTGCAGTGTTCGGTCTAGTTTATTATCACCGTTTGAAGTTACATCATTAATACAACCCCATCAAGTAAACCAATCATTTGGTGATTTTCAGGTCAAAAGACATTTAGGTTAAAACAGGCTAAATTTTTCTGGATGCCAGGATTAAAGATCTCAGCGTGAAGCAGGTCCTAACTGCACATTTAACAAAACTGGATTACCGACCGGGCAAAGTGGGGTAATTGCCCTCAGGCCTGAAAACTTAAGGTTTTTAGCCACGGTCTTTCCACAGTTTTGATCCAGACTGAAATATTTCAACAACTATCAGATGGATTGGCATTAAATGTTGTAGAGCCAGAGGATGAATCCTAATCCTAACTTCAGTAATCCTTTAACTTTCCCTCAGCCAGGCTAGCGGCTCTGTGAAGCTGTAATCACGCAGGCACAGTGGTGCTTTAACCTCACATGCTTACAATAACAGTGTTAATATGTTAATGTGTGTCCTAATTTCATCCAATAGTTTTCAAGATTATTTTGTGCTCACATAGCACATTCTCCTAAATAACATTGCCTTTAATCAAACTAGCCTTCACAGAGTGAATGTGTAAATGTATAGTCTGCTGCATGCACTGATGGGAACTTGTGGTGTACAGGTTACACAATCACAGAGGGCCGGAGGGGGGGGGGTCATTAGGAGCCCATAAATTTTTGTCCCGGGGCTCACTAACAGGTTAGTCCAGCCATGCACACTGAAATATCACCATTTAATGCCCATGCATACTGTGCATTGCGCAGTACATTTGGGTGTGTTATATGCAGATATTCAATAGTTTGTAGACCCAAAACCTGTCTGTTTTTTAAATATTGAGAAAAGGTACATGGTATTCTGTTGGGTTTATCCAACCTGTAATCAGACTCAATATCTGCACAACACACAAACATACAGACAATAATATTCTGTTCAAACAATCGCGCTGCAGACCAGAATCTGAAGATTCAGAAGCTACAATGATGGATGCCACCTGACTACTGCAGCCCATTCAAACATTGCGATTAATAGGCTAATGGTGGAACTAATTAACATCTGCATTTTGTAAATTGAATTAATGATGCACCTGAGAGTATTTGCATCGTGCCTAATAAATGATGTATGTGAGAGTTACTTAGTGGCACCGTGTTAACATGTCTTGTCGTCAACAACAGCAGATTTTCCTCCGTCGGACTCACCTGCAGCTCGGAGTTTATCTGCAGTCCGGTCATTCAGCTGGATTTCCACATTGCACAAAGCCCGTGCGCAACATCGCTGTCAGTTAAAGGTGTGTTTCCCCAAACAGGAGCGCAGTGAAGCCAAACCTGGTGATGGTGTTAATATTCTGCGGCGGAGAGGGGAGCGCTGTGCGTCCTGTTGTTCCCCACACGGAGCGTTCATTCCCCGGTGTGCCCGCCTGTCTGTGACCCGCTGCGGTTGACGGAAGTCACTGCTGCACCTCAGTCATCCAAAAACACGGCTGTCCTGTCCGGTGTTGGAGCTTCAGCGTGTTGCAGGTGGCTTAAGATATATCCAGGTTAACAGTTACATCAGAGGGCAGGACACCCCTCTGTCGGACAACAAAGGAGAAAGGCGCCCCCCAGCGAGGAACAGCCGCCTTCAGACCTTACAAACCTGAGTGCAGTGTAGAAATGCTCTGTTACAAGTCCTGCATTTAGAATTAAAAGTGCATCAAAATATACTTAAAGTACCAAAAATAAAGGTTCTTATTTTGCATAAAGGCCCATTTCAGAATAATAATATCATGTCGCTGAATTATAATCATTGATTCACTGTGACTGTTCATCACTTTAATGTTGCAGCTGGTTATTGTGAAGTTAATTTTAGTTATATCATATATGACTGGGTAGCTTGTGAGTCCCCCACCCCCACCCCTCAATAACGTTTATCTTATCTTAATCTGTAATAATGCATCATAATGTATTTGTTGGTTATATTTTGTATTAATAATCTAAATCCACAAAGTAACCAGCAACTAATGTTCTCACATACCTGTAGTGGAGTAAAAACTATAACATTTCCCAATGGAAATGGAAATATGGTAAAGTAGAAGCAGAAAGTAACAAAACAAAAGTACAAGTACTTCACAATGACAGTACTTGAGTAAATGTACTGTGTGATTGTATGGCTGTACCTAATAAATTGATACATTTACAAAAAAAAATAGATCAAACTTTTTTCAGGACAAGGTGTTTTATGGGAATAGTGCACACTTTTAATCATATAGAAGAGTAAATATTTCATATTTAATTCAAAATACACCTTTCTTGTATTTATATACTGATGACTTTTATATTTATATTATTTACATTTTTGGAGTCATACTCATCTATATTTATGTGTCTGACATCACTGCACTGTGTTTTTACTATGAGAATGATAAACCAGTCATAATAAAGACATAAAACTTCTAGTTATCAAAAAAGCTGAATTTATTGTGCAATAACAATATTTTAGTTCCAGTGAAGTTCATGTTTAGGAAGGAAAACTGCATGACAAAAGGAAGCAGTGCAAGTAAATTCCATGCACAAGCATCGCTAAAGAAGAAACAAAACAACCGACCGAGGATTTGACAGCGAGATAAAATGTCTACTGAAGAAGTGTGCTGGTTTGGATTTTACAAGTGGTTCAAATCCGGAGGGTCCAGTCGTGTAGCAGATTTGAAATATAATGCAAATAAAAGTGACAAGTAGTAATGGAAAGTAAACGTAGACAAAAAGGCGATTTGATTCAAGTAAACAACATATTTCCTTCAAGTTCGACAATTTGGCCCAAAACAAATATTTAAAAACTATTTATAAAAAGAAAAAAAAAATGTAAAATGCACCAGAATGTACAAAAAATATCAAATAAATACATTTTCAGTCATGTCAAATGGAAAAATAAAAATAAAATGTCCATAAACACATGAACAAAGATGGCAGTGATATTTCCCAAGTGGATGAATGTATTTTTGTGTAATTCACACGGCTGATTTAAAAATCCACACCAGAATATGGCGAGTAAAACATATCATATTGATATTTCTGTGACTAAAAAAGTAAACGACTTTACAAATCTGTGTCTTACTAAAAATATACTCCAAAAATTGTAATATCTTTCAGACGTATAAAAAAGTATCCCCGAGTAATAAGTAACACGTATAAAAAAGATGCTGTGGAGTTGCTGTACAGATGGGCTTATGGCACGGGAAAAATACTGAAAGACAATCAGTGCAGTGTGTAAAACCAAGACGCCAAGTCGTAGCATCTACACTGTGATGTAAAAAGACAGACATTGCTATATGTTGGCGGAGGAGCGGAGGACGTGGAATCTCTTCAGAGTCATGCGGATGGATCCCAGCTCACGGTTCACTCTCTCCAGACGATTCTCTAAGGCCACCTGGGGAGGGACGCAGAGCAGGATATTAACTGGCAACAACATTCATTCACTGATTAATTAATTTAACAAACAAAAAATGTTAAACGTTCTCTTGTTCAAGCCCCTCAAATTTGAAGATCTGCTGCGTTAAGCGATCCACCATCCAGACTGAAAACATCTCATCAACTATTCAAAGGATTGTCCCTGGTGCTCAGAGGACAAATCTAAAGACTTTGGGGATCCCCTGACTTTTCCTTTGGCGCCACCATCAGGTCAAAACTAATGCCATCCCCAGCTGCCTTTACCCTGATTGACAGGTCGCTATGGTAGCCGTGCCCTAAAGCTTCCCCTGCTTTATCGTCTATTTTCCTCTAAATGGAGCCTTAATTTACTAATTGAACATCATGCTGTGTTGAAGAAGACTTGAAACTAGCGACTGAAACCACGAGCTCATTAGGAAAGTCTTTAGTGAGGTAATAAATCAGCTGAGAAGTAGCCTCATTTTCTCAGACTCCAAACAGTGGAGTCGCCCCCTGCTGGCAGGCTGGCTTCGCTTTACAGACCCGGAGGTTCCAGCTTTGTATTTCTAAGCAGCCAAATTTCATCACATTTTATCCAGGGTTGTTGCTACAGCTGTACTGTTAACCCAAAAACCCAAAGATATTTAATTTAATATGAACTAAAATAAAAGAAGAGCAGCACAAATTCACATGTGAGAAGCCAGAACACGTGACAGTTTGCCTGAAACAGTTTGCTTGAAAAATGATGCTTCAGCTCTAATTTAAAAACAAACACGGGAAAATGATATGAGCATACGTAATCGATATCTGGTGTCTTACCTCGTCTAACCTGGTCTGCAGACTCACTCTGCCGCCTGCTCCAGGCATCCGGCTCAGAGCTGCCTCAATCTGCACAACAACAAATAAAGGTTAATCATTTATTAACAAAAACAATTATATTGATGAAACAGCCGGCACATGACCGACTGAAACACTTTGACTGAACTCGTTAGATTAGTTGTGTGTGTGTGTGTGTGTGTGTGTGTGTGTGTGTGTGTGTGTGTGTCCCTACGTGACCAGGACAGAAGGAGGGGGAGGCGGGGGAATGTGGATATGAACTTCCTAAAAATAGAAGTAATTTAGGAGTGGTATAAAAGCAAATGAAGCCCGTGTTACATAAGAGGTCGGGTGGGGATTAGAGTTGTACTGTTCAGTGTGTCAGAGATACGAGGCTCTTTAAACTGTTCCACACAGAGCCCTTTCAGTACATCTCCTCTGCTGAGTTAATAAAAAACGTCCTGGCTGACAAGTGGAAATGACGCCGTGTGATGTGATGAGCTGCGAGCGTTCGTCCTTCAGCGCTCACCTGCAGTTTCTCCTGCGTCAGCTCGTCAAACAGTTTCTCGGCCTCAGCCAGCGAGTGGAGTCTGTCCAGGAGAAGAGGGGCCGAGTCCTCGTACGAGCCCTGCAGGTCAGATCCACCACAGGGCCCCTGCTCCTCCCAGCCCAGCTGGGAGTGACCCTCAGGTGGGTTCATGCTGCTGGAGGACTCTGGCTGCGGGAGGTCTGAGAGGAACACAGATTTCATAGGCCACTTTGTTAGGTGCACCTTTAGTTACACCTTTTTTTTCCACCACATACACAAGGGGGGCAAAATATTACATATTACAACATGGTTCAATTCTCCAGTGTGACACGTCCACCAGTGTGTCCCTGACCTGATTTGAGAACTTTAATTCTTTACTAGATTAAATTATTAAAATATATCACCATCTTCTGTGGATGAAAACTGGAGTCTCTTCCTGGGACTGCCGTTGTGGAATGAATGACGTCTCTGGTCAACTTGCTCATCAAACCTGCGGGGCAGCACACAATGTCTTTTGTTATTCATTTTATCCAGTGTCATGTAGAACGTCGGGTGCAAAGTTTGACTTTATATCCACTTTGTTTTGAAGTTCATTGGATTGAGATTTATATAAAAATCGTATTCAAGAAGCTGCACTGACTGTTGTTCAGCAAGAAGTAGCAAAATTAAGCTGCGTTTCCACCAAAGGAACTAGACCCTGGAACTAGAAACCTTTGGAGGAACTCACTGCGTTTCCTCCAAAAGGGACCAGGGTCTAAATTTGACCCCCCAAAAAGTCCCTGCTCGGGGGGTTGTACTTTCCAAAAGTACCGGTACTTTTGGGGGGTGGGGCTTGTCTTGCAGTGAATTTCTGAATGGGCGAGTAGAGGCTACTGGCTTTAAATCGGCTGTTTTTCTACTACTGCTCCACTCTTTTCCACGGTTACCAATAAATCACAATCAACAGTCAGCACACACACACGTCCCGCCGATATCCGCCTGAGATCGAACGTCGGCAATAAATGTATTGCTCTGAAATAGCAGCCAGCTGCAGCGGCGTGTTTAAAGTGAACAGGTGATGGAGTTACGCTAAATACTGGGTCCGAAGTTGTTGTTTGAAGTTTTCATCAGTCAGGAAGTTTTTACACAGAAGACCGAAGTCGGTCTCCAGTGGAACAGCTGATTACAGCAGGTAATAAAGCTCGTTAAACATCCGGTTCCTCAGACGCTCAGGCGACACAGACGTGGTGCCTCAGATGATCTGCAGCTCTTGTCGGCTGGAAATG
Organism: Micropterus dolomieu; assembly: GCF_021292245.1. NCBI lineage: Eukaryota > Metazoa > Chordata > Actinopteri > Centrarchiformes > Centrarchidae > Micropterus > Micropterus dolomieu. The sequence continues at coordinate 4,375,605 of NC_060162.1, read as the reverse complement.
TTGTAATAACGTTCCAAACTGTCTCAATTTTATTTCTGTACTGCTTTCTCTGTGCTGGAGTTATTTTAAGAACTTGATGTATTTATTCAGTTTGTTATTAAATGTGTAACAAACTTTATCGTGTGTCTCTTCATTATACTCCCACACAAAAAAGCTGCTTTAATGATGCCTGTGCATCGCTTTGTACGGCCTACAGCCTACGTCAGCTGGTTAATTTGCCTAATCTCCGCAGGTCTTTAGACCACGGTGGAAACGCACACAACAGTGGGCTGAAGGAAACTTTTAGTTCCTTGAAAAGAGATCTAAAAAGTCCCGGGCACTTTGGGTTGAATCGCGGCTTGAAGTTACGTGTTAGTTTTTGCCTCAGCCTAGAGAAGGTTTTGACACAGCCAAAATGTGATATTCTGTGATTTCGTAAAATACAAATGTACAGTTAGGTTGGAGGTTGGTCCAAAATGTCTTGGTGGTCTTGCTTCTGATGAGATGTTGTGTGTTGCTCACCTTTTGAGCAGGTGCTCCTCTCTTGGCATCGGGCGCCCAAAAGCAGTGGAGTAGTTCTCAGTAGGGCAGCGTTTAGGACTGGACTTCGCAGACATGGGCATGAGTAAAGTTTCTCTCTTTGCTGGATGGAAGAGAGCAACACACCACTAATTAAAACTTTAATACATCAATACATAATTAATTAAAACCTACGTTCTCCAGAGAGTTTTTAGTGAGCCGCAAAATTAGAAATAATCTTCAAGTTTGAATTCATTTGTTTTGTCTCTCTAAAATGTGTTTTCACAAAGACAAAAGAAGATCACAGACGGGTGACTGACAGCACTGTTTTGTCAAGTAAAAAAAAGAGGTATTTATATTCAAACCTCCTTAATAAGCCAACCTCAAGGCAAAGCACATATACTGGCGTCATATTCATTCACAGAGAAGTAGAGTTACGGTACATGAACACAGCATCCGGCTGCGTCACGGCTGCCGGAGTCGATTCGCTGTATTTGTGTCTACAAGGTTTGTGTCTGGTGCCTCTCACGCCATCTTTACACACAAATACATATATTATTTTAAAAATATATACAGGTATGTATAAAAATAACTTTGGCTGTGTTCGAAACGGGCTAAACGGCTGTCTCAGAAGGTGTCTAACAGGGCAGCGAGGCATCGAGTGCTGTTCGAAACGGCTCGAACGATCTCTTCAAACTGCCCCCGTAACGGCCTGTTTTGAAGGCAGCATCGATGCTGACTTGATGCTGACTATTACCCATAATGCAGCGCGGATGTGGCCGCCGTTAAATTTAAAAAACTGGTCAAGATGGCGGACACACAAGCCAAATTCGTACACAAATACACATTTTTAAACGTTTTTAGTCGTTTTTCTAGCTTCGATTTTGATCGTATTAGCCTGTGAATGTAACCAACCAAGTTTGTTCAGTATGACTTCTGAGGCGTCTGTTAGCCATTTGGCTTTTCAATAGCTGACAGCTAGAAGAGACGCAAGACGGCGTGCTGACGTCACACGTTGCCCTAAGTGCTGCCATAGAAGGCTTTTCAAAACCAATGTAAACAGAGCTGCCTTCACTTGAAAGTTATGCCTTCTGAGGCAGCTGTCTGTTACGGTAGAGAGGCTTTCCGTTTTGAACACAGCCTTTATCTACTGGCAACTGACTTTAAAATCGTTTTAAACCTCCGCTCTGCCCCCTCCTGCGTTTCTCATCACAAACACAGTTTCCATGGAGCCAATGTAGTTGATGTAATTTACATATTTCTCTGTTTCTGTTACACTGATCTGCAGTCATTATTACCAAGCTGCCGAGCTGCAGGTAAAATCATCAGACAAAATTAACAAAGATACAGTTTATGTGAGCAGCTATTTAAAATAGGTGATGACAGAGAAGGTTTAAAGCTACAAAAGGTTGTCATATTTGAGTACAGCCAAAAAGCACTGTTACCACATTTAAGTGAACTGCAAATCCAACGAAGGTTCAAGTCAAGGGCAACTGGACTTGGTTGAAGATACTGGAAGACGTTAGGACTACCGGAGGCCAAGACTGAACGACCATCGTTGGTATCTTTACCTGATGCCAATAAAGGTGAAGATACCAACGATGGTCGTTCAGTCCAGGAACACTAACGAACCAGCGGTAACGATGACCCGGGATAACGACCCCACTGAGGTTAAATAGCTGAGTTTCCCTGCCAGTCAGTCAGAACTGAAGAAGTCCTTTGGATGAGGGACGAAACGTCTTCCAGTATCTTCAACCAAGTCCAGTTGCGCTTGACTTTAACTGCAAATGTGTATTTATGCAAAATAACACTGAACTGTATTTTAAATGAGGCCGTTGAAGACCAGACGTTCTGGTTTCCAGCAAACAATGAAAACTGCGACACAGCCGTGACTGTGCCAGATGTGGTGTACATTAAGACTTGGTGGCGAGGTGTGCGTGAACAGCCTGGGAAGACATACTGGGTGTAGTTGTGGGCATGTTTCGATGTGCTGACGGAGGCAGTGAAGAGGATCTGTGGCCCTCTGGAGAAAGACTCCTCTGAGCTCTCAGCAGAGCGGCAGCTCTCTCTGCTCCACTGTGACTTTTCGCTCCTCCTCGCTCAGCTCTGGCCGCGACTCCTCCAGGTTTGACCGCCTCCCTGTCTGCCTGAAGCCCGACTCGCTCCTGAATCGCTTCTTTGTGTCTCCGCTCCACAAACCCGACTGTGGCCCTCTGACTGCCGACCCCTGCAGAGAGAAACCACAGACACAGTGAGGTCAAAAACATCATGCATCACATTCAGCATCAGGACCAAGATGTTGTGTGTGCTGTGTACCAAGACTCATTCAAAGCTGTCAGTAATTAGGGTGTTTGATTGGCCTTTTAATAACAAAACGATTTAGAGCTGATTAGTTGACAATTAACAATCGTGAGTATCGCTGCCTGGAGCTGATGTGCTGCTCTGGGACGTCTCGTCCTTTCATGTTAGCTTCATGTTAGCTTTGCAGCAGCAAGTAGCGACAGTTTGCTACACAAACATTGGTTCCATTACTTGCTGTGTTCATTCTACATCATGGTATTTTTATTGGTATTGAATTTCTTCAGAATCGCTTACCCCACCTTTATGACGCAGAGAAATATCATTCGTTACTGTTTTATTTACAAAAAAAGTTCTATGTTGGGATATGAGATTTTAGTCCTATCACACAGCCCTAATACCGTTATTTTGGATTTATGGATTTTCACCTTTTTGTTTCTGGATTACTTTGCTTTGTTTTGGACTGCTTCACCTGCAAACCTCTGTTTCCCGTTACTGCACCATGGCAGAATATTACAGTCAAACACATACGTAGGTGTGTGTACAGCAAAGAGTCAACTAAAATGGAATTAAAACAGTATTTACGAGTGAGAAATAAATAAAATATAAACAAAATAACAATACATTGAAATATAAACTATTAGCTCTCAAAAAAAGGTCAGAATCTCTACTTATGAATGACTTTAGCAATAAAAGTGCTGGAAATGACAGATCCCCGACATAATCACTAAATCGTAGTGTGGATCTACTGTTGAATGTGCACCAAATATTGCAATAAATTTATGAGGGTCTTTGTTTTTTTACAGATGTATGAGAGTGCTACAAATATTCCAAAAGTTGTTTGATGAGATGCCAGACCAGAACTTATGGCCCATTGAGAGATGCAAATAAATGAGGAGAGAATAACTCTTCTGATAATCAGCTGAGTTCAAGCATCTTAATTGTGAGAATCTGCTGTTTTTGACTGTAGTTAGATAAAAGAAGACATTTTAAGGCATCACTTTGAGCCTCAGGAAATTGGGATGTGAATTCTCCCTTTTCCGACATTTATATATATTCTGACATTCATTAATAATAATAAAGTAAAATGAGGATTAATTGATAATGAAAGTTATAATAGTATATAATCTTTACATCTCCATGCCCAGTGTATTATTGTTTTTAATCTGAGTGTTGTGTCCAGGGAGACAATAGGCATTTTTTATACTTTAAAAACATTTTAGTTTATAAGAGGTACCGTTCACCATTCTGTAAATAGCCAGTCTCTCTTTAAAGGTGCTGTTTCCTCGTTTATACTAAGGAACATCTCAGGCTTTGCTGTGATTTACCACTATGAGCACCTAGAATAGCGTCCTGATTGGGTGCACAATCACAATACTTTAAGACTGATTGCAGCCATTGTTCTCATTTTTTAACAGCACTCCTACTTCTTGGAACAACCCCCATGGCATGCAGACTGTTTCCTCTCCTGTATATTTATTTTTTTCAAAGTACTCATAACGGCATATAGTCATGCAAAAACTTCCGTTTAATTTGTCTCAAAATATTTTTATCTCAAATAGCAGGTTTTCCTGACCAAAACATACACTTAAAGGATAGTTTCACAATTTTCAAGTCTGTCTTAAAAGAACTCTGCGGGACATTCACTGACACTAAATGTCGCACTAGAGCACCAGTATCTCAGACCAAATCAAAAGGGCGCACCAGACTCCATTGAGAAAAACAGTAATTTTACCTCCCACATCATCGTAAAACACACATTATTCAAACCAGACAGAAACAAAATAATACTCATCAAAAGCATCTTTGTTAGTCTTTCCGATGTTCCAACAATGACCAACTCTGGTTTGGTGTGAATAAACCCTTAATTCACCGCGTTAGATGAGAAAAGAAACATGGAGCAGTTTCACATGGAGGGACTCACGTGCACTAACATGCACACGTAGCCAGACTACCTGTATAAACTAAGCACAGAAAGGCTGGGATAACAACACAGACAGAGCGAGTGTGACTTCTCTGCTCAGCATGCCATTACTCCAATATATGGGTGCTCGTATGAACACAGGACGCGGCCCAAAACCTCCATGCAAAGATTTTTTTTAATGAATATTAGTGTATTGTTAAGTGTTGTGTGACCTCATTATGTTCGAGTAAGAAGTATGAGGAAAGAAGGTGAGACACAAGATTTAAATTTGAGCATTAATCAGGATGGTAACGGCTGGTGAGCGAGAGTGAGTCATACTGTGGGTGGTGGAGCTGTTCTTACAGGGGGCCCGACTCTCTGTCGCTTTGGTCTCCTCTAGCTCTATCAGGGCCCTCATCATGGGCGTCAGGGCGCAGGATCCATCTCTACGACCGGCCTCCCGCTGGCCAACGCTCTGCTCCTGGTGTCTGGGCTGAGGCAGAGATTGTTCACACTCTGGGGGAGATGCACACCTGCAGAACAGGATCTCAGTAAATCTCTTAAAATCTGCACTAAGTTTGGTTGAGAAGATACCCACGATCGTTTAAAAACCTACCTCCAGCTCCCGCCAGCTGAACACATATCCACAGAGCTTCCAGTTCCTGATGACTGATCATTTAAGGGATAATGTGACTTCTTGTGGATACTTGATTGGTTAGTTTGATGGAATGGGGATTTTCTGCCACTGTTCTGCTGGTCAGATGGAGGACAAGGTGACTTCCTGCGGGTGACATCTGGCTCTGCTTTGCATTTACTGGGAGACAGCAGCAGGTCAGGATGGTGGAAAAGTCTGAGGACATGTAAAGAGGAAATTTAAGTTTAGGCATCCTTTGTCTGCCGTCATATTTAATCAGTCATATCTATTTGTCAATCGTTTTTAAAAGTCAGCAATTTCAGAAATATTTGAATTGAAAGAGCATCTTTGTAGACGGAGAACGAACTGTTTCCTGGCTGATTTGTGGAAAAACCATCATGAGACAGATTATCGGTAAGTGCTTACCCAGCCCCAGAAGGTTGTGTGTTACTGTGGGAAGTGTAACGTGTCCTGGCCTGGTTCTCATGCTCCAGCTGCTTCACCTGAGACTCCAGTTTGGAGATTACTCTGAGGGAGGACAGACAGAAACACACATGGTCACAAGATTTAAAGATACAAAGACACTTTCAGTTGTATTTTACTTTATAAAAGGGTAGGCACAAAGATAACCTAATTCAGCTTACTGTGGTTTAAGAAGCATAGATAAGATGCTGAAATTGGTCTGTTAGTCACACTGAGTACTTAAAGCTGGGCGAGGCAATTTACATCCTGACAACAATCAATAAATCAAATCATTTCATTCGGTCAGAACTGTTAAATAAACATTTATCATTTTGAGTTAGCAAGGTTCAATGTTTTATTAAATTTTCATCCAACTAAATTATATATTAATGGGCATTTGTGCAATTTTAAAAATAGCGCAGAAAAGTGTGAGGATTCCCCATTATGCAGGTCATAGTTATCTTCTTCAGTAGAAGAAGTTTTTTCTTTGTCCTTGTAAAGTGTAATACTTTTTCATTATAGGTTCAGTTTAGTCTGACAGAGAAGCGTTTAAAATAAAACATCTTATCACTTCTAGAAATACAATCTGGGCTCAAAGTATCCTGAAGGTATTTTTTCTTATTGTGCTCATAAGACAATTAGTCTCACTGAAAATCTTTCTCTCCACACACAGAAGTAATACGACCCAAAGCTGACCTTTATCTCAACACTTTGTCTCCTGTTAATTATATATTCTCTTTGCTGTCGTGATCCGGCTCTAAATTCCTGTTTTAGTTTGAAAGGCCTTAGTAACCATCTTCAATGTCTGTCACTTGTAGGTTTTTGCACTTACTGTGTGTGTGACTCCATTAGACCATGAAACTCCCAATGTTCTCACCAATTTTACTGCATTTTACACCCATTTCCATTTTACAGGTCTAACATCGACTCATGCCTGGAAGGATCCTCATGACACTCCGCCTTTCCTAATTCATCTTTTCTGGATTATGTCTTAGTTCTTTTGTTGTCCTAGCTCGATCTGTCTTTTTAATTTGTTCCTAGGATAGATTTGCTTGTACATTGTAGTAACTTCTTTCCTGGTTTCCTATTCTGTCTTTTTAGGAGTCCACTTACAGGTCTCTGGACCTCTCCATCTTCTCTTCCGCCTGGCTGCCATCCAGGTAATTTGTTTCAGTGCTTAAGTCCTCCTGTGACACACACATTGACGTTCTGCAAGCTGTAGTTTGCTATCTGTCCTTGAAATAGCTGAATCGACTCGACAGACTTCACCAATGTGGAGTCCATGCGCTGCCTCTATTGGTGCCAATTTGCAGGCAGAGCTGAAACTGCAAAGGAAAGTTGCTGCTTCGTATCAGCCAATGCTATTATCGATTTTCAACAACACGGAGACCATCATTAGGCTCCATCGATTAATCCGCTCCACTCGATCTCCCTACTGTCTACCACCCTCCACTGCAGCTCTTTTACAAAATTGCCAGCCAATGACGTGTGATGCCGTTTGACAGTGAAGGGCCTGAAGCTAATAAGCAGCTATAATGTCAGTATCTGATATGAGCTCTCTTTGCAAACTCAAAACGACAATATTAACTTTTTACATGCAACTCTTGAATTTCTATTTACTAATTTCTAATAACTATTCAATCTCTCAATGTTGAAAACGATTAGTTAGAAGAAGGTCGATACCAGTCTCACATCTATGTGGTAAACATCAAGCCAGAGCAAGGAAGGGGTTAGCTTAGCTTTGCATAAAGACAGGCTTGTGTCGTCTCCGTGAGATTGCCATGAAACCAGGGAAGACTCCAGGAAGTCACTGCTCCCAGCCAAGAAATTGTCCGGCACATAATCCCCCATAACACACCTCTTGTTTTTACACTTTGGTTTTTGTACAGATTAAACATACAAGATATAACGTGTTAATTATAGAGCTGCAGTGATTAGTCGATTGGTTGTGAACTACTAAATTAACTGGCAACTATTTTGAGAATTGAGTTATACTTTTTTTTAAAGAAAAAATGTCCAAATTCAATATTTTCTGGTTTCTTTCCACCTCTATGACAGTAAATTGAATATATTTGGGTTGTGGGTAAAAGAAGACGTTTGAGGACGTCACCTTAGGCTTTGGGAAACACGATCGGCATTTTTGACAATTTTCTGGACCTAACGACTGATCAATTAATCGAGAAAATAGTTGCAACCCAAGTTAATTAGTGAGAATCTGGGTGAAAGAATGGATTAGCACACGTAGGTAGCAGGGACTGTCTGAGCTACAGAGAACTGAAGAGGAACGAAACGTGTTTTGCGGTGAAAAAGTAGCAGCCTGCTCTGCCAGCTGCCTGCTCTCATTGGCAGGATGTAGATGTCGAGTCGGCCGACTCTTCCAGATATTTGGCATGTTAGATATCTGGCAGACGTCGGCGATGTGTCAGAAATGTATAGTTCACACAAATTTGACTCCTTTGATATTTACCAGAATAACACAAAATGAAAATTAGTTGGTAAGAACCTGAAATCATAAGCCGGAAAGAAAAAGAATTTATAAAATTCATACTATACCTAAACCTACTTGTTAGTGTTAGTGTGACAGTCTACAATCAATCCACTCACCTCCTCAGGTCTGATATCTGATCGTTGGCATCGACGAGCTTGTTCTCTGTTGACACCAGGTTGTTCTGCAGATACAAAATGAGGCTGAATGAAAACATGTCGTGAAGAAAACTGAATTTGTTTATCACTGTTAAAATGATCTAACATGTTTCAGTGATAATCAAATAATCCAGCTAAATGCAATATATCAATACCAGTCGGATATTTATTACCTTCATTCCCTCGTGCTCCTTCACCAGAGAGTCATATTCTCCGAGCAGCTGAGGAAACAAAACAAAGACCTCAATCAACGTTAGTGTTCACAGAGAGTTACGTGAAATGAAAAAGCGATGCACCGAACCAATTGATTTTTTCTCTCCTGATATGAAACCTAAACTCAGGACAGGACACCGATCCGATACCATTCTCAGGCTGTTCCTGTAACATCACCTTTTTACAAACAGGACTGCGCTGCATTCTCCTTTATCAAACTTTGAGAGCCATGTAATTAAATCAAATTACTTTGTCCAGTGTTTCAAAACAACGTCAGCACGAAAAGTGCAGATAATGTACTAAATGTAATGTGGATCAGTCACATCTGGCCTATGCCCGCTTTGCTTAATGAGGTTAATATCAGAGCCGATATTGATCCAACAGATCTGACTGGTGCATCCTTAAATGGAGGAACACTCCTCCCCAATTACAAAATAAATCCCCCAGATAAAGAAAAACATATATTTGTGGTCCCCTTAAGACATCAGCTAGACGGGTAGAGAAAATAATCAGAGATCAGGAAGCGACCACTCTTTAGAGCAGGGATCGCATTAACTGAATTTTCTCCTAAAAATTAAGATTAAGATTAAGACTAAAGGTAATTCACATGCAACACTGTCAGTAACCACATGTAGACCATGTGATTGCTAGGCTGTGGGTTGCTACAAAGCTTAGCTATCGCAAAATGTCACGGCAGCTGAGCATTAATTTTCTTTAGAAAGCCCAATAATTGTGATATGGTTGGTAAACAAGGTGAAAAATGAGGGATTGATGTGGTGGAGGGTGAAGGACAGGCAAGTAATACTGATGACGTTAATCAGCCAGTGGCCTCTAAAGTGTTGTTTTTGAAAATTAAATCGTATTAAATAATCTATATGTCTCATTATCATTTAAAAAAATGATTAAAATTACGTTTAATAATAGATTATGACGCGAAAGTCTAACGCAACTCTGCTGTAGAGTACATCATCATCACATTACTTGGGAAAATGATTTAGTATAAAAAAAAAACAAAATAATGATAGTAACAAGGTTCAAATTAAAAGGGAAACTTTAGAGGTTTTATCAATTATATACTCTCTACTCTCTAACAGCCCCAGTCAGACTCACATCCTGCAGCATCTTGTACTCTCGCTCCCTTCTGGCCTCCTTCTCGTCTGCCTCCTTGCAGACTTTCTGCACCGACTCCTCCAGCTGCCGTACGTGGTTCTTCAAACGTGCTGCCAGGGCGTCCTTCTCTTTGCCCGAGCGTTTGCTTTCATCCAGTCGCTGCTGCAAGGACTTCACAGTAGCACCCGCGACAGCATAGCGCTCCGGCCATTCTGCCTAACAATGGAAAGTCACATAATGCTTTAAAACTAATTTTAATATGCTAAATATATTAAAAAGTAATTTGAGGAAAGAGGCGTTGAACAAATAATAAAACATTTAAGAAACATTTCTGAAACAAAGCATACAGGAAGGTATGTAGCATGGGGTACGTTAACTGCAGGATTTGTTTTATGTGGCCACAGCGAGGCAACATCTACACTTTTTGAGCACTGTAAAGCCTGAAATCTAAAGTTAATTACTTTTAAGACCTTTATGGACTGAATTGAAGGCATTTATACCTTGTAAGGGACTGTTGACAATTACAAAATCATCACTAACTGACCGCGTGAAGTGGCTCACATCCTTGCAGGAAAAAAGTACTTACATAACAGAATACTTTGATCACTAGACTAATAATGTAAATTTGAGAAGGGATTTTTAAGAATGATACCAGTTTTTTCTCCAGCGAGCTGTTTGTTGCCTCTAGTTCTTGAATACGCCTGGTGGCCTCGGCCAGCGCTTTCTCCAGGTGCTTGCACCTGTGAATGAACAAAAATCACAACAGTACAAAGTTAGAAAACAAAACAGCATTGGACCCAAACTCAAATATTATATCATGCTGCAGAAAAATGTGAAGTCCTACAGGACTTTATTTGTGTATTTTCAACTCAAAACTTGAAGATAAATCATTTTGATCCTCAAAACTTAGTCAATCCCTTGTAGTTTTCTTAAATTTGCTCCTTCAATTTTAAACATAATTCAGCGTTCCCACACATTTTCCATTTCAGAATTCCATACTTTTCCAGACTACTTTTTTAAAAAATGTACAGGAAATACAAAGTTATGCACACCTTTTTGTGAGGGCCTGGTTGCTCTTCTCTAAATCCTGGGGCAGATCTTGGAGCTTCAGTTTGTCTCGCAGGATTTGGATCTCAGACTCATAAAATGCTTTCAGGTCAGCCACATGTCGAGAGTGCTTCTCTCTCAGGTTCTGCCTTAGTCTGAGGAGAAAAAAGAAAAGAAAGATGAATGAAAAGCTGGTGAGGTAACCTGCAACTGACATTACATACAAGACAGTAAATAAGATGCGAACTACAACTTTTAACTGAAAACAGTAGAGGAAGCAGTATGTCATTTCGACAACTAACTGGATTTTATTTATTCCAAGAGAAGCAACAGCATCACACAAATCCCTGGTTACCGACAGTTTAAGCCTGCAAATGATTTTTTGGAGGCTCACTGAAATATCATCATCTTTTAAGTAGATATGACAAACTTGTTGTTTATTCCCACATCCAGTAGTTACAGAGCAACATGATCCTTTATTTGTAGTCATGTTTGTGGCCACCTGATGTAATGTAAGTTCATTATTCACTTTATTTTAGCTCTGTTTTTGGTCTCCACAAACTCCTGACTCTGTAGCTGCTAAATGCTCCACTATGTTCACCGTCTAGTCTTTAACTGTGTCTGTCTGCTGTTTGCTGCTGAGGTCAGGTCGTGTTTAGTAGGTTTTTAACAGCTGTTTGCCGAAAACACGTCACTTTAAGAGCAATAAAGTCATGCAAGTAAAGTCAGTATATTCTTTTAAATCAAAACAAAAAATTCATGTTTTATTTTATGGTGTTCACTATTTTTTGTAAATGTTTTAATCACGATTTTGTCTCATTTTATGTTTTTAAGTTTTGGATTTTATTTCTTCCTTGTGTTGCTGTAAAGAAGTTTCTTTAAAAAGCTACAATGTGTAATTTCTGGCCATATGCTCCAAGGAAAAATGAGGCAGCATTTCACTTCCTCTTCCCCTTTAGCCGAGCTACTGTCTAAGCGATTCTGCTCCTCTGCTCTTCTCTAATCACATGTAGTGTTTATAATAACATCATGGATAAAGATTTTTATGTCTTCCTGAACTAGTGGGCATCGGATCATTTACGTCATATATACTATATATAGTTTAAAGTAGATTATCAGTATGTTTTCTTGTTAGAGTCGCTCGTGGTTGTACCTGCCCCCTCATGTTGACTGAGGTCAGACTGGAAGCTACAATGACTCACAATCGCATCTTGAGACACAAGTGGTATAACAAGACAGGACAGGCCGGGCTAGCTGGTTAGCATGCTAACTTAATTCAGTAGCTATGTCTGCAACACAATTCACAGAGATGTTCCTTCTTCACATGTTGATGATCGTGTAAGTAAATTTTTTTTAATGTTTTAGACTAAAATTCTGGCCAAATCTTACACACAGTACCTTAAACATACAGCAAGAGCATCCCCGTGTGAACTAAATCTGAACTGATGTATGTTCTCTCACTCACAGAGAAAGGACAACAGGATCCTCTAGCGATGAAGCTCTCTCCACGTGTGGACTGACTGCAGGCCGCAGAGTTGAACCAGAGGCTGAACACGGCTTCAGGGTGCTGGTGTGTGTGTGACTGCCTTCCTCCTCGCTGGCTAAGGGGGCACTGGCTCTGCGTTGCTGGCTGGCTGTGTGGGAGCAGGGCTGGGTCTTATCCTGGGAGGTAAACAGGACCGCCTGGGATGTGTTTCCCCACACTTTAGAAGGGGAAGGTCCGGCAGCTGAAACACTGGAGGTATCAGAGATACAGTCTGTATCTCCAGGGTTGGGACTGCAGTCCACCATGCTGTCAGGGGTTACAGGGGTCCCTACTCTGGGGTAGAGGTGGGGCTGCGTGGCAAACGAAGGGCTGCTGAAGTGAGAGGGCGAGGTGAAGCCAGAGGTACGATCTGACTGCCGCTGGTTAGCTGCTGGGTCCAAGGTCAACACCTAAAGCACAAAGTACAGGTTAGAGGTCAGCAAAGAACTTCACTGATCAATGAAGACATGTGACATACCTGTGGTGATGAAGGACTGGATGTAAGAGAGCCTTCCCAGTCTGAACGTTTACAGTCTGTTCTTTGCTTGTTCTGGTAGATCTCTCTGAGAGACAGCCGAGGCTCCTGAGAGACAACATTTAGGGGGAGAGTTAATGCAAAACGCCAGTCGATTCTGAATATTATCAGTTACTCTCCTCAAACAAAAGTGTACACGTGGGCAACAGGTATTTTATTCTATAACACGTCACAAACTAAATGTGGGAAGTGAATCAGGAATCGACAGCTGAATTCAAAAAATTCAAGCCTTGATAACATGTTAATCGGACATTCACACAATTGTTGGACTACTCATAACACACCCCTCAGTCAGATCAGTCGGTTAGTAGTTAATCAGATGTTACTCACAAGACTCATGGATGCCTCTTGCAGAAGGAGGTAAGCGCCACTGTCGTAGCTGTCCGGTAGGGGGTGATACAGTTCACTCTCATTCAGACGCCAGTAAGTGAGGCCTAAGACACAGAGAAGTATGTAGTGTAACGATTCATCGATTAAATCAATTACTAAAATGCATTGACACTAATTCTTTGCATCGAGGCTTTGTTTAATCCATGTAACTATATAGCACAGTGTTTCGCACAGACATTTATTACTGATGCACATCGCGCTTACGCTGTGTGAACACGACGTGATTATATTGCCGCTGTGTGCAAAGTGGTGGAAGAGAGAGAAAAAAGCGAGGGACAAAGAAGAAAGTGTCCAAAGTATGGGATTATTTCAAGATAAAAAAAAACAACAACTCTGTAATGTTACCGTCCGTCCACCATAAAACGAAAATTATGTCACCTCGGCAACAGCACGACAGAAAGCAGCCGGTGTTCTGCCAGCGGACCACAGACAAGGTAACAGTAACAGCAACTTTCGCAATTAACTGAAATCATGATTGAGTGCTGAGTTGAAGCCAAAGTAAGCTGCAGTCCTCAGCTGAAAATGTACACACGTGCGTTTGTTGTTCTCCTGGTTGGGCCGTGAGTTTTGGTTGCAACGTCACAGTCAGGAGTTACCTGGGTGTCAGGGAGTTGCACCTTACTATAATTTGTACAGCACTCGGGTGATGTTTGTGTTGGTAAAGCAGTTGTCTGGTTGTTGGTCTGTTGATGTTGCTGGTCTGATGTTTGCTGTATGACACACTACGAATTTCCAAAAGGACGAATAAATATCTATCATCTATCAACGTACACAGCTGATCCCGTTCCCACGGTGGGGGGAGCCGCCGCCGCCGCTGCCGCTGCCACTGCCAAGCAAAAGTACTTCTTAAACAATGCATCAATGAATCGATGAAATAATCTATAGAAGCTTCGAGTACTAAAATCATCAATAGTTGCAGCCAGTGTCATATGCATATGCAGTGTCATATAATTGTTTTTTTCTACTTGACATGATCATTTAGTTTATCCAATCATTTGTACAGTTGTTTAAAATCACACACTTCTTGGAAACTTCTGGCAGTGATGGCCACCCTAATATAGATAAATTAAGTCTGGTGATTCGTAACACCATTCGAAATTCGAAACCCCATTTTTCAATTGTTAAAACAAGTATAGTGTGTGTATCAAGGCCTGATATATGTCCTTCCTCTGAGCCTTGGAGCTCCATTGTTGTGAGCCTCACTGCTGCACTGACTGATATGTTCCTGCTGCCCCAAAAACTCACTAGAGCACCACCTGTGGATAAATCCACCCCTGATCCCCGATCCCCGGCTCCTCCAGTCTGCAAGTGTCCTTGGGCATCGGTGTGTGTGATTAGTTTCTTTCTGATGTGCAGTTGACACTTCGCATGGCAGCCACTGCCATCAGAGTGAATGGGTTGAATGTGACATGTAGTGTAAAGCGCTTTGAGTGGTCAGAAGACTTGAAAGCTGCTTTACAAATACAGACTTAAAGCTAGGGTAGACAACGTTGGAGAAACTAACTAGATAAAGCACCTTAGATCAAATTAAATTATATCCCAGGGTTATTACAGTCCTTCGACAGCCACAATTACAGAATTCTTTTCATTTCTGTGTCAGAGCATTTGATTTATTGATTACAACAAATATATTTCAAAATATAAAATCATTTTGGTCTCAGATGACACCCATTAAAGTTGGTTCACGAACTGTTAATAAAGCATAACTAAAAAAAGAAAATGTGATGTCATTAAATTTCCTAATAAAAAAAGGTGGCACAACAGTGTCATCTTACGGTGACTTGTGGTAACTGCAACAGGGCTTCACTCGTCATAAAAACTGTAAAATCCTGTATTATTTATTTTATCACAGTCGTATGGTTAGTGATTTCTTTACACTGGCCAAAGCCTTGCTGTTCTGTGTTTTGTCTGAGTCAGTGAATTGTTACCTGATGCCTCAGACATCAGGCTGTCACTCCTCCTCAGGGGAAAAGAGCTGGATGACGGCCCAGCCGGTCGCTGCTGAAACCCAATAGAGATGAGTGGATTAGACTCAGCAGAGGAAATGCAATTAGGGAAACCACAAAACAAATATACACCCAAAAAACAACCCCACTACAGATGCAGGGCAGAGATAAACATTAGGCAGCGTTTTTTATTATCCCTGCAAAATGTTATCTGTCCTAAAGGAGCAGATGTTACCACTTGGTGAGTGTTTGTACCTGGTCCTGGGAGTCAGAGCTCTCCAGGGGGATTTGCTTTTGGGATTCTTTACGTGGCTGGTCCAGGTACTCAGAGATTTGGGATGAAGCTTGTCCTGCTTTGCTCTTCTTGGGCCTGAGTTTCTGCCTCTGGGCCCAGGAGGTCAAAGGCTGGCTGGTGCTGCAAACAGAACAGCTCGGGGTAAGTAGAAATATCCTTTCTCAGACTAAATGTTGTCTAAATCTCTTCTGGGTTTCTGCAGGGCTCACTGCGTTAAAATTAAAGACTTTAAAGATATTTCTAATACGAAAAAAGAATTTGGTCATAAAGGCAAAGTAGGATGCATGAAATGATGATTGTACTTCCCAGCAGTGTCCAACAACAATTCATAATAATATCATTAAAGTGGCTATAATCAACATTTTCATGATAATAATGTATCAAATGACAATGTGAAAGGGGTTGTGCGGCTCCCCTCAGCTTTATGGAGCATTATTATACTGAGTTTCAGCTCGCTGTTTATCCGTTCGGTCTACAACTTTACTGTTTTGGTTTACTCTCAATTATTTTCAGCCGCAGCAGAAAGCTGTTTTCAAAGGAAAAACTGTAAAAAAAAAAAAAACACTGTCCACTACCTGTTCAGCAGCAAACAGCAGACATACACAGTAAGAGACTAGCTGTAGCTGGTGAACACTGTGGAGCATTTGGCAGCTAAAAACCCAGATATTTCCCTCAGGAGTTGGTGGAGACCAAAAACAAAGCTAAAAGAGAGAGAAAACTGGACTAACATTCATCAGGTGGCCACAAACATGATTCCAAATGAATGATAATGTTGCTCTGTAACTGCTGGATGAGTAAATAGACAATATATTGCTAACACGTCCAACATATAAACTTATTTTGGCTGTCCAAAAGTGGCCAAAAAAATCAGTTATTAGTAGTTATTATACGTTTAATACATCTTTAAACACAACCTGAACCTAAAACGGCAGAAGCTGGATGGATGAACAAATAAAAAAAAAACTAATTTATTTAATGTCCACGTTCACATTTTACATCCAAGGTCAGGTCAAGTTTAGAAAATATATTCAAGACCTGAAGAAGGATGCCTTTGAAGGAAACTGAAATCAATGCTTTTTAAAACTTTTCAAGACCTGCAGATCCCCTGTCATAGGGAGCTGTTGTTAGTGTGTCTGATAAACTACTCAGACGTACCCAGAGGTTCTCTGCTGGTAGACTGGTGGATAAGGTTCCTCCAATCCGAGAGTCATCTCATTGGAAAAGTCCTGCTGGCACCCAATCACAGTTGTTTCTGGATCTTCCTGGAGGTTAGAGGGCCAGTTTTGTTTCTCCCTCCCTTGATCCTCATCTTCCCCCGGAGACCCAACATGTTCCAGACCTGTCTCCCAAGCAGACAGAGTCCCGTACCCACTGCTCAGCACTGTGGTTGCCCGCTCCTCCCCCTGGTTGGCGGTCTCTGATCTCTGGAGCGGAGGCGAAGGAGAGCTAAAGGGGGTATGGACAGGGGCTGCCAGAAAGTCATTGTCACTGGTCACATTTCTGGAGACTGTGCTATCACTGGAGAGGAGAGGGAAAATATAGTCCTTTGTGTTTGTGGTAGTTTTGGTCATCGCAGTTGGAGAGAACTCTGTGTGTGGCTGGACGCTGGCCTGGCGGTTCTGGAGCTGAACCAGGGCCTTAATTTCATCCTGAATCAACTGGGGGAAAAATCACATCATTCTTTCACTGGATAAACAAATATTTCAACCCAGCTCCTGTGATAAGATATGACTAAATGCAGGCTGACCTGTATTTGGCACTGGTATTGTTCTTGCTGAGCGAGTATTTGCTCTTGGTATTGCTTCTCAACCAGCTGAAACAGATGCAACCATCGGCCCTGTTGCAGAAAAAAAGTGTCATGTACATACCATCATTACTCACAGCAAGATGCTAAAATACGGTAACACCGCTGGGGCAGAGCCAGGGTCATTTTCATCACTGTCAATATACACTGACAATCTCTATTTGCCTTTGACCTGGCTTTTCATCATTATACTGCAGAGGCAAAGTGGAAATATAACGTCTGGTGATCCTAAACTAAAGTACGACCTACCACCTACAGGCCAAAAGAGGGCTGCTCACCTCATGAGTCATCATGTTCACATAAACACAAGAAACCTGGTTACTCAGAGAAATCAGGTACTATAGTAACCTGACTAAGTATTTGGATTTCTCCCGTATCAGACACAAATTATTATTCAAAAGCAGAGTTTTTTGTGTGTTACTAAATGTCTGGAGGGGATATTTTATAATACGCTGCTTCATGACTGTGTGTGTGTGTGTGTGTGTGTGGGTGGAGAGGTGACAGCGTGTGAGAGGACAGGATCAGCGTTATTGCCAAGTAGGTTGACACATACAAGGAATTTGCTTTGGTGACTTGGTGCATAACAATAAGAATAAAATATTATATTAAATATTATATTTAATATAAATATTAAAATATTAAATTGACACGGTATAAAAATAAATATATAAAACAATAATAAAGTGAATAGTGAGTGAATAAACTTTAGTTTTTAGTCAGAAGTTCAGAGGCGTTAATAGATTTAGATTATTTAGACAAATCTCACATGTAAAAAGTCAATTAGAAACGCTGTTAACACTAATTTGTACCTTCTCCACTACAACAAGTGTTCACATGATGGGAAGATCATCATCCGCACCTTTTATCCAAGAGGGTCCGCATGGACGGTGCATGCAGATGTATTCAAACATGCTGAATCACGTGCGTGGCCTGTATCCTCACTATTTTGCATTTACATAGTAAAGAATTCCCCTTTTCTCCAGGAGAAATCTAGCTGGAAATTCAGGTTCTGTACATTTACTTAAGTGCATGTAAACACACTTAGTGAGTGAATGAGCAGTGTATGTGACAATGAGGTGATCATATCTATCTACCTCATGTACATAAAAATACCTGCACAAAAATATTTAGTCCAGCATCCTTTGCACTTTACTCCATTGCACATTTTTCTTACTGTCTACAAATTATTTTTGTATATGTTTATATGTATGTTTATCTGTACATAGTACTTTCTGTCTATTTTGTTGAGCATGTTGTCCTGGTTATTTACTGTATGCTTGTACTGTGTATGTACATTAAGAGCAATGTCAAATGTCAAATTCCTTGTATCTGCATAGATACCTAATTAAATGCTAATTAAAGTGATTCTGATTTAGCTTCTTTTTTTTTTTTATCTACTTCTTTAACTGAATTTGCCTGCATATTGCTTGTGTGCAGATATTCATGTGTGTCTTTGTGAAGGGAAGCAACTGTGCACCACTGTGATTTAGATTCAAATTCCTATCAGAGAGAGACAAGTGATAAACAGAGGAACAATAATTCTAAAGAAGTATATGAACATTTTACTGATCAGATAAAATTGTGTTTGTTCACCCGGTGTGTAAAGCAAAAGGCCTCCAGCCTGATGAACTATCCAGTTAAGTGTTTTTGTGTTGCAGAACATCACAGATGTCTTTTTCCTGCAAATCACATCCTGTGTCTGAAAAGATCAGCTGCAGTGAGTGTGGTGTGTTCGGGTCTGTGTATGTGTGTGTCCATGTGTATGTGTTTGTGTGTCTCTCTGTCTTACTGTCAGGTGTGATCCGCACAAAAAATAAAAGTGACAGCTCAGAAATGAGGCTGCCAGCTGCCAAATGCAGCGCACAAGAACAACTGCCACAGCAGCTAACCCCAACTGCGCATCGTACAATAACAACTGCCTTTCACGCTCAGTGATGTTTCCCCACCTCACAATCCTTCCAGATCTCAGGGTCTGTCTCTCCACTGCTCTGGATCTCCTGCACCAAAGCCCTAAGGGTCTCAAGGGAACTTGGGTTGATGAATGGAAGGCTCTTCCCTTGTTCAAATGCTTCATCTGTGCTCAGACACAGACTCCTGTAATAAAATCATATAATATCAAATTACTTGCTGTACAAGATATTGATAATATACATTGTTCTCCGGCCACGATTTAATATTACTTCAGGACATAGCTGCACAGAATGAACCAATGTACCCGTAGTAATAATAATTTGTAATGACCTTTTAAGCAGAAAAACCTAACCAGGGACAGGGGTCGCAAATTTGGCTTTGGCAACAAATCCTACCCATGCAACTCATCGGTATCATGTTTTTTTGCGCTGTCCATGACAAACAAATAAAAAATAACTAAATCTTGATGCCACAAAATGATATCAACAATGATCAAATTAAGGTATAATGGCAGAGAAAAGATGTTTGTCTATTAAAACTCCTGCATGTGCTAAAGATTGATGAGCAGTGACATTCTTGTGGCATCTCTCAGCCTAACTTTAATATTTAAATACACCTAGACAAGACTCGACACTCTACAGCATAATGCATTTCCCAAGATTCTTCAGATTTGAAATGAACACTTAAATCAACACATACATTTGAATACATTTTATGTAAAGTAAAGTGTAGAGAAAATCAGAAATCTACAACAACAACCTTTCACAGGAACATTTTTACAATTTATTTTAACACCAATTATCGGTGGGAAAACTTTTCAACTCCCTAAGAGAAGATGGCTTCACTGCCCACTGTGTTTTTATTTTCCATATACAGTATATTTTACAGTTGCTGCACCTGATCTTGTTACATGCTGGTGTGATGTCCATGGGCCGGCTCTCCACAGTGCCTCCTGTTGTTTGGGAGGTTGTGTGTCTGCCCTCTGAGACAGCCAGCCCCGAGGCTGACGTCCCCTCAGAGGACACCAAAGAGGTCTCACTCTCCTTACCCCCATCCCCGTCAGCACTGACATGGCAATGGCTCAAAGCCCCCGAGCTGGACACATCCTCAGATATACTGTCATCTGTGGACATGATTATGGGCCCGTGTAGAGGGGGTCAGTCTGACAGCTAGAAACCAAGAGAGAGGAAAACAAGAGGCTGTAAGACACAGAAATAAGGTTTGAAGACAGTTAGAAGTACTGGTGGACCGATACGGCTTGTTCAATGGCTGATGCCGATATTTAGAGAGCAGGACAGCTGATGGCCGATATATAATGCAGATATCAAAACAAAGAAAAGTCATGTATAACTCCATTATTCCATGCAAAGTACAATCTAAAATACATGTTATCTCAGCCTGAAATGTGTTCTTTTAGATGGAATTTTTATAACAATATAATAGCTGCTTGATATGGTAAAAGCTCTATAGTACATCATTATAATGTTGTTTTTCACACAGTTGACCTTCATTGCAGGTTCTGGGATTTGGATATTGCACTTATATACCATATCAATAATATTTCAATTAATTGTGCAACCCTACTGTATAACAATATATATTTAAAGCTTGCCAGTAATGGTTTAAGATTAAATCTGATATCAATTATGACAATATATATCGGCCGTGTGAGTGTAGGTATGGCTGATGCAGATTATCTCAAAATGCCAGATATCGGCCGATTAATCTGTCTGTCAAAAGTTGTAAGTGTTAATCAACTACCACAACAATAGAAAAAAAACAGGATCCAGCTACTATTACACAGTAGAGCTGCAACAATTAATCGATTAGTTGTTAACTATTAAATTAATCTGCAACTATTTTCATAATGAATTAATCGATTCGAGTCATTTTACAAAGAAAAATGATCTGATTCTAGCTTCTTAATGTAAATATTTTCTGGTTTCTTTCCTCCTCTATGACAGAAAACTCAATATCTTTGTGTTGTGGACAAAGCAAGACATTTGAGGACATCATCCTGGCCTTTGGGAAACACCGAACAACATTTTTCAGATATTTTATAGACCAAACAACTAATAATAAAGAGAAAATAATAAACACAGTTGGCACAATTAGCACCAGGCACAAGCTAAATGTTGGTAAAATATGCAAGTGGCTGGTAGATCTCCTTCATCCACCAGCCAAAAAGCCAGTGTTTCCCAAAGCCAAGGATGGTTTCCTCATTTGTCTTGTTTTGTCCACAAGCAAAATATATTCAGTTTATTGTCATAGAGGAGTGAAGAAACCAGAAAATATTCCCATTCAAGAAGCTGGAATCTGAGAAATGTTTTCTCTTAAATTATTCAAACCGATTAATCCATTATCAAAATAGTTGCCAATTAATTTAATAGATGACAACTAATCGTTGTAGCTGCAGTTGCACGGCTATTAGGGACAATATATATATATATATATATATTTCTGACCTTAAATGTGGTTTAAACATTACAGAGTTAACAAAACATAAACGCAAACGTCCAAGCTAATGTGTAAATGTTAGGCATTAGCATCCCCATCTCTGTCTCCGACCCTTGTCTGTCTGGTCCTGCCCTGTGTCTCCTGTGTGTGTCTGAACTGGCCAAGTCTGACTGAAAAGCTAATTAGCTTTGACACCTAGCAAACAACAGATAGCCACACAGCGGTTTGGACATTTAAACAGTCCCTGCCACATTAGCTGCTTTAGCTACGATGTCAGCCAGCCCCACAGATGCTCCTTCAGCCGGGGCAGACCGTTAAAGCCCCGCCTGTCAAACTCCGTGGGATCCTGGATCAGTTAGTTAAGTTATCCAGCTGCCCTGATAGTGAAACTACCACTGACAAGCCACTGACTTGGTTAGCTAGCTAGCTAAGTTTGGCTAAGTTGGTTTATTACAGGTTTGTAAGCACCGCGTATGCAAGCTGGGCAGCGCGGGGGAAATTATAAAACACATCAACCGAACGGCAAACACAAGACAGAGTGGCGCAGATAAAATATATAAAATAATGTTTAACCTACCCGTTGACTTGTATCATCGTTTCATCCATATTTCTCTGTTAGTAGACAAGTTGGCTAGCTGGTTGCTGGTTGGCTACTGCACTGCAGTGATCTCTGGCCGCTGTAACCGTCACAGCACTGCGCCGCCATTGGTCAAAATGTAATCAAAAATACAGAGCTGTGATTGGTCGTCACTCTCAGTCTGTGATTCTATTGGCTGTTCTGGGGGAAAGAGGCGTACACATCTGTTTGGGACACAAAGCTGACAGAGAAGAAATCTAGAAGCAAGTTTCTCTTATCTGTTTTTCACACCTGTGTTTATATATTTTTATTTACTTAATTATTTATTTATTTATTTATTTAAAAGGGATAGTGCAAATTTACATGAGGAGTAATAAATGAGACTAATTTTCATGTGCAGTCACTGGCAGGTTGATAACAGCATAACAGAAAATGTTAAAACATACACAGGCTCATAAGCACAACAGAGAACACAGGAGCATAGGTCATGAACAAAAGCACGAATCACATAAAAACAGAGCACACAAACACAGAGAAAATCACACCAGCACAAATGTGATGACCCATAAAAGACATCAGCAAACAATTTGTAAAATTTGTTGGTTTGGAAAAGGAGCTGAGAGAAGAAATGTTTATTAATAGCATTTATTTTTCAATTTAATCTGCTGTTCATCTTTCCAAACTAGGGCTGTCTTGCTCAAGGACACATTGGTGGACCATTTTGTGTTATATTCATATATCATACATACAGTATTGTCACTGACAATTCTACACTCTACTGTACAACTTTTAGAAATTAGAAGTAGAAAAAGAAGTGTATATTATATTTTAATAATATAATATTTTCTTTTAGATCATTTGGACCTTTTAATTAAACTTGTTTATCACCTACCTACTTAGATTTTTTGTGATTTATGTGAAGTAGCTGCTGTACTACTGCAAATTCCCTTTGTTAGATTTTTTACATTACATTTGATTTATTTAGCTGTCGCTTTTACCCAAAGCGACTTACAATTACTATATATTTCAGAGGTCGCACACCTCTGGAGCAACCAGGGGTTAAGTGTTTTGCTATAACAGAGAGCAACATGCACTGCTCTTTAGTTATACAGGGACACATTGGTGGATGTGTCACAGTGGGTTGAACCCGGGTCTCTTACACGTGTGTCTTATCCCTTGTGCCATCACCACCCTTTGTGACCAATAAAGTACTCTATCGAGCTTCATCTATTGAAATTCATGGCCAGAAGAACTTGTTTGGGGCCCCGGAGCAAAGATTTGAAGTTGGGCCTTCTGGATCCCTCCACTCACCAACCTCCCGCCCTCTGTGCACTATTTTGTACTGTATATCCTGTCATCTCAATGTTACTATATGTAGAGTGCACGAAACTACAGCTAAAAAGATTTCAACTACTTCTGTTTAAGTATTATTTAAGCATAAATGGCAAAAGAAATCTCTGGTTCCAGTTTCTCATGTATGCATTTTTCTGTATGTCTTCCCCTTGTATTATTGGAGTTGCATAAAACAGACATTTTAAACCCTTTTCCATTTCTACTGACTGTCCATTTGGATTTCTCTGCTAGCTTTCTGTCTCGCAGTCGCAGCACGTGTGTTACTTTGGTTGGTCAGGAACTGAAGCGTGTCCTGTGCAGTCGACCTGGAGCGTTATTGTGACAATTATTATACTAAACATGAGCATCACACTAGTTTGTATTACTTTCTCTCTTTATTTTTCTCTTAAACACAAATAGTTGGATTGTCTTTTTATTATTATACATTATTTATATGTTTTCGAATCAGCCGGGCGACTTCACAATCTTTCCATATAACCCCTGGCCACTGCATAAAGCAACCCCTGGGTAGAAGCACTGCTGGTTGGGAATCAGCTGAGCCACTGTTACATCCTATAGTAAGCCCTAAAAGTATTAAAAGGTCTTAACTTTGACAGTTAATGCAGGCAATTTCAGTTAAAAATGCTCCATTAATTAAATCCCTTTCATAAGCTCTAAACTTTTTTCCTTCACTTGCCATGAAACTAACTGCATAAACACACTATTCACACACCAGTGCCCAGCAAGCTACCAAGCAAAGTGCATGTGCAGGCTTTAGGTCTTCAACTAATAATTATTTTGATTTATTTGATTTATTGATTAATCCTACAGTCTGCTCAATGTCAGCAAATTAAAGCCGCATTTCGACCAAAGCAACTATACCCCGGAACTAGGAACCTTTGGAGGAACTCACTGCATTTCCACCGAAGGGACCAGGGTCCAAATTTAGATCTAGGGTCTACTGGCTTTACATCGAGCATGTTGGGTGTTTTTCTACGACTGCTCCTCTCTTTTCCACCGTTGTTTGCAAACCAATAAATCACAATCAACGGTCAGCACACACACAAGTCTCGCTGACGTCCGTCTGAGATTGTACGTCGGCATTAAATATTGCTCGGAAATAGCAGCTGCTGGCCAGCGTGCAGCCGTGTGTTTACAGCAAACAGATGATGGAGTTACACTAAATACTGGGTCCGAAGTTGTTGTTTTAAGTTTTCAACAAGTGGAACAGCTGATTACAGCAGGTGATAATGCTCGTAAAAACCCCGTTCCTCCGACACTCAGGCGGACACAGACATGAGTGAACAATGGGCTGAAGGAATCTTTTAGTACTTTTGGTGGAAACGCAGCTTTAGCAACAAGTGGCACATAATCTTAAAATGTTTTGTCCAACAAACAATCCAACACCCAAAGACATCAAATGGCGCTTCAGCATGTGGACAGGAGACATCAGTGACCTCGACAAGCAGCTTTTGTGTAGAAAGCATGACAACGATGTTCACAGAGCAAAGACAACAACCTGCACTTCTCTTTACTTATTTTTACTTACAAGCAGAGGGTGTTGTTTTTGGTTTGATATCGTCTAAAATGCAACTGAATCACAGAATGACAACTGTATTGAAAATACAATTTATTACGCTGAGTAATAAATACATACAAAGATGCAAGTAACAGCATTTTCCTTTTTTTTAATACCAAAACCAACTTTCAACACGAATGAATTTCGATGCATTTGGCACATCTCTGTCCCTCACTCGCTCAGCCATGTGTGTTCTAGGGGTCTGAAAAACAGACCAAATACTATCAAAAAGAAGAAGATGTCTTCTCCATCTACGCCTGTACAAGCCATGCATTGTCTACAATTAACCCACGGGCCCGTTCGCATGCACAAACCAACTTTTTTTTTAAATGAAGTCAAAATTAAGATCCCAAAAGTGGGGCATAAAAACACATGATATCCTCTTGTTTGAATTCCAATGACCCACACATGATTTAAATGATCCTCCAGATCCCTCAGGGGTTATTGTATTTTTTTTCCCTCTCTCTCTCTCTCTCTCTCTCTCTAGGAGCTTGTTTTTCCATCCTTTGTTCATTATACTTCCTCTTCTCAAAGGAAATGCCATGCAAGTGTTTTATTTTTTTCATGAGACGTTAGTTCTTCTTGCAGGGAGGAATGTGTGTTGGTAGCTAGGACCTGGCGTTTCTCTCCGTCTCAGCCAAGCATTCACGCACCAACCCTCTGGCGTGGATTATTCCTTTGAAGAAAGAGGAATATGATTTAGATTAACACACTCTGAATTACCCGCAGCTATAATATATGTTTTGCACTTGAGTGGTTCTGCGTATCAAGGTTCACAGTTACCTCTTTTGAGTCTCTCCATTGCACTCTTGCTTCCAGCATACGTGGGCCTGATCTCCTTTCCGAGCTCTTCGATAATCGCCAGCAGCTCTGCATATTTGTTCTGAGGCACTTGGCTGCCAGAGGAGCCCTGGAGTTTTGAGCAAACAGAAGAAGGAGATAAGCCAGTGTCAACACATTTCACATTGTTGTTTTCTTTAGTATGCAGAGGACAACCCAGCAGGAAGAAAAGAAGAGTAACATTCGATTGTAATGAGAGATGCAAAATATTCCCATGATAATCTAATCGCAAGAGAAACACGGGAAAGAACAGACACATTGTTAACAAACTATTTAAAAAGGGCACTTCTCCCATTTTACTGAGTTTAGTCATGCGAAGAAGATCACTTAGGAAAAAGTAGCAAAACAATGAAGGTAAAAATCCTGCATTCAAAACCTTACTTAAAAGGATATAGTTTGGAAATTTTGAAGTGGAGCAGAACAAATGAACAAACACATGATGATCAAATAGACCATGATGCATTGCTGTAGATTAAACTACCCAACACGATATAAAGGAGTTAAAAATGAGCTCAACCTTCAACATCTACAGCAGTAAAATGCAACATACACCTTCATGCAGCAGGAATATTAATCAGATATAACAGAGAAATACTGACAGGGAACATGTTACAGCAAAGTGCATCTGCTAAGCAGGTAGGGTTAAATTGAATTGTGGGAAATGTAGGGTCCAGAGTTTTTGGAGCTTGACCTATCCTTTCTGCTTCTGCTGATTCTAATTGGCCGTTATTTTTTAATTCTGTCTCTTACAAGTCCCCGTACTACACGCTGGAGTCGCCATTTAAATATGAAGATGAGCAGTTTGATTTGCAGTTACCTGTGAAAATCCCAGAGATGGAGGTCCGTAGTCACTCAAAAGGGGCCTGTAGGACTGCAACGTGGCCAGGTTAGCTGCTGACGGAGACTGGAGGTTTCCAACTGTTCAGAAAACACAAGTTGGAGCTCAAAACCAGCCCTATAACCAGTTCACTATGGCTGAAACTAATGATTATTTTCATTGTCCATTAATCAGCTGATTACTTTCTTAACTGTTTAGTCTACAAAATTTCAGGAAACACGGAAACATACTCCTTACAAATTCCCAGAACCTGAGGCAACATCTTCAAATTGCTTGTTTTGTGAGAGCAATAGTCAACAAAACGGCAAAGAAAATGCCCAAATATATTCAATTTAGGCTACTACAATTATTACATTTAAAAAACAGGAACCAATAAATTTTGGAAGTTTTACTAATTATTGTTATCATTATCAGTCCATCTGCTGATTGCTTTCTTGATTAATCACTTAATTAATAATTTAATCTATAAAATGTCGGAAAATAGTGAAAAATACCCTCCGAACCAAGGTGACGTCTACAAAATGTTTGTTTTGTCCTGCAAACAGTCTAAAAACCCAAAGATATTTAATTTCCAACGATAGAAAAACAGAGAAAGTTCACTATGGCTGCAACTATTAATTATTTTCATATCAATCTATTACACTTGTGTCATATAAAACCAGAGAAAAAGCAGCTAATCCTCACAATTGATTAACTGCTACCAGAGCATGCTTGATATTTTTGAACGATTAATTAATTATAAAAACAGTTAATGTTCTTCAAATTAACTAATCAATTAACTGTTGCAGCACTAATTTATTTATTTATTTAGCTGACCTAAAAATAGGCCAATACTGGAATCATCCTCAAAAAAGATGTAGATCAAGTCGCTAAATTCCTATAAAAATTGAACAGAGTCTTGTTGGGAGGGTTTGTCCTCCACTCCTCTTTGCTGCTCCCACTGCTGCTTTGTTCAGTTGTAATATTCAACCTCCAACACCAGATGTCAGTCATAAAATAATTCAGTTAATGTGCTGATTGTTTTCTTAACTAGTCAATTAACAATTTAGTCTAGAAATGTCAGAAAATAGGGAAAAATGCCCTTTAGAGCCAAAAGGTGAAGTGTTTAAGTTGCTTGTTTTGTCCAGCCAATAGTCTAAAAAACAAAGATATTTAATTACCAATTACTATGGCTGCAACTTTTGATTATTTTCATTATCAGTCTATGACATTTCAGAAAATAGTGCAAAAATAAAACTTCCCAGAACCTGTTGTCACATCTTAACATTGCTAGATATTTAATTTCCAATCATATAAAAACAGATAAGAAGTAGCTAAACCTCACAACTGATTAACAGCAACCAGAATATGCTTGGTATTTTTGAACGATTCAGCCCTAATTGATTATCAAAATAGTAGCCGATTAATGTTCTTTCAATCAACTAATAGATTAATTATTACAGCTCTAATCTATTTACTTATTTTGCTGATACTGCCACTACTGGAATCAGCCTAAAAACAAAAAGACCGTGGATGAAGTCGCTAAATTCCTATAAAAATTGAACAGAGTCTGGTTGGGAGGGGGGTTTTGTCCTCCACTCCTCCCCGATGCTCCCCCTGCTGCTTTGTTCGGCTGTAATATTCAAACTCCAACGCGAGATGTCCTCGAAGAGACATAAAATAATTCAGAGGCAGATCAATCAGCAGCTCCGACCGAGGAGCATCATGGAGGAAACGGAACAAGGCTGGCTCAAGAAGACACAAGTGATACATTTTTGTCACCGTGTAACGGCACCCACCCGGCGGGACCAGGACCCGGGACGACGGATACGCACATTTTAGGAACCGCCGCCTCCTCGTTTCACATCCAAACCGTGTTTCTCCGCCGACTGATATCACGGATGGCGCTCTTTTACATTAGTAATAATGGCGGATATGAATTAGCCTAGCTCCCAGGATCTGACCCTATATATATAACTGGACAAAAACTACAGACACGGTCTTTCTCCAGGTATTCTCCGAGACCCCGAATTTAACACTCGATTTATCGGACGGATACTTTGATTTCCCCCCGTTTTTTCTCCTTACCCTGGTTCCCAGAAGTTCCCGGAATGTGCTGATGGACATTGGGTTTATAAGACATTCCCAAAGACATTGTAAATTAAAGAAATAAAAATGACCCGAAATTCAGTGAAGCGTCTGTCTCTCACTTTTTGTTTACAACAGCGGCACCGGCAAATATGGCCGTCACTTTATATTGACACCCACTATGCTTTCTAACACTGCTACTATCCATTGCGGGTTATCAAGAAAAAAAAAAAGGTTAAAAACGTGATTTTCACCATAAAGCGACGGAATTCACTCGCGGTTTCACAAACATTTATCAACTCGGCTCACGTCCGTCGGAAAGTCTACTTTAAACTACACTTTTAGAAGAATCTTTAAAAAAGTGTTTGAACATGTGAAGTGTGTTTACGCTTTGACTCCCCCCCCCCACCCCCCCCACCCCTCTTACAAGTATGTTATATATATATATATAACATTTTTACACACGTTTTTAAACACATGTTTTAAAGGGTAGAATAAGCAACTTCCTTTTATGTGCATTTAATTTGCGGGTTAGACTTTTTCACAGTAACCATGGTTTGTTAGTGAAGTAGAAAAAAAATAATTATAAAGCTTTTGTTTTAAGTTAAATGTGAACGCTGCTGTCTGCAGAGAAAACAGGAGCTGCTGGAAGCAGTTCGCAGATACCTGTCTTTGTCTGTGGGGGCGCATCCATGGCTTCGTGTTGATCTGTAGAGCTTTTACATTAAACAAAGCTATAAAAGGGTCCACTCTTCTTTTGGAGGCATGTGGCTCTTCTTTCATACAAAATGAGATGAGCAGGGGGTCGGTTAAAACCCCGCAGTATGTCCCTAGGCCAAGAGGGTTTGGCCAAATCCTGGCCCCCAGTGTCATGACCTGGGACCCCTGTGATGCAGTGGGATTGCAACCCCCCCCTCACACAAAGGAGGGGGTGTGTTTGGTAAATGGGCTGTCTGGTGTCAACATACCTTAAATTGAAATAATAAGCACAAGAACATGTATTTTAATTAGTTTATAATATTGGTTTAAAAAACTTGGACCTTGAAAGTGCAATACTAAGTTATAATGTGAAATATTCTGTCCAATACTGCACTTTCTAAGGATTTTAATACATCTCTCAACATTATCAGTATTCATTATTATATACTACTATTATTTAATTACACTTCTATCACATACTGTAGAATACTGTACATTTTTATATTTTCTCCATGCCAACTTTTTATTATTATTTCCATTTGTTTAATGCCTTGATGTGCAACGTGAGCAATTGTAACACAACAATTTCTCCTCAGGGATCAATAAAGTATTTCTGATTCTGACTGTGAAAACCCCGGCGGTGGAAGAAGTACTGACTAAAAGTGCCAATACGACAACAAAAAGCTTGACATATTTACATTTTTAACAGTATTTTTAGCATGTTTATCAACACATAAACACAAACATGGATCACTACAACAATGCAAACAACACACAGTAACAACAAGAGTTAAATATCTGACTTAGAGCCAAAAAATATGATGTATAAATACATGACATACACACACAATCATATATATATGTATATTTTAACCTGAACCAAGAGGTACGCTCATGTTTTATCCTCTTTACATTGACTAACTGTTTGTTTTAGGATTCATTTTAACGCTCTCCATTACCTAGCTCTTGATTATTTTTAATTCCTTGTGAACCTTTGGGTAGTTTGAGATCTTTGGGCAGGGGCCTTCATCTGTCTGCTTATGAAAATTCATTTAGAAGCAGTGTCTCCATTGGAGAGTTTGTCAACCAGAGTCTCAAAATTAAAATCAAATCAATTCAATTTATATAGCGCCAAATCACAACAACAGTTATCTCACAGCGCTTTTCATAAAAGAGCAGGTCTAGACCGTACTCTGTGATGATATTTACAGAAGCCCAACAATTCCCACCAAGAGCAGCACTAGGAGACAGAGGCAAGGAAAAACTGAACCATGGCTCAGGGTGGGCGGCCATCTGCCTCGACCGGTTGGGGGTGAGGGAGAGAGAGAGAGAGAGGCAGCCTGCACAATATCCACACAGAGGTACAGACAGTAAAGGTGATGTTGCTATAGACTGAATGAATAATAGTACAGATATTTACAGGAGTGTTGATGATAACAATCGTAATGCTAATGATTATAATAACAATAGGACTAGTAACAATAGTTGTAGCAGAGGGTGTCAAGCAGGAACACGGGGGCAGCAGGTGATCAAATCAAGATAAGTTTGTTTTGTCACGTTTTTGTTTAGATAAATACTTTTAGCCAAAATACTGTTATAGGATTCTTTAAACTCCCAAATATTGATATCAGTATTGGCCTCAAAATCCCATCTATAATCTTAATTATACTTCAGCGGAGGAACTTTTGACTGTCAGTTAGGCTTATGGTCTTTTTTCCTCTGTTGGATTTCACGTTTGTTTTTAATCACCATTGTTTTTATTTTGTTTTAACCATTTTCATCTGAAGGTCCAAGGATTGACTCCCACTAACATATCATAATGTTATATATTATTTTACTGACATACTTGTGCATTAATAAATCTGTTCTTTCTGAAAATGGAAGTAAAAATGTTTTAAAAAACACCAGTGTAACAATGTA
Organism: Micropterus dolomieu; assembly: GCF_021292245.1. NCBI lineage: Eukaryota > Metazoa > Chordata > Actinopteri > Centrarchiformes > Centrarchidae > Micropterus > Micropterus dolomieu. The sequence continues at coordinate 4,344,082 of NC_060162.1, read as the reverse complement.
AACTAATACTATATAATATCTGTTACTATATAAACTATGTTATATCCGACATTATTAGGTGGTGGACTGGACTAAACCAGCTAACTGATAATAAAGTAGTTTAAAAACAGCTTTCATTTCTTTCTCCACTCCTGGAGAACCCTAAAAATCCTAAATGTTCAGCGACTCATTCAGAAACATCGCTGACCTCTAGCTTTGGAAATATTGTGACAAAAGGGCCTCAAAACCTAAAAAATAAAATAGAAATAGTACCAATTTCACAACAAGCCCAAAATAAAAGGCCTCAGTGATACATACAAGTAGCAGTGATAAAAATGTGTTTGGTGGTAGGATACAATTAAAAGTACTACGTGGTAGAAGTATACCAAGCTTTATTGAGCATTGCACTCATTCATGTACAGGTCACATTGAATTTTTGTACAACTCTTATCAGTAGTGCAACTCGTGCGATGATAAAAGGTGAAATGAAGTCCTTCAAGTGTTTTAACTTCAGAGGAGCCGATCCGCTTGACACTTTACGGGATTCAAAAATAACGTTACCAAGTCAGCAGCCTGTGTGCACATCTCAAAAAGACAAAATAAAAACGTGGAGCTGTTGGCTTATATAATGGTGCACACATTCAAGTTAAAAAGATGTGAATCAGAGAGCAGACTTTCTCAGCGAGGCCTCTCCCAGTTCTGTCCGACAGTTGAGATGTGCAGCATGAAGAGTCTGTTTTTTTTTATCCTTTTACAAGTGTACAAAATGTACATTGGTATGATGCAAAGACTTCTTCTTTCACTTGTTTTTAAAATGCATCAATCCAGAACAGAAGAGAATACACATTTTAATAACAGCAGCTAATCCACAGGTTAAAGATGTGTCCGAGCTCACTGTGGAACACATCCCATCTTTAATAATCAGATATTAGAGCAGACTTTGGTCTGTCCTTTCCAGTGCAGATAGAGTATAATGCAGTACAGGACTGAGGAGGCTTTGCTCAACAGAAGAGGTACACTATTCCACAGAAGCAATCATCCATTTTAATTACAACTCGGCTCAAGAAAGCAGAGGAATTAGAGAGAAGCGTTTGAAACGTGTACTGTGAAGACGTGAGCTGTAAATAAACAGCCAGCCACAGAGAATGATCGCTGAGTAGATGTACAGAAGGAACATTTGAGTTATGGCCATGCATTTCAAGATACTTTGAAAAACACTACAGATCTACCTTGTTTTGTTTTTCCAAAGAGGGTCTTTCTACGAGTTAAACGCCTGAGCAGGACACCTTAAAAAAAAAAAAAGAATAAAAAAAAAATAAAAAGACATGAACATTTTGAACTGAGCAGAGCGCTGTGCTGAAGACAGCACTGAGACCTGTGTGAAAACCAAAAAGCGACAGACATGCATTTCACATTTCTCAGAGCTCCTCATCTGCTTTTCTTTACTATTGTTGACAGGTTTCATTTTACTCAACCAGAGGTGGTTTTAACCTGCAACACAACATATTTTCATCGACTGGGAAAATTAACTACTAAACTAAAACACCACTTACACTTTAAGTGCCCCCATTTAGCATGTACAAGCAGTATAACATTTAATAAAGTAATTGTAAGCAGATATAAGTGTCTAATATTATATTTGTGAACTATAGCTCCTCCTGTTGGCGCTCGTACCGTGAAGCTGCTGTATAAACAGATGAATGACAATATAGTAAAATACCATGTCTTCATAGAAGAAGTTATAATTGTTGAGAATGTCCTTATGTCTGCTCATAACTACATTAGGGTGTGTTTTAAACTATGTAACAACTTAATATTGCTTATAAATGCTAAATAGGGAGCATTAACTAATTAGATGTGTTTGTAATTAACACTGCTGAGCGTGGTTTGTTGATAACTTTAAATATATTCTTTGGGAAACACTTTTACTCTCGTGCACTCTATATAAATAACAAAATCTTCCACTAGTCAAACTCCCGACAGTCTTGTTAGTGCTTTGTGAAGGTGCCTGAGTGCAGTAGCTATTTGTACTGACACAAAAAGGCACATTTGACAAATTCCTCGCTGTTAAAGGAAACGTTCAAGTCCGCATTTTTGCTACAGTCCCTCCAGTGTAGCTAAACACGGAAACACAGTTCAGGGAATCTTGTACAAAAACTACTAACTTGATTTGACTAACTTGGACTCCTGAAGGCTCATAGTAGCTTCAGATAAACATTTTTGCGCACACACAAAAGAAAAAGAGACTGGAATTTGTCCCCAGTCACTTCTATTGAAAGCGTGTTAAGAAGCGAAGTCTTAACCAGTATTACCAGGAGGAATGATTACAAGAAAGAAAAACCAACGTTCATATGGTCACCTGACTGTTGTTCTAAGACGGACTTTTTAACAATTGTGAATTTATGCTTTAATGTGAAAGTTAAATTTGAAATAAAACAAAATCAAGGAACTTTGATTAATGTGAGATCTGTGTGCAAAACAAAGATAAAACAAACTGGTCTGTGGGTTCAGACAATGACGACATTTTGGGCTTTTTGTCTGCTGAGCGAATGGGACGACTAGAAATAAAATTAGCACAGATCAGCGTTCCTGTAGTGAACTGGAATAATGTTCCGCATCTGTTTTCTACTTCAAAGAAGTGATTCTGTCTCTATATTAGTGCTGAATAATATCTGAGAATGAATATGGGATTGTAGTTTTGCATTACATTCCCATTTCTTAATGAATCAGGGTAGTTCTCAGACTTTCAGACACATAGTGGGGTCTTTGTCTCATCCACCTTTGGTCTGAACCGAGAAAAGTCTTTGCTTCATACCAGGTAGTCCTAAACATCTTAAAGCATGGTGGTAAGGAGAGGATAACTCAACAGCCACAGGCCGACATGCCCTCTGGGTTTCAACTCCGTCTTAATCAATATATCACATATCTTTTCACTCTGAATGTCAGAGGACAAAACTACAAAACTTCACCCTTCAAATCTCTCTAGGTGAACACGAGTCTCTGGAGATTAAAAAAAGAAAAAGAAAAAAAAAAAAAAAAGAAAGATAAACCCTGAAATCTTTTCTCTGTACAACCACTGCTTTACATCTGAGAATCATCACAGCGGCCCTGGAGCGTGCAGTGCAGACTGATGGTGAGTCAGATCCCTTTAGACGGGAACGTGAACTCGAGAGGAGTAGGTGAGATTAACGCCCTTGAAGGTGAGCGGTCCACCCCAGACTATGTGTTGGGCGCGTGACTGAAACTTTGAGGGTGGAGCTGCTGCCGTTTCTGCTGCTCCTGCACGGCGAGCTGCTGGCACTGGTCCGATGTTGACAGCTTGTTAATTAATGCTGACACGCAGGTCGCTGGAATGATCAGTCCTGTGAAAGAAATAAAAGGATTGTTTATAGCACATGTTAAGAGGAACGGGTTTTGGGAATATCATTTTTCACTTTCTTGCGAGTGTTAGAGGAGAAGATCAACACCATTCATCTCCAGGGTCTGAAATTAGCACCCACCAAATGCGTGTAAATTGTTGGCAGTGGCAGGTAAAACTGTCAGGCCGGCAGAAAAACACGTTATAAGGTTAGTGTATTGTACTGATCTGCGCCTGAAGCATGCCCGGCCCTGCTTTGCACGCATGCCCGCCAGCTCAGGATGAATTTATGGCAGTGTTTCAAACCAAACTCACCAGCGGAAGAGGCCCAATCGGACCAGAATGACAGTGTGCTGCTTACTGCCTGGACTACGGGAGGAAACTCACTAATCACTAAGCGCGTCTATTAGACGTAAAGCACGTCACCTGGTTTTGTTTTCCTTTGCCAAATTAGGAGTAGTAGTAGTTTGCTTGAACATGTTGCCTTGGATATGGAAAGATGGGATGATGGGGACGTTTAGGATTAGACATAATATTGATCTTCTCCTCTAATTCTCGGTAAGAAAGCATATTTCCCAAAATATCAAACTACTCTTTTCAGGTAGCAGTCTTCCAACTTACCAACTATCCTCTGTCCGTCTTCTGTTCTGAGCCGGACAATCTGCACCTTCACATTGGTTCCACTGACCGGAGTGAGCACTACCTCCACCTCGTTCCACACACTGAGCACCGAGCCACACAGGACGTAGTACGTCCTGCACCGAAGACCAACTTCACACTGTAGACCCACCGACGCTTTCTTACAGTTCCCCCGCCTGTGGGCAGAAAAACACACAAGATTTACAACCATTTACTAAGGATGCAGCGAATGTCCAGCCACCGAAATTAATCTGCCGAAAATAGGAACAAATAGCGCTTTTGGTGTTCAATCTAATAAATCAAAAGACCAATTAAATCGTACTGAAGACGTACATATTTAAACAAATAAGAACAGGTCACGAATATGTTGTTCCATTTAAAAAAAGGCTAAAATAAATGTAAAACAGCTGCTCACTGTAGTTTATAGCAAACATTAAATAGAGCATTTGTTGGGGACTATTTTCAGCGGCGGATGAATCCACATGCGGTGCTGTAGTGAGTATTTGGGGCAGCTGGACGGTGTATGTGGGATTGAGTCAGAATAAACTACAGTGTGTGTTCATGGTGATGAAGGAAACTGTCACCCAGTGCAGCAGTGAGGCTCACTGATGGGTTCGTAAGAGTTTCTGGACAACAATGGAGCTCTATGGCTCAGAGGAAGAACAGATATCAGGCTAAACTGTTCCATAAATTCTTGGTTATGCTGTTTTCATAAGATTTGTATACGGTAAGAACATGCACATACCAATACGCATGAGAGCAGATTTTTGCTGACGACATGTACTGGTCCATCCAGTGCTGCTTGGCGTCTTCTGACAAGACCTAACAAGACAAAAAAACAAATCATGAGCCACCACGTGAGGCATCAAGTGTTCTTCTCACTGTAATTTTAATAAAAGAACGTTGTGCAACCTTTTTAAACTTCTTCTTGATGTCTGTGTACGTCTCCAGTTTGAGCTGTCTGCCGGTGTTTGGCCTGTACACCAGGAAGAGCCTCTTCTTGGTGTTCACCTCTCTGACCAGTATGGCTGTTTTCCTGTTGTTCCTCACCTGAAAACAAAATACATACAATTGTTCTTGAAGAAGAGCCACTCGACTGAGTTTACATATTAAGATCTGTTTATTTTTCATGCACAGGCCTGTGAAAACTGTTGTGTAGAGACATGTTGCTCGGAGGAGCTTTGTCAAGTCTAAGGAAATAATTCCAACTTGGGCTTGAGGAATACAGTTTTATTTCAGGATCCCTGAAAGAGTCTATTGAAACACGCCATTGAGTTGAAAGATGTTTTTTTTTTATCTATACTAGAGACTACAAATCAAGATCTCTGTTACTGCTGCACCAATTTTGACCATTGTAAAAGATGCCCCTTGCATGTCCTCCCAACTTAATGGAAGTGAAACACTCATTTACTGGAGTTTAAAGTTACATTGACCACATTATTGAGCAGCAACACAAAAATAATCATCAAGTCTCAGATATGCATGCATGAGTGTCTATGAATACTCGAGGAATCTGGAGTTTTGTTGTTTTTCGAACAACATTTCTCTAAATTGCACATTTAGTTTGTTGAGATGGTTTAACAATATCCTAGATAAGTAGCTTCCATTAATAATTTATTAATTTGCTGTATTGCACAAAGCATTCTTTGGCAAGTTATGAAATCGCTCAATTCTAGCAGATGTGTTTGTTATTGTTGCTGGACAAGAAGTCCTACTGGACTTTGGTCTGCAGTACATGAGATTTTGTATCTCAGTAATCATTAATGGCTTCCTGTATGTAGCAGGATGATATATTGTTGTACAATCAATAACAACCACCCTAATGCTAATTTTTCTACTGTCAAAGCTTGCAATAAAATCTTAATCCTATTCATAATAAAAGAAAAAAGGTAATCTTAGCGAGTTCAAAGGTTGCAGAGCTAACTTATAACCTTCCCGTACCTGTACATAGAAACCATCATCTGGTCCGTTCTGTTCTGCCCAAGCATGCGTGGCTTCCTCCCAGGACATGCCCCTCTCCACACTCACCTGTGAAATGGGACACACAGACACAAAGTCAGGTAACGTTACTGCGAGCAACATATCTTTAAGAGGGGAGGGCAGTCAAAATGGTGTGTAAGTAGACATGAACATACGGTGTAGAGTTCCACATGTCCTGACGTGGTATAGCCTGGTGTTAGGAATTTCCTGCAGTCGACCTTTTTCACCTTCTCATCACCTGAGCCCAGATCTAATAAAGGGCAGGGAGGAAAATATCTGTAATATTTGATGCCTTTCAGATGCAATGGAAGTACTGAAATCCAACCTCCAGGGCAGACAGACGACTAAAAGACTCAACTGATTTTCTCATAGAAGAAAGTGCTTTGAATAATTTAAGATAATAAAAAAAGAAACACCTTCTGCCCTAGTTTTGCATGCGCAAAGATGCTGAATAATGAGATGATCTTACCAAGAATGCCCATATCATATCTGCCATTCTTCTTGGCTTCCTGAATAACTGCCCCCAATGTGTCAGAAAAGTACTGGAACAAGGCATTTTGCTGTTGGACCTCCATGCCCAAAATGCGGTTCAGGAACTTCCCGATGTTGTTATAGTCTGTAGCAGAAACAAAATATGTGCATTACATTTATGTGAAAATGTCCACAAAACTGTACACGTGGCGCACATGACATTTAACATTTAGAGAATAGTCGCAAAGTAATTTCTTTAAACGATTTAAAATCACCTTTATCCAGCAACATTGCGCCAGATCTGTCCTCCACATTTATGAGGCCGACACCTATTAATCCACTTTGAATTTCTACAAAAGAAAAACACTGTTATTTTTTCAGTCACAGATGAGAACAATTGATTGGAGAAAAAAAATAAAAAATAGAAATCAATAAGGCGTGCATCTATGTTGTAAACAAGTTGTACGAAAAACAAAATTAGTGTGTGTGGATGTTGGAATGAAAGGGAAATAAATTCCCTGCCATTTTTGGAACAGCACACCAGTCGTACCTTTGAAGAAATCTCCTTTAAAGTCAGAGGGTGGAGACACTAACGGAGAGTCGAGCTTTACGATCGACCTCATCACAATCTCCAGGGCGTTTCTGCCGTACTGCAGCAAAGATAGAATGCGAGTGAGTCGCTTGCAAATAAAGACAACGATACAAGCTTCTGAAACAAATGTTTGATGTGCTTACTTTGTTGTCAAAATTAAACCTGCTGAGATCTCGAGTTTCTGTTGCTCTTCTGTCTCCATGAGTGAGAGCACCCTGTTGCAAAGATTTATCGCAGACAGTTAATATTTCATACAAATGTTTAAACTTCCTTTACGTGTCTTTTGACAAATTCAATAAGTCCTTACCAGGCTTTCTAGTCTTTTGGCAACAATAGATGCAAATCTCTGCTCTCCTGCAAGCTCAGATATGAGGAAGACATATTCTGGAGCTGTGACCTGGTTTGACCTGTGAGTTCTCCCTGTGTCCAAACAAACAACAACAACTCTGTCAGGTACAGGAGGATCAGTTTAGTAGATATTTAAAATAGAGATAACCCTTTGGTTGAAATCTACTGACCGAACTGCTGTATTGCTCTATCTGCACTCCACGGCAGCTCTAGTGTCATGTGGACTCTCCGCCGCTGGTTCTTCACTCGACGGTCGGCCTGCAGGGATATACCTGAGCTGGCAGCTTCTGAGATGATGGCAATGTTCTGGTTGAAAAGAAACACCATTAACATTACTTTTTTTTTTTTTTTTTTTTACACACAAAAGAGGCGTTAGATGTTGTTTGTAATATTTATTAAAGTCTGTCCAAAGTTTAACTCAACCACAAGCAAATTCAAATCACTCTCTTGGCTATTCAACAATTTTTAACTTCAGTATTTTTTAACCTGGATCCTGTTTTCCACAAGGTTTTGTGTCTATAGCCCCTTTTCCACTGCACGGTACCATCTCGACTCTTTTTGGTTTTCCATTGTGGAAATGTTGTACTTGTACTTTTTTTTCGTATCACCTCCGTCGAGGTTCCAAGCGAGCTGAGGCGATACTAAAATGTGACGTGAAAACACAGCAGACTGCTGATTGGTCAGAGAATCGTCACTATTTACTGCGTCATCGCGCGCCTGACAGAGACCAGCAACAGAACGTTTTATATTTTACAATTTTCATGTTATTTCATCACTAAAGCCACTTCTGAGAAGTTTTGAGGTGAGAAATCAGCGGTGTAGATTTCAAATATTGACAGTTTTCCGAAAAGTGATAGCGTAACAAAATTGTGCTTGAAAGTTTTTGGACTTGAGGAGCTCCGTAAGCGGCTGCGTGGGGAAGCCTGCGGCAGGAGGAGCTCGCAAGGCCGGCCAGCCGCCCGCTCACAGAGCCCTCTGCTCGCGCCGTCACACAGACCGCTGCAGCAACAACGGCAGAGGAAAACACAGCTGGAAGGTTTTCATACCGCTCATCTGTCTTTACATTCTGAGTAATGTTGAAACGTTTTAACTTAAATCAAGAGAAAGCTGTGTGGGTCGCTGGTGTGTGTGTCGCATTGAACTTTACGTTGTGGCAGTTGTGTGTGGCGTTGCTATGACGACCAGCTACATTGAGGGGTACTATCTGCAATGGAAAACGAAGCACAGCCAAACCGAGTCGAGTGGAGCCGGTAACGGAAAAACGGCATATGACTGTTTGTAACAACATTTACTGAAACTGCTCAGGAATTGAGTGAGTGTGACAGACGTCAGCAGCGAGACAGGGCTGCAATGTAATCCTTGCTGGCAATTGTGCCACGTCAGGTTAGTTTGTGTTACAGTGTGACTTTGGGGTTTAAAACAGGGTCACACAAAGTCACAAACTAAACACAAAATAAAAATGTTAAAATGTTTCTGTCATTGGAGTCTGGTGGAAAAGGTCTCTCTACGTAAAGGGACCTCTATGTGATACAAGTGCCGTATATATTTCTGCTCGTATACATCAAGATTTCCCCTGATTCATCAGAAAATGAAAAGGAGCCAAATCAGATGCGTTAAGCTTGTGGCCTACTCTATGCATTTTGGCAGTTTCGCATTAAAAAGTTAGTGAACATAGTGACCACAGTAACTAATCCGCCTGTAATGTTTTTTTAATAAGATGCCTATTTTACATATCCTGTTAAAAGTGCTATACATATAATAATTACATTTATATTTAAGTAGTAAATAGTGTGGCCCAAAACAGGTGTGAAAGCATCTTACGGCATGGGGCCTGAAGTCCTGATTCACTTATTACAGCATCAAACCACTAATAAATTCTGAGTTTCATGTTTGGTAAAACCCATTGTCCCCGTTTCCACAATAACTCTGCGTTTACCTTCTCTCCATCCATGAACCTCTGCTTCTCCGTAAGATTGAGGATTTCCACCGGGACGTCGAGCTCAGAGCGAGATTCATAGGTGATGCTGCCATCGTCGTTACTGACCACACGACCTTTGCGTCCAGTCATCTGAAGCACAGTTGAAGAAACAGTAGAGTCAGTGAGTCAAGATACAAACCAAATACTGACTACAAGGACTGCTTGATTATGGCAAAAATCATAATCACAAATTGTTTGGTCAATATTAAGATCACGGTTATTAAACACGATTACGCACGGACTTGGAAGCAATATACATTTATTAAACTTTCTAAACAATACTTTATAGAAAATTATAATATTTGCATTACCACAAAACTCACAAGGAGGTGGGGGGGTGTCTGTGTGTGTGAGAGAGATCGAGTACACACCAAGTGGAGCAGAGCAGGTGACAGATGAGCTGCTTAAGTTCATGACAACTCATTACGTTACATAACGCTGAAATTCAACAGTGGTGTTCTGTTAGCAGTAGAAGTTAATTAAAACAATGGTAAATAAGTATAAATAACTATAGATATGTAATTTCAAGGTACATTTAGGCTATATTGAGACTGTAGACCTGAATGCTCAATTCCAATTCACCCCCCCCCCCCCCCCCCCCCCCCCACACATTGTTGTTTAAATGCAGCCCATATCAGACTCCAGTGTGAACTGACCGCGGCCTGAAAGTGACACGCATGTGCAGAGGAATAACACAACCTCACACACAGCACGCTGTTGCAGGCTACAGAAGTAAACAAGGAGCAACAGATGTTAGCTCCTGTTAGCTCACGGGAGATTCACATTTTTCATTGTCCTCTCATGGGTCACATTTCTCGCAAATTATGACAAGAGTTCACAACGTTCTGTTGGTTTCATTACGGTTTCTGGCACTGTGCAACACATTTACCCCAAAACTCACTCCATCCCTCTCTCTCCACCGTGTCTGCACGGACATGTAGCATGCACAGAAGTCAGAAGAGAGCTCGCGGTCCGGTGGATTTCAGGTGGAAGAAAGGCAATTTGTAAGCGGATGATAGCGAGGCGGAGAGCCACATGTTTAATAATTGCTTTTGTGGAGCTTTTTCGTTCACTGCGGCTCGATCTTCAGCAGAGCTGTGACAACAGCTGCTGTAGAGTGACGTCGCATCAATTCCGACCCGAGTGTCCAGACTCAGGTCGCATTTAAAAAGATCCGATCTGTATCGGATTTGGGAGACATATGAAAGTGGCCCAAATCTGACCTGGAAAAGATCAGATTCCATGCAACTTGGCACGTTCACACTAGGGCTGAAACGATTCATCGATTAAATCGATTAATAAAATGTTTCGACACATTCTTTGCATCGATGCTTCATCGATGCTTCAATCCATATAATTTTACAGCACAGTGTTTCGCAGGGACATTTATTACTGTTGCACATCGCGCTTCTGCTGTGAACACAACGTGATTATGATGGCCCTGTTTGCAAAGAGGAGGAAGAGAGAAAACAGCAAGGGGCAAAAGAAGAAATGGGATTATTTCAAGCTAAAGAAAACTACAACTCTGTAACGTTAACGTCTGTCCACCGTAAAACGAAACGCCTTGGCAACAGCACGACGGCACCTTATCAGAAAGCAGCCGGTGTTCTGCCAGCGGACCACAGACAAGCTAACAGTAACAGCAACTTTAGCATTTAATTGAAATCATGATTGATTGTTTAGTTGAAGGTAAGCCAAAATAAGCCGCAGTGCTCAGCTGAAGATGTGCACACATGCGTTAGTTCTCCTTTTTCGGCCGTGAGTTGTAACCTCACAGTCATGAGTTAACTGGGTGTCGGGGAGCTGCACCTTTTAACTCCCCTCCAGCTCTCACAATCCCTGCTACCTGCGTGTGCTAATCCAGCTGACTTTAACAACATATGGTCCTGTGCCGCTGAGCTGCAGCACGGTCACGCATTCAAGTCAGGGATGGTGCTTTCAGTAGCACAGCGTTACTTGGATTAGTAACTGTAATAATATAACTGTTTCGGAAATAGTAATCCGTTACAGTATTACTGCCCAAGACGTTACCACTGACGAGAGCGACTGTGGTACACACTGCGCAGGTGTGAACGCAAACAAACATCCTTGTAAATACCTGGCAAGGAATAAAACTTTACACACGTCAGCCTGTAGATGCCCTCAAAGCCTCTCCATTTCTCTCGGGCCAGCTCCTGTACCCACCCCCCCCTTTTTAATTACAGATCTGCATGATTTACGAGGCTCAGATTTTCAGGTCGGAAAATCCAGAATTCCGGGAAAAATAAATAAAATCACATCCCTGAAAAACTTTATACCTATGTTATACCTATATGTTTATACCTCAGCTACATTGTCGGGTCCTCCCAGTTCATCTATTAGCTCGTCCAGAGTGTTGGGAGGTAGATCCTCTGCTAGCTCCTCAAGTTTTTCCAGCAGATCTCTCTTCATTTTCTGGGCATGTTCCACTGCGTCCTCACTTGTTATGCAGGTGTCCTGACTCTCTGCCTTGACTAAGAAACAAGTAAAAACAAACATTTGTTAACCCTCAAAAAGGCTAAATCTGGGTGAAATCTGCTTTGCCATGTGCTATCGTGTTTACCTGTGGCAGGTGTGCTGGGGGAGTTAACAGGGGCAGTGAAAGCAGGCCTGGTGGAGCCCAGCCCAGAGGCTAACAAGGCACTTTGAATGGAGTCGGGATCAATACTCCTCCTTCTCTTTTTCTTCTTCTTCTCTTTCCCTTTCTTTGGTTCCTTTCTGATGAGCCACGGATCTAAAGGCAAAGAAAGGCATTAAGGACAGCTGCGAAGAACCGAATTGGATGTAAACTGTCTTAATTCAACCTCTGCTCATGTCTCACCATCTTCCTCATCGTCATCAGACTCGTCTCTGAATGGGTTGAAATCGTCGTCTTCATCCCCAGAGCTGGCAGATTTGAAGCTGTCGTCGCTGTCTTTACCAGACTCTTTGTCCGACTCCTCTGACTGGCTCTCATCCGAGCTGGTACCCGACAAACCACCGTGCTTGCGAGGCTTCTTCTTCTGTTGCTTTTTGATCTCTGAACCTGGACAGATGAGCAAATAATCAAGACTCAATGTATTTTGTGGAGGGTCAGGTTTAGTTTTAATCAGTTACAGCTTAAAATGTTTTATTACCTTTTCTTTTCTTGCCCTTCTGTTCCGGCTGTGCTGCAGTTTCAATGGGAGAGGGGGTCTTCTTAGCAGAGAGATCGATACCTAGCAGGCTATAAAGCTTCTGTCTGTCAGGAGCTGGAAAGTGCTTCTCAATCAGGGACTGCAGCACACCTCTACAACAAAAACATTTTATTACAGTGACATCCAAACATTATCCAGTTTAAAGTTTGTGAGAGAAATCATCTTTAAGTAAGTCCGTACTTTGCAGTTGACACAAAGTCATTGAGCTCCCCTCCTCCTTCCTCCAAAGCCTCGAGTGTTCTTGCTTCACCAGTAGACTGAAGACCGATCACCACACACTGCAGAGGAAATCTCAGTATGTTAGACACCAAGGATGCCACTGAGCAATTTATGAGTAGTCAATCGACGTCATTGATTACATAAATCTTTGTCTATCGCCCCCATTTTAAAAGTAGTGTCTGCACCGCTGTCGTTACGGTAACGTCACACCATTTGTCATCTAACATATATTTTCTGCTTATTTTAACGTCCACATCTGAGTGAGAAAATAACTGAAATGATTTACAGACTGCTGTTACAGTCATTTCAGTGTTTTTATTTGCCCCACATTGATGCAGAAACATCTGCCAGTGACTAGGTTACTCCGTATTACTGAAGTCAAGAAATTTAGTAAAAATACTTTCAGTTCAGTGAAAGGGCTGACGTATGGTGTTTAAATTAATCTGTGTCACGGCTTCCTTTTTGTACATAAGGTCTAGTATTTTTCTGATCAGCTGTCTGACAAATAGGGTCTGTTATTATCATAAGACCCATTGGACACATTTTAAAATACGCTACTATTATCATTATTTTAATGTGCTTTATGTATGTCTTTTTTGGGATGATGACCATATAAAATACTGATGTTATGACATTAACACGAAGTTTTATGTGTGTGTATAATGTTATGGCAGATGGCACAACATGAACAGTCTCAGGAAAGCACAGATGAGAATCTTTGGCTAATAAGTCGTAGCCTCTGCAGTCTTTTTAAAAGCTTCCTCTACGCAAGACCTTGAAAAACTTCATTGTGTTTGTCTCCACTCTTCGTTAAAACTTTAAAAATAAGATTGCACAGAGGTATGAATCGAAGTCGTAATCTTACCTCAATAACTGTGCAGACCTAAGTACGATTACATTTCAACAGTAGTCTCACCTTTCCGTTCTGGACCTCCTCTCTGGCCAGCTGGACCACTCTGCGGACTTTGGAGGCAATGCAGAGGTATTTGAAGAACCTCTGGTGTGCAGACCAGAATTGGCCCCACATGGACTTCTTCATGCGCTGCTCTGCATCCATCAGGTTTGCAGCCTGCTGGAACTTCTCACGTGCACTCACCCACTGCGAGACACAGAAGAATTACATCTATTAACTGCAGGAACAAATAAAATCAGTACAGCAATGCGCTTCAAATGCATGCAATACACTTATTTCTATGTGCTTACCAGCCTGACTGATTTGTTGTACATGTTGATGTATTTCTGAGACAGGGGAACCTCCTCAATCTTAAACGTCACACCTGTGAAACTCAATTGCCTTGCAATGTACATCCCCCTTAGTTTCATGTCCATTGCTACTATCTCCATGGCACCAACACCTCTGAAATTCAGGGGGAAATATATAAAAATACACGTAACACCTGTCCAGCCTATGGACATTTGTTTTTCCTTTGTAAAACTTTGCGGTCACCTGCAAAGACAGAAACTTACCTGCGCTCAACAGCTTGGATAAAGTTGCCAAACTCTCTGAAGGGTGTTTTGTGCCCCCAGATGCCCAGTCGATTCATATAGGCCATATTTCGCGGTTCAGAGGCGCCTAGATGTAAAAATTACATTTTCAGAATTTACAGTGTTCACCACCTTCTCCTGAGTTTCGACTGCTCAATAAGCAAAGTTCAGTTCAATAAGCAAATTCCATTTGATTACTAACCTGTAGCACTTGCATATACAACACGAGCCTTGGGGAGTTTGTTCTGCAGTTCCAACACTGCGAGCCCAGTTTTTGTCGGTTTGGATGATCCGATCGGACACACGTTTTTGGCTTTGTGACACTCATCATAGACAATCTAAAGACATTTTGTCAAGGAAAGGCATCACATTTCTAAGAAGAATATGGTCTAAAAGGGCAATAATAGTAATGCTGTTCTACACACATGAAAATATAACAAAGTAGTAATGATTTCCCAAGAACATCTATTCTAGGGATGGGACAGATTTGTGACAGTAAAAATCTGACTGTTAGTATTACAATTTCAAGTTTTTAATATGATTAAAACACTGTTTGATTTCCACGCTTTATAAGCAGCAGTCCCACAGACGCAGCCACAACAGGGGTTTGTTTTGGGTCACTTAAAAACACAGCGTAGGCAGCCCTCTGGAGATTTTTCAGCCTAGTTGTCAGAAGTTTAAGACTGAAATGTGGTCGTATTTTGATTTTTTTAAGACTGCTGAGGGAAATTTGATTGAAGAAAATCGCTGCGAAAGGGGGCAACACTTTGAAGTCGTCTTCGTGACCACTGCTTTACAGAGAATGACATAGGGGCTTTGGAATGGGGAAAAATGTCATGATTTGTCGGTCTAACTTGCTAACAGCTTGTAAACTGAAGCACTTGTGTTCTGTTGCTATACTGTATATACACGTCATATGTCTGCAATCTCTACTCGCCAACACGTTTTGTAGTTTAGTCACCAACCAACATATTTGGTTCATTCAAAATCCAGCGGTTGTCAAACTGGTTGTAAAAGTGTTGCAACTGGAGAGATGCTGTTGACTCCTGCACAAGACTCCTTGGTATTTAGGCTTATAGTTGCGCTCATTCATGAATCAATATATTTTATCACTATTGATATCAGAATGTGATCCATTCGGTCAGTAACATTTGAAAAGGCTACACCAGCCGCACGTTTACAATTTTACCCGCATTTACGTTAGCGGTGGGCTAAACCGGAAGTTAGCCTGCTCGGCCGGCAAAAGTCAACACAGTGGACGCTGTAGTGCTACTGCCGACTAGTGTTTGGGAGTGTAACTGCAGAATGACGGACACACCTACGCACAAGTATAAATGCATGGCTACGTATGTAGCCCCTACGCAGGAGTATAAATGGGCCTTAAAAGACCCATTTGTATTTATTAAATTTGTGCACGAAGTCATCTACTTTTAAAACATCTGCAAACAAAAAGTGCACGGCACTGATCATTCTATTTGTGGCTTTCAATATAAAACTTGGTGAAATGGATTCAGTATGTGTATATGAACATTTGAACAATTTTACAAATTATTAGACTGATAACCGTGATCACTTTCGTCACTATAAACACGTTATGAAATTTTCTATTCTACTACCTGCCCCTTGAAAGGATACGACTCCGTCAAAGTCCTCCCCGCACCAGTGGAGAAGCTGCTGAAATCTGGTCTTGTACTTCCCTCCTGACTGGCTCTCTCCTATCAAGGAAGAGTAGGTGGCGAATATCACACCTTTCTTCACACTCCCGTTGTGTTTTGAGGAGATTTTGCCATATTTGAACTGAAAATATAAAAATGTAATTGAATCACACTTGGGCATTTTACAGCTAATAAACACATCATACTTATTTTCATCTATGTGTCATCAAAGAGTCTTACCTTGTTCAGTGAGTGAACCTGGATGTTTTTGGCTCCGATGTCCCTTAAATCCCTTTCAGCGTCATACTTCAAGTCATTGGAGACACTGAACCTGAACACGAGAGAATATAAATAACGTTTATGTTGGCGTGAAATCGCTTCTACAGTAGTTTGTAATTCCTTGTGTAAAATCTAATGTAAGGGATTTTAGTTATTTACCAAAGTGATCGTTTCCTGCCTAAAAGGTAATTCTCATAGATGATTCCTGCAATGGTCCGGCCTTTCCCCACACCAGCTCCATCACCAATCAAATAGGCAGCTCGATCACCGTTAGGGAGGAATGTCTCATGTTGCTGTGGTGCAAGAAATGCACAAATAAAACTCCACAATTTTGCCTTTAAAGCAAGCTGAGTGTCACAAAGTGGACACACAAAAACCAAATTAAAAGGACACATGTTAAGTGCTTCTCCTGCAGTGTTAATATTAATTTAGACTTGC
The DNA here is from genome assembly GCF_021292245.1 of Micropterus dolomieu. Classification (NCBI taxonomy): domain Eukaryota; kingdom Metazoa; phylum Chordata; class Actinopteri; order Centrarchiformes; family Centrarchidae; genus Micropterus; species Micropterus dolomieu. Next base: position 4,327,467 of record NC_060162.1, on the reverse strand, counting down.
TCATTTGAGAAAAATGTATTTTAGTTTTAGTGACATCTTAGACATTTTGTCAGTTTTCATTTTCAAAGGCTACTTTTTGTTTTATTCTCGTTTTCATCACAATTAATGTGGTTTCCTGCATAGTTTTTAAAAATATGAACAGTGCTTACCTGAGCTGCATACGTGATGGCTTCAAGCTGCAGAGCAGACAGGCAGCCACGATCAATGACCTCTTCTGGGATGGAAACTCTGTACCACACATCTGGAGGGTTAACGCTGGACAGGGAACTGGTCTCCACCACAGGATCAGGATGCCGCAGGCCAATCTTTACTGCAATGGCAAACTGACCAATCAGTGGATCAAGCAATAAACAATAGCAGGCTTAATTTATTTTGATTTGATTGAGTGCTAATCGATCACGGGTGATACATTGCGCTGCTGTTATCACCAAGTCCGGTCTCATTAGGCCTGAACATAACACTGCTTCTCACTTGTGTTCCCATTGTAGGATGGAATAAGTGGAGGCCTACTATACACGTATGGCTACACCTTACCGTCACATATACGAGTTAAGAGTTATTCTGACTTTCTCTCATGAAGCCACATCTCCACTTAACAACAAAATGATTCTGCACTATAATAATGTGATTGCAAACCAATACAACAGTCACACTTACATTTCATTGGCATGTACTCTGCATAAGTCTCTGCGTGACCCAACTCGTCTTCCTCTTCCTCCTCAGGCTCCTCCTCCTCCTTCATCCCCGGCAGTTTCTTTAGACAGAGATTGGCAAAATGAGACACCCAGTTCAAATACAAGCCAACTGTGCCTTTAAAATACCAACACATCTGGCAGCATATACCTAAAATCAATATTATAATACTCACCAGAGAATGCGAGAAGTTTTGCATTTTAATGTTGTCATTAATCCAGATCCTGGCAGCGTCTTTACCCAAAACCTCCTTCTTGATTCCATTGTTCGCTTCCCCTGAAACACCAAGACAGACCCGAGATGTTAGTTTAACATTTCAAACTTTCTTAAGCAATGACAAAATTGTTCATTTCACAATTTTGAGGGGAGTGTCAAATGTCAGGTTGGTCATTTGACCAGATCATAATTCAGGAAATGTCACAGTGGATTTTAGAGCTTGTTCAAGCGTCAAAGGTTTGAGAATTGTATGCTTTTCTTTGTCTAATGTTATATGTAACTCAAACTCTTTGGGTCACAGACAGTTGACTGGACAAAAACAATGTGAAGACGTTACTTTGGAGTTGCGACAGCCTTTTAAATTTTTTTTATGACCAAACAATTAATTGATAAAATAGTCAGACGTCATGAAAATAACCGTTGCTTGCAGCCCTTGAGCGAGCATATATATTATATATATAAAAATTCAGATAATCATAAACCTGAAATTGTCCTTAAAGTCTCAAAAAAACTCCCTTTTTGAAGACACTGTTTTTCAAAGATAATTCTGTAAACATCCAAATAACTTTACAGATATTTATTGTAAGGTTGTAAACAATGTTTTTATGCTTGTCCAAGGAACCAACAACAATCAGTTAACCTGCACAACAGTGTACAACCAAGTAAGGACAGTTATAAAAACTTAGAGCACTAAAGAGACGTCTCTACTGACTATGAAAAACACACACAAAAAAAAAAAAGATGCCCAGGGTCCCTGCTCATCTGTGTGAACATGCCTCAGACATGCTGCAAGGAGGCACGAGGACTGCAAATGTGGCCAGGGCAATAAATTGCAATGTCTGTACTGTGAGACGAGTAAGACAGGGAGACAGGAAAGACAGCTGATCGTCCTTGCAGTGGCAGATCATGTGTAACAACACCTGCACAGGATTGGTACATCAGAACATCACCACTGCGGGACAGGGACAGGATGGCAACAACAACTGCCCCAGTTACACCAGGAGTGCACAATCCCTGCATCAGTGCTTAGACTGTCCACAGCAGGCAGAGAGGCTGGACTGAAGGCTTGTAGGCCTGTTGTAAGGCAGGTCCATAACAGACATCACTGGCAACCTATGGGCACAAACCCACCTGCACTGGACCAGACAGGACTGGCAAAAAGCGCTCGACTGACGTATTGACACCCAAGCGGTGATAGTCGGACTAATGCTGTGGAAGACAGCAGATCTGGTGCAGTTAATGAGGAGGAGATGCACTGCAGTATTTTATGCAACTGGAAGCCACACCAGATCCTGACTGTTACTTTTGACCTCCCTTTGTCGAGGGACACATTTTCCTATTTCTTTCACATGTCTGTGAAACTTCATTTAGTTAAAGTCTTAGTTGTTGAATCTTTTTATGTTCTTACAGATATTTACACATGTTGAGTTTGCTGAAAATAAAGGCAGAAGAAAGTGAGAGGACCTTTATTATTATTATTTCAGTGTAATGAAATGTGAATGGGAGAGGTACACGATCATTACGTTTTTTTCAATTAGTCAAGAGTTGTCACGCAGGCAGACACACGTGAATTTGTATGCTGATTATACACACGAGCCATAATTTACTCTATTTTGTAGTAAAAATGTTTTGCCCATTTGCCGAGGGTTAAACAGAGGAACTGATATTGCTAAACAAGAACGGCAAAGTCTTAAATGCTCTCCGCTATTATCTGAACCTGTTATGCAATTCTCTGACCTTTGGAGTGCTAAACCCTCAAACTCTACAGCTCTTAGCTCATTATTTTGGTTCCCCATATCTCACATGAAAACTATGGTTCTTATAACCTTTTTAAATAACTTATAACTTAAAGACTTTTAAAATGGAATTGATAAAAAAAATAATCGTGGCTGTTGGAAAGTATTAATCAAAATGATACTGCCCTAATGGATAATTTCCCATTTAAATAACATTAAATAACAAAACATTACCTGTCGCTGCTGCAGTTGCCACTGGTGTTGCAATGTCAGGTGGAGGCTTGAGCCTCATGAGCTCCATCAGGCTGTTGGGCTTTAGACCGGTGCTCTTCACATTACTGGTTCTAAGGAGGTCTTTCAACTGAATCTGCTAGAAAAAAGAAAATATATGATCAGCAAAAATAAATGCTTTTATCTGTGCCGTTCTCCAGGGTGATGATGGAACAGTGGATAATACACATGCCTTTGTTGCGAAAGACCCTACTGTGTCCCTGAGCAAGAAACTTAACCCCTACTTGCTCCAGAGGTGCGCGACCTCTGACATACACTCACCGGCCACTTTATTATTAGGTGCACCTGTTCAGTTGCTCGTTAACACAAATAACTAATCAGCCGATCACAGGGCAGCAACTCAATGCATTTAGGTATGTAGACGTGGTCAAGACAACTTGCCGAAGTTCAAACAGAGCATTAGAATGGGAAAGAAAGGGGATTTAAGTGACTTTGAACGTGGCATGGTTGTTGGTGTCACACGGGCTGGTCTGAGTATTTCAGAAATTGATGATATACTGGGATTTTCACGCACAAACATCTCTAGGGTTTACAGAGAATGATCTAAAAAAGAGAAAAATATCCTGCGAGCCGCAGTTGTGTGATCGAAAATGCCTTGTTGATGTCGGAGGTCAGAGAAGAATGGGCAGACTGGTTCGAGATGACGGCAACAGTAACTCAAGTAACTCGTTTACAGCTGTACATAACGATTATTTTTCAAGTCGATTAATCTAAATACTAATTTTGTGTATTATGAAGAAAGAAATTGCCTATTGCCTAACCCTAACAACCCAATTTATCCAAAATAAATATCAAAAATATGTCTAATCAATAAATCAATATTTTATTCAATCATCCTGATGAAGCACATTAGAATAATGACAATAGCAGCATCTTAAAATGAATCAAATTTCCTCTTCACTGATGTGTTGTGATAATAATGATAACAGACATTACGCTACTTTACTTAAAACCTTAAATGTTTGACATGGATTTATTTCAATATTGAGTAATTCACTATGATAATCAAATGTATTTCTGCATCAGTGTGGGTCAGAGAAAACAAACTGAAAGGATTCACAGACAGCCGTTTTCTCGCTCATATGTGTTAATAAACGTTATATAGACAGAAAACATGAAACGGCCAAACGTTAGATGACACACGGTGTAGCGTTACGTTCCCATGACTGCAGCGGGGCAGAAATTACTTTTAACATGAAGGTGATGGAGAAATACTTGTGCTGATAATGTGCCATGCTTGTGTGGAGACAGGCAGGCGGTGACTGATCAGGCATGTTTTTCTTATTATTAATAATTATTATCATATGTAGCCATTTCACTAAGCTTCACACAACAGCTGCGGCTGTGTTTGCGACCTTTTCTCCGTGAGAGGGTAGAATTAGAAAGTTGCGTGATACTGCGGAGAGCCCCCAGCTGCAGTAGTGCATGGATTCATCCAGCCAGAGGGAACGATCACAAACCGCTCACAGCGCGCCGGTCGTACTAGCGACACAACCCGTACAGAGAGGGAGTGATGTGGTGGAGCGTACAGGGCCAGGAGATCGCGGAGCCCGCTGCGGACGGTCGGTGATCGTTCTCTCTGGCTGGATGAAGTCTGACGCTCCTGGTTTTACGCATGACTCCATTATGATAGAAAAATATAGAAATTAATGTCAATAAAGCATGCTGTCAATATTTTAGAGAACCCAAAATATCACAAATCATGCTTTTAGGGGAGCGGATGTCTTTTCAAGGGGAGCTAAGCTCTCCCTGGCTCCCCCATAGTTCGCACCCTGTAGCAAGGTATACCTAATAAAGTGGCCAGTTAGTGTATATAGCAACTGTAAGTCCCTTTGGATAAAAGAATCAGCTAAATGAGTAAATGTAAATGTTCTGTGCAAAAATGTATTTTTCCATTTTGTTCACACGTACCTGATCTCTGTTAGAAGGCACTACTGTGGATGCTGATGGAGGATTACTGGTGGAGGAAGGGGTTGAAGAACCTCGCAGGGCAGACTTAGCAACATGGACCACCTTGGTGACAGTTATGGTGTGTTTGATATTGTTTGTGACTGATTGTTTGGTCACAGCAGCTCCTAGTGACGGCAACTGATTCAGCTGATTTAAGACAAACGTGGTGGTTGATGGCTGAGGTTTGTGCTGTTGGAGACAAAGCAGATTTTAATACATACCACAAAACATCAGCTGCAACATCACATTGTGTCTTTAATAATTAATTAAGAGCCCTTTAAGTTCTGTAATCTCACCCTGATAGTGACTACTGGGACTGGAGCTGGCGGCTCAGTTCGAACAAGGTCCACTGATTCTGCCCCCACACCAGCATCCAGGGCACTGATGGAGATAGACTGGAAGAGGACCAGAAATCAGAACATTAACATACAGTTATGAATACATTAATAATCACTTCTACTCCATAAAAACACAAACTCAAGATCATCTTACTTGCTGTGTTGTAGAGGGCTGTGCAACATCCTGAGAATCAAAATCAAATAGACCAATATCATTTGGGCAAATGCCACTCTCACTCAGGGCAGCGAGAAGTAAATCCTGTCCAGGATCCATCTGCAAGACAAATATGTACGTCCTGTTAACATCTTTCATATACAGTGCTGATAACATTTGTTCACAAATAAAAACAATGATAAAACAGTGATGTTAAAAGATGAAACAATAATCGGATTAGTTGATAACAGAAAATAAAATCTGCATCAAATTAAACGTTTGCGTTTTACGTCACAAATCTGCAGATTCCAGTCTCTCAAATGTGAAGATATCCAGCTTTAGATCATCATATGGGATAGTAAATTGAAAATCTAAAGACATGACAATCAAGCGTTAGAGATTTTTAATGTAAAAAAGTCACGTAAAAAACAAACAAAAACTTGACTCAAACTGAAAGGTGCAACAGAGGCATGCTTACAGAAGGAAAACTAACACATTAAAGTGTCCACAAGAATGCATGAAGCAAAACTCACAGAGGGGATAATAGATCCCACATGCATTAACGTTACACACGTGTGGGAGAAAACACTGACTGCAATGTCAAAGTCCAGTTTTCAAATATAAAAAAAACAACACACCAGTAGCACATTTTTATAATTCAGTAATTAAGAAAATCCCAAAACTTCTGTTGTACAACTTTAACACACATGTGAAAACATTCAATCTAAACTGGTAAGAAATTAACGTATTTAAAAATGTTCACCTCGCCGCATCTCCTCCTACAGAACACGCCGAAATAAAAGGTTACCAAATGACACAGTAATATGTAACGCTGACTGGAGAAGCCAAAATTCATTCAACACTAATGATAGGAGAATAACAGTAAGCCATTTCTTACAGCAACATCTAACACGGCAGGTCAGGGATGAGACTTCCAAAGTGACCCAAAACAAGACACGTGTTTGTAATGCCCTACTTTGGTATGTTCAACTTCCTGGTCCATCTGTGCCTCAACGTATCTCCCCCTGACTCCTCGTTAGCACAGCTTGCTAATAACAATTAATACAAAACAGAAACTACAATATATAATAGGATAAAACGCATACATTCAGTGTTCAACACAGCTAATTTGCACCTGCTAACCCTCCTGTCTGGCACACACGCACGCCGGCTAAACTGGCCTTGTAGAGACCAGGGTGACACAGCTTAGCTTTTGCTAGCTTGCTCACTAACCGAAAGCTAACGTGCTGAACTTAAAAGACACTTCCACAATCGTGTCAGTGACAAGACAAGTGAACACTCAGATCTACAAACTAACAGAGGCTAATTAGACTTAAGCAAAGCACTGCTACACCTAACAAAAGTCATTAATAAATCTCACAGCCGTTATGTGATTAACGGTCCCAACGGAAACTTGCTTGTTCTCACAAACGTCAGTGGCTTTTAACGTTATCCCCGCTTTAAGTTAGCCACCTCACACGAAGTACCATTAAGCATTTATTGCCAGACTGTCGCTTGTTTTCTTCTAACTTTATCTCCTTATGAGTTCCACGTTAGCGAACATACTGTTAACATTAAAACGCAGCGTTTAGCTAGCTTGTTACGTTGGTGCAGCTTTAACTTAATAATAACGCGCTCCTGATAAATGACGGTTAACTTGGCAAGCTTTACGTAAAACACAGAGTTTACAAAACACCACCTTAGCCTGGGTCTGCAGCAAGAAGTGTCGTTCCCCGACCTAATCCACAGCAGCTGGGCTAAAAGCTAACTACCCTCTCGCATTGTTGTGATGTTGTTTACGGCACTGTCATTGCTGTCGCTAGCTAACATTAGCAACGAGGAGCCCTGTGGTGCATTCAGGTGCTCCTCGGAGTTGTGAAGTCGTTCGGTGTGTTCATGTGTTCTTAAGTCACAATCATAGACTGTATATAAAAAGGTCACAATGTGTAAACAACATGGACGGTTCTACAAAAATATGTTGGATTGTCATCAAAGTATGTTGAAACAGTTTGAAGCTTTCTATTATAAACGGACTTTTTTTTGTCCTAGAGTTTGTTACTGCTGCTGTATATTACCTGAAACTACAGTTGGGAAATAAAACAATACTGATATTATTATTGCGTTATTATTTTCCTCAATAACAACATAACAAATGTATAATAAAGGTCTGATTTAAGTCATTTGAATCATGTAGGAATTAGCACTTAATTCTTCTATTAAGATATTTAAGGAGACTCATTTGTGCAATCAAGCTCCAAAAAGCCACAACACCGAACTGACAGACTATTCTAGATTATATTTTTGACATTCATATGGTTGTAAATAATTATCGTATATAGTGTGCATAGCACATTCTGTGCATATATATATATATATATATATATATATATATATATATATATATATATATATATATATATATATATATATATATATATGCACAGAATGTTACCGATTCTGCTTTTACTGTATCTGTTATTTTGCATTTCTCTGTGCTGCTATGTCAACCTGAATTTTTCCTACAGGAGATTACTAAAGATATGTCTTCTCTTATCTTATTTTGTTGAGGAAAATGGACTGGAAAAAAAGACTTAATTGTTCTAATGCATATTTGTTGACTTTTTTAATGTTCTACCTCAGATCTGTTAAGTGATCCACTGTCTTTGGCATCAAGTGTTTGTTCTGACCATTAAGAAAAAGTTTAAAACCACAATTAACCATCTGGTTTCTTCAACTTTGAAGCAAAAGTCTGCCTTTAAACTTGAAAGAAATAATGACTTGATGATAATTATTGATATCGAATGATCTTAAATTGTCTAATTGTGATAATAATTGCCCAGCCATAAACATACAAGAACTTGCTAATAAAGTAAGGGAAACTACTTTTAAAATTATACACACTTGTTATCGTGGTAGCCAATCGCTCACTCTGTAATATGTATCCAGAGACACTAGTACACCTATTCTGGCAACGTCCCCACCCTGGCAGAAACAGATTTGTCTCTTTCATCAATTTATGATTGGCAACATTGACTCTGAATTCTGTCTTTATTGGAAAATGTACTGATTGCTTTCCACAATAACAGTAACAAAAAGCAGAAAGTATTAGTCACTCTAAACCTTTATTTATAGTCTTTTGTAAAGGAAACTGAGCAGAGCATCAATAACATTTGATTTAAAAAATAAGAAAGCTGTGAAAACACTTAATTTGTGCTCTTTGTTCAACGCTTTTGTATTAAAACTCCCCCTCTGTTTATGTCTGTTTTGTTTATATTAATGACAACTCTTATCCGTGTTCATTGTCTTTGCTAATAAAGATTTTTGTTGTTAAATTAAATTCTCTCACTTTCCGAGTTGCTGTTCTGACCTCAGGGGGCGTTCACGTCAATTTTCCAAGCGGGGAGGTCATTTATTTCCGATTATTCCGACAACCACATGAACGCACAGTTACCGTTGTAACTTACCACCATACTCAAACCGAAACAACCCGTTTAAAACATTTCCGTCGAGGATCAACCATCAACGACAACCCTGTGTTGTTAACGACAGAGACTTTACTGTTAAACGAACACGTCCCACGCTGAAATCAACTTACCTTGACAGCTAAACCGCCGTTTTAGCTCGCGGTCCGCGGGGCGCTCGCTCGCTAGCTGCGGGTTTGTTGTCCTCTTCGCTCCGCCGCGCTCACGCCATCTTTTTTTATTTTTTTTTTATCAAACGCTCCGCCGCATGCTGGTCACGTGACGTGCAGGCCTACAGCGGGCGTTTTCGCAGTCAAACTTCTCCCCCGGCGTCGATAAAAACGGGGTTTGGAACAGCCGCAGGACGCCCTTCGACGACAATACACCGATAAAAGCGAGGGATGAAGCATTTTTTTAAAGGTTAGCACAAACGACAAAACATAGCAGAGTCAGCGAGCTAATGCAGCGTCACGTGACCTCGCGAGGTCTTGGTAGGAAGTGACGAAGAAAGATTTTTATTTTTTTTTCTCTTCTTCTTCGTTGTCCTCTTCCTTCTTTCTTCCTCTGCCTCAGTTTTCTCTGCTTATCTCATAAATAAAACACTCGGCATGTAAATCGCCTACCAGACCAACACGTTTTAATACACTTTAATATTAATATTATATCAGATGTGAGGCCACTCTGAATTAAAAGGTGTGAACAGAGGATGCAAAGCAGTTTACCAATACCTTTATTTTAAGTGTTTTATCAAGAGAATATTACCCCAATCAGCTGAAAATAAATATGTGCTACATTAATACAAATACAAAGAGACATGAAAAAAAAAAAAAAAAACAACGTGTCGTTTATATCAATTATACCCAAAGCCAGAGAGGTGAGATGTAAGTGGTGTTATAACACATGTGGAGAAAGACAGTATTAAGGATTAAAAGGATTTCTGTTTGTTTGTCAGAGACAGTTTTAATCTATGAGTGTATAATGCTGCACCAACTGAATAGAAACATTTGGATTTTTTTTATTGACATTTTATTGTTAGATCTAAATACAACAAACAAATGAAATAATGAACAATGTATGAAGAACACAAATGCCAGAAAACCTCTTTCTGGACTTAGGTCTTGATTAGGAAGGACTGAATTCAAGGATGAGCATGAACGTTTATAATTTTTGCCTGTTTATTTGTTAGTTTGTCTTGTTTTGTTCTGAACATGTTATGGAAATCTAGTATTCATGAAGTGTTTTAAACATTTGTACTTTAATTTGGCATAATAAAGTGGGGAAACACTTTATCTGTGCTACAATGGATGTAAGGATGGTGTCAACATGAAAACAAACCTGGGCATTGCAAGTTTTTTCTGTCTGTCGAAGGAAACTGAGTAACATGGTTCCTTGAATGGATATGAATGTACCTAGTGAATAAACAACACTTTCCAACCACTGATTCTGGATTGAACTGAGGTCGGAAATTTCCATTACAGTTTCAAAGCTGATTTATACTTTTGGGTTTGTTGGCTTGCTGGGAAATAACTCTCAAGTTGCAGTTATCTTGCTGATTGCAGCAGATTTCTCTGAATTTTTTCGGATTGATGTTATGTTATTTATGTTTTGTTATGTTGTTACCTCTATACCTTGACAAGCCTTCCAGAGCCTCCTACGGCAGAAACATCCCCCAAACCACCATGCTGATGTTCGGTGCGATAATGTTTAGTGTGAAGCCTCAAAAAGAAAAAACAAAACTGTTATGTCCTCAAACTTTATACTATACTTTGCTTCAGAGTATTCTACACACCATCTGGCAAATACCAGTCCAGAAGTGATGTGAGTTTTTTTTAAACACTGAAGCAAGTAATGTGTGTGAGAGAGAGTAAGCTTGTGTTTGACTTTTTATTTAAACCTGAAAAACTTCACAGTTAACTGGAGAATAATTTTTGCTATATAGTGTTTTGAATTGACTTTACACTATTACACCTTAAACTTCTGAAACGTGATCAGAATCAGCTTTACTGGTCAAATATGCGAACACAAAACAAGGAATTTGTATGCAGTTTTAAGTTTACACTTACATTTACTCATTTGGCAGACACTTTTATCCAAAGGGACTTACGGGAACAACTTTTGAGGAATAACATACAAGCATCAATAAAGTAAGAGATCTGCAAGTGATAATAGATACAAGTAAGAGCAGCAATAACTAGTAAGAGCTAGTAGCATGTAACGGCATCAAACGGGTAAACACCTTGGGAAAGAAGTAGGAGAAGAAGAGCACAGGAAGTTCATGTTACAGATTTTAGGTGTTATAAGAGGAAGTGTTCTCAGAAGAGAAGAGTTTTGAAGTTGCTCTCACTGTTACACAGAACAATTTACAGGAAGATATAAATAGACACACAGCTAAGAACAAGGACAACAAAGCTGAACAAAGAGACAATCAGAAATGTTGGCGAAAGTAATGGTTATATAAATATATAGCAACAATGACCAACAACAAACAATGTCTAAATACAAGACATAATAAATTACGATATACGTGAAGAGGGTGGTAATGTATAACAGTAAATGCATGTGTATAGTTTCTACAGCTTGCAGGATTTATATTTGACAATGTTGGAATGTATATATTTTAAATTTATAATTTGTAAGGTGGACAATGCATTATGAATTGGGAGTTGACAACAGTAAGTAACATAAGTAATTAAGTAAATGTACTGAACTACACATTTGAGTAAATGTACTTTACTTGAGTCTTTTCTTCTCAAGCCACTTTATACTTCTACTCCAGTACAATTAAAAGGGGGAATATTGTACTAATTACTTGACAGGTTTGGTTTCTTTACAAATTAAGATTTTTGCACACAAAAACGTGCAAGTACAGCTGAGACAATTATTTGATTAATCGTAATATTTCATGTAATCATTTAAATATTGTCATTAGATTTTAAATAATTGGGATTATTTGCTGGACAAAACAAGAATTCATTGTGAAGGTCTTAGTTTGGCCTCTGGGTGATTGTCACGGCATTTCTCTCAGTTTTACAAATCAAATAATAAATTGGTTAATGAAGAAATTAATCAGCAGATTATTTCATGATGAAAATAATCATTTGCTGCACTCCAATACAAAACTGTTTAAAATGAGCTCCACCACAACATCTACAACAGTAAAATCCTGCTTTTACATGAATGCATAAGTAATAATAATGCAATGATATAATATATAATAGCATAACAGTGACAGGCGACATTTTGATGCACTGAGTACCTTTTCTTTTAATACTTTAACTACATTTTCCTGATCAAATTTAACATGTTGTGTAACTCAAGTAGTATTTTCAATGCAGTATTTTCTGAATACTTCCTCCACCTCTGTTTTAGAGTTACTGTACAGGAGGGGGGGGGTTAAAAACTTTAAAACATACTTCCTCCTCCATAAAACTCCACAGAGGAAGAAGAAGAAGACGTATTTCCGGTGTCGGCCTGCAGGGGGCGACGTTGTTTCGCTTCTTCTCCTTCGTTTACATGTCAAAAAATAAAACATGGCGGACAGAAGCAGTGAAGGCTGCATCGGTTGAGCTGCTGGCAGTTTAAACACCACAAAAGGGCCACACAGCCGCCGTGGAAGGGCCCGGCGTGTAGGGAGGGCAGTGCCGTGTGAGCAAGGGGAGGTTTGTCTCCGAGCTGGAAGAAAACTTTCATTTATTTTTTTATTTTTTCCTGGAAAAGAGATCCCGAGCGAGCTGAAACAAGTCGGACATGAACGGGGTAAGTTTGGTTGTTAAGAGAGAGCATCACCAAACACAGGTTAAGGAGCGTGAACGAAAGGTGGCCTAAGTGGTTTATCACTCTCTTTGACAATGACACTCGTGTGTGCGTTTTAAAGTTAATAAGATAAGTCTCCGGTGTGTTTGAGTGTAAATTAGAGAAGTTACAGCAGGCTTTTTGTTTGAGGGCGCTTTGCTAACGCGTAGCTACATGGCCTGCTAGCCGAGGACATGACAGTATTTCTGACTGAAAACAAACACACGGATTCATCTTCTGAGTTTGTTTTTATAGAATCACAGCATGTTAGTTTGAGTAGATTTAAAAAGAAGATAAAGAGTCGAGAGGCCTGTGTGTGCCTTGACTCTGAATTTAAAGGGACTGAAGAGGGAGTTGATGTGGGTGTGGAGCCAGCATGGTGCCCTCCTCAGGGGCCCCACCCACACTACTGATGGAAACTACATTTATTTGTCCAGTACTGTACTTGTGTGTAGCTTCAAGGTACTTTACAGTTCGACTTTACTACATTTCAGAGTGAAAAATTGTACTTTAAACTAAATTTATTTGACAGCACCAAACTGAGAGACTATTCCTGATTTCATTTAAGTTCAGACATTTATCTGGTTGTAAATAATTATTATTGATTGTATGTGTAAATGGTGGGCTGATACTTCTGTAATACTGCATCTGTTCTTTTATATTCCTTTGTGTTGCTAAGGCGGCTGAAATGAATAAAGTTATATCTTATCTGACTTTTCAGATTAAGATTTTACATTTAAAAATGCCAGTGGTTTCCCCGTGTTGTTTGACTTGTGGCCCCTTACAAAGAGTTGTAAGCAGTTATACCAAAGAGTGATTCCCCATTCAGATGGTTTAATTTAAGTAACTGCTACTTTGACTTTTATAACTTGCATCTGTTTATTCCATATTTAGCCTATATTTTTTAAAATCTATTTATGTTAACTGTATGTTTATGTCTAAGTTTAGTACGTAATCACCACAGCCAATTCCTCGTATGTGTAAAATACTACTTGGCAATAAAGGTCTTTCTAATTCTGATTTATCTTGTGATCATTTTGAGAGCTGCACCCCTCAGGTTTGGAACCACTAGACTAAACTAGCTAACTGTATAGTTAAAACAGTTAAAACTAGCTCCACCGTGAGCTGCTATAGCAGTAAAATGCTGTGTACACACTCATTCAGCAGTTCAAGTGACAAGGGCCATTTTTCTGCATAACGAGTACTTTTTATAGTTGAAGTACATTTTGATGAATGAAATATAACTGACCCATTAAGGCCACAGGTTTGCGTTGTCAGGGTTGTGTCGAACTATAGATGTGTGTGTTTTTATCGGCGTCATTTAGAGCCCTTTTCTGGTTTCAGACAACGCATAATAAATGAGGAAACATGCACGTTTTTATTTACTCTCTGAAGGCAATAACTGCTTTGTTTCAGTGGGAATAAGCCTTCTGACTAAAGGCGCTGTCTAAAAAACACCTTACAGGATGTCCTGTGGAGTTTTATTATAAACAAATACAGTTTCTGTTGACAGTCATCACTTAACCTAAACATCTTGAGGTCTAACCAACAAGTTGAATGCCTGTCCTCTCTCATTTGTAAAGCCAATTGTTTTAAATATTATGAAACTTGGGTCTGCCTCTAGTGGATTTGTGTCTGTAAGATCGAGAGCTGAAACAACTGTGTTTATGTAATTAATCGACAACCATTTAGATTAATAATTTCAGTCATTTTTTAAGCAAATTTGCCAAAAATTGAGGATTTGCTGATTTTCTTTGTCATATACGACAGAAAGGTGAATATCTTTGAGTTTTATTTTACCACTAAAGGCCCCTCGTCTCTGTTGACAGAGAATCTAATGTTTGTTTTTTTTGGTCCATAAATACATACAAAAAAACTGACCAGTCATTTTTTTACCAAATATAGTTGGTTCAATATGACATCTACAAATGAATAAACCTGAATACAGAACGTAGTAATTCAGAACACGCTGACACGGTGATGTATGATGTGTGTCCATAACGGTCGTCTCTATCAGGCAGTTTTTACAGGATTGGTCTAGAGTGGCTTCTGGGTTTCCCTTTTGTTTTAATCTATTTAGCATATGTACATTTCTTTCATTGTATATTTGTTTTTTCAGCGTTTATGCTCTTTACTATGTTAATAACATGTTCACCATGTCTGTGTTCTGTCTTGACTTATTTTATGAAATATTGAAGCATACAGCTGCACCAGCTTTGTGAACACTGTGTAAATAAAAATACACATGGCAGGAGTAATGGCCTTTAATACATTTTCTCTCTGCATTCACAGGAGATTGTGTGCAATAGCCACTCAGTCACCGTCCTAAGCTCCAACAAGTCCATATCGTCATTTAACGATGAGAAGATGATCAAGCGGACACAGGAGGGAATGTGCTCTCCAAAATGCTACAAGCTCTTTGATGCTCAGAGGCAGGGAGAGGGTAAGTATATTTACTGCAGCTCTGTAGTTTCTTTCTTCTTCGTTGGTGTAGGCTACTACAAACAGTGGTGAGTGAAAATGAGCAAATCATGTTTGAGGTCGAGCTGATCGATGCTGCAGCAACAGCAGTTGCTTTCATTGAAATTACTAAAATGCAGAAACGAGATAAGGCGGCGTAGGAGATGGTGTGTACGACTCTTGAACCGGTTGATGCAGAAGAAGGAGGACAAGCCAGAAATGCGTAGGAGGAAACGCGATGAAACCAAGCCGACCTATCACAGTTCTTGAGGCCTGTGTCGCCGTAATGTGTAGTTACATTTTTGGGAAGGGGTACGGTGCAGAAGAATAAATTAGCTTTAAACAGGAAAACAAATAGACCATTATTTATTTATGTTTGTCAGTAGATTCAGTAAAGGCAGGCAGTGCGAAACACAAAAATATACTGAACCACCGGCATAAAGTACTTGTTTTTTTTTTATTCTCCGTTTCTTCCCAGGCTGGAGACGAAATACCGTCAGCACAAATACTGCAGACTCAAAGACAGAGATGGAGAGCAGCTACAGCCAGTGTTCACCCTGCTGGCCAGATGAACAGCTCCTCTGCACTCAGACCTGCCTGCTTTCGCCTACCGATCGCTCCCTGCCTCGCAGCCCCGGCTTATCTCACGCTCCCCTCCACGCCAACAACAGCCACCAGAGGCGAGCAGTCCGCCCCAAGGTCAAAGGGAAGAAATCCACTCTAAGAATGTATGTGCATCCTCATTATAGAAATCTTATAACATAATGCTGCGGTACTATTCAAATAGTTTTAAAAGCTGTTGTTGTTGTATTCTCTTGTTCCGCTACAGCACAGGGGGAGGGAACTCCCAAAA
This sequence comes from Micropterus dolomieu, assembly GCF_021292245.1. Taxonomy (NCBI): domain Eukaryota; kingdom Metazoa; phylum Chordata; class Actinopteri; order Centrarchiformes; family Centrarchidae; genus Micropterus; species Micropterus dolomieu. The sequence continues at coordinate 4,311,523 of NC_060162.1, read as the reverse complement.
CCGAAAAGTTACTGACTACTATCCAATAAGACGAAGCTCGAGAAAAAGTATAACCGAGCTAAAGGTAAGATGAGATTACTTCTTTTAGTCCAATAAAATACTCGCTTATGTTTTATATTCAAGCTCTAAACAACAGCAGATGTTTGTGAATCGAGGGAGTACCGGACCCTGTGTTGCAGCGAGTAATCCTATTAGTAAGGGAGTGCTGCATTATGGGTCTTTCGTAGCTTTAACGTTCATAGGCTAAAAAGTAGGGTTGGGAAATGCCCATCAAATTGGTATCAGACAGTGGTTCACATCTTAATCTTATTTTAATCTTACTTTTACTACTAGTTCCAAACTTTCACAACTAATCTAATAAAGAGTTTATCATCTTCAAACTAAAAACAGCTGTTGGAAAAGTTACTTTATCTAGTTGTCATTTTATTTGAGTTAGCATTGTCTCAGGTTGCTAAACAGAAGGCCCTGATCCTGCTTGTGTGAAAGTTATTGTTTTTATTTTAGATGTTTTGGATGTGTGTGTGTGTGAGAGAGAGAGAGAGACAGAAATCCAATCTGCTCTTGCGCTAGTATTTTTCAGTAATAGCATCTCATGTTTCTTCTCAGTGTGAAGAAAAGAAGCACATAGACGAGCTCATCACAAACGGAATAGAGGAGGGGATGGAGGTAAATATTGAGATTTCTGCTTCCATCTCTAACATCTGAAGGGCAACACACACCTGCGGCTTCGGCTGTGGATTCAAAAACCTGCAATCATTGCTTTGCCATTTAAACCCACACACGGGTGAATCCGGATTTGATCTATATACGTCAGAGGTTGCGCGCCTCTGGAGCAGCTAGGGGTTAAGTGTCTTGTTCAGGGAGACAATGGCGGATGTGTCACAGTGGGGGATTGAACCCGGGTCTCTCACACCAAAAGCATGTGTCCACTGCGCTATCACCACCCCCGTTAATACGATAGATAGATGGCAGGTGCATTGCCGAGGATCCGAGGGAGGGCAGTGTTGAATTTGGCCATATGGTGGCGCTATAACAACAAACTTTACGTTTTGGCCTGTAACTTGTGAACACTGTCTCAGAAACAAAATTTTGTAGCTTCAGATAAATCTATCCATATAAGCCACGCCCATTTTCATCTACATTGTCTTTGAATTTGAATTACAACAATCTGGAAAAAGTAACCTTTTCTCAAATTTGCTCAAATGCTATAAAAAAACAGTCAAAGCTGTTGTAGCATCATCTAACTCTGTCCGTCCCTCTGTCCTTTGCGTATCTCGAGAACCGCTCATCCGATTGACTGTACTCCTCAATCGTATAAGTGGTTCTCCAGAACGCTGTAATAAGCACTTTGGAAGCCTGTTTTGAACGGGCACTGCAGTAGTTCCAAAATATCTGCACTTCGGTCAAGATACAGTTTGTGCCTTTAAACCCATTATACACATGCATCTCAGAAAATTTGAATATCGTGGAAAAGTAAATTTTTTTCCCTGTAATTTAAGTCAAAAAGTGAAACTTTCATATATTGTAGATTTATTACACATGAAATATTTTCAGACCTTTTTTTTTGTTTTAATTTTTTTTATTGCAGTTTACACCTCCATGAAATCAATCAAAACATATCTGGAAAACATCACTGTCTGAGCCTGAAGAAGCAATGGGCGAAACGCGTTGCTCACAATAAATGCAGTGAAGTCAGATCAGTGTGCAATAGTTCATCAGGTAGTTTTCATCCTGCTATCTACCAGCACCTGATTGTTGTTGCTGTGTGCGGGGAATTTCTTGTTGTATTGCCCGTATCTGAAATATTAGAACAAAGAATTTGTAATACAGAAATGTGAACTTACTGAAAAGATTAATTTATGCACTTAGCACTTGGTTGGATCTTCTTTAGCATGAATTACTGTATCCCAGATTGCTTCGAGAGCGGCCTTACTCGCCTCTTTCCCCAGAGAGACCAGACTCTCTATGGGGTTCAGGTCAGGCACCATGATCAGCAATCCGTTACTAGTGGTTTTGGCTCTGTGGCAGGTGCTGGAAAAGGAAATCAGCATCTCCATAAAGCTAAAGTAGGCAGGTTATAAGGGAATAACAGCAAGCTCATCAGACGTTTCCTAAAAATAAACATTGTTCACGAGTCCAGCACCTCGAGTCCGAGTCAAGTCTGAAGTCTTTTGAGGACGAGTCTGAAGTCACTGTGTGTGCGACTTAAGTTGGACTCCAGTCCAGGTCTCAAACTCATCCCATCTCTGTGACATGGCACCCCAAATCATCACTGACTTTGGAAATGTCATACTGGACTTCAAGCAACTTGGATTCTGTGCCTCTCCACTCCAGGCTTTTTCTCCTGAGCCCAGGTAAGACGCTTCTGAGGTTGTCTCTGGTTCAGGAGTGGCTTGACACTAGCAATATGACTCTTGTAGCTCATTTCCTGGACACGTCTGTGCCTGGTGGCTCCAGCCTCAGTCCACTCCTTGTGAAGCTCCACCGAGTTCTTGAATCAGCTTCCTCCCGAGGCTGCGCTCATCACTGTTGCTTGTACACCTTTTCCTACCACACTTCCAGTCAACTTTCCATGAATATGCTTTGATCCAGCTCTCTGTGAACAGCCAGCTCTTTCAGCAATGACCTTCTGTGGCTTACTCTCCTTGTGGAGGGTGCAATGAGTCTCTTCTGGACAACTGTCAAGTCAAACGTCTTCTCCGTGAATGCGGTTGCGTGTAACGAACCAGACTGAGAGATTAAAAGCTCTTCTCAGGTTGACATTTCTGTATTATACATTCTTTATTCTAATATTTTGAGATATGGATTTTTGATGAGCTGTAAGCCTTAATATCCTCAGTAGCAATTAACATGTGAAAACATAAGGAAACAAGTACAGTCAATGAAGATGCATATAAAATGATCACCAAAATCAACACCAGCTTTTATTCGTGTCACCGCTAGATGAGTGGTGTAACGTCCCATCAAAAGTTAAACAGGCTTAAACCTCCCTGTTCTGCATAAACATATTGGTTAAGTTCTTTTTTTTCTAGCCTTGTGTCATGATGGAAACCTCTCACACTGTTTTGTAGGTGCAGCATATAGAAGGAAAGGGAAGAGCAGTGTTTGCCACTCGGTGTTTCCAGAAGGGCGAGTATGTAGTGGAGTACTACGGAGACCTGCTGCAGATCACTGATGCCAAAAAGAGGGAGGCCGAATATGCTCAAAACCCTGCCACTGGCTGCTACATGTACTACTTCCAGTACCTCTGCAAAACCTACTGGTATGATGGACCAATTAATTTCCACTTTGCCACAACATTTAAACATTCTGCCAGGGTATTATTATTATTATTATTATTATTATACAACATACTGTTGCCACCCTGTGTTTTGCCAGTCAGATGCTTTTAATGTGACACAGCAGCCGTAGGAAATGTTGGGTAAGCATTAGCAGTTTGGCTGTCTATCAGAGAGGACAACAGTGAGGCTGGTGTCCGTAAGATGAAATTAGACTTCATGGTTACCTGTGAACCCCTCGTACGTGTGTGAAGGCAATTTAAATTCAGCACAGGAACGGCAGAATTTGCCAATAACAAAAAAAAAAACTGTGGTAAAGTAGTCGGATCTTTTACTTAAGTAAAGTTAAGCGATACCAGAGTGCAAAAATATTCTGTAAAAGTAAAAGTGCATTCAAAATCACACTTAAACGTAATCATACTAACGTAAAAGTACTAAAGCATTAACATCAAAATATACTTCGTACCAAGTACTCAATATGCAGAATGGTCCATTTCTGAACAAGATATATTGTATTGCTGGATTATAATTGGTGAAGCATTAATGTGTTTATTACTTTAATGCTGCTGCTGTTAAAGGTGGTGGTCATTTGAATTACTTTATATATGGCTGAGTAGCTTAACCATAATTTATTTGTTCATTTTATTTTAGTAAACCCTTGAGTAAAGGTACTTCCACTAGTGGCGGAAAGTAACTGATTAGGACGTTGAATAAAAAATGCAGATCATAAATCCAAAATGGTGTTCAGGTAAAGGTTGTAACTTTAGAGTTTCAGCTCGTGAAGAAGAAGAAGATGATTTCATGTCCTTTTGAATGAATTATTACAATATGTAGAAAGTTTTATAGTATGAAGACTGATGTTTTTGTTGTTTGTTTCAACAGCGTGGACGCCACAAAAGAGTCTGATCGAATGGGTAGGTTGATAAATCACAGCAAAAATGGAAACTGCCAAACCAAACTCCACGACATCAACGGTGTCCCTCACCTCATCCTCGTTGCCTCTCGAAACATTGACAAGGGTGAGGAGTTGCTGTATGATTATGGAGATCGCAGTAAAGCCTCCATCGCGGCTCACCCGTGGCTCAAATATTGATTGAGGGAAAAGGGAAACGTACAGTAACACTTGTGTTTCTCATTAGCTAGTGTACAAAATGCCTTAGAAGCAGAATGTGTACCCTTTTTGTTCCAAAACCAAGGAGACTGGATGGGGTTCATGTGTTTTTGGGGGGGCATTTTGAGGTCAATCTGCCTTGTCAGATGACATCTGTACTTTTTATTTATGTGTATATGAAACATTCTGGTTGTTTTGCAGCACATTTATTTTGTACATTTTGTATTACTTATAGACCAATGCTTCTACAGCATGCAGGTGGTAGTTAATGCTCTGCATTTTTATACGCCTTTTTCTTAATTAGTAGTTAGCAATACTTATATTTATGGCCCCAGAGCCCTTTTTGGATCAGCAGGAACTATGAGATGCAAATTACAAACACACAAAAAAAAAAAAAAGTCTGTTCTTGATTTGAATTTGATTTCAACTCTCACAATCTACCGTCGCTCAGTGGAAGTGTAATAGTTTATCAAACTCCTGGTAAGCTGGTATTTCTGGATCTTGAAAAAGAATTTAGTATTTAACTTTTTGAAGTATAAAATAACAGTAGGATTACATAGGAATACAGAAATTGGTCAAATGAATACTTTTCCTCTGTTTTCAAGCCTTTTACTTTTAGACAATATTGTATTTTTTAATATTTAAGATGCACAATACATTTGAATCATGTAGTCAGTGTTCAAATAATTCAAATGTGTTCTGCAAATCCCTACACTATATCCTGTCTGTTTAAACACAAATGTTTATGAAAGTTAGGTAGGTAAATATAAAAAATATAAAAACATACATTCTTCAGCTCACGACACTGTCTATCTAACTGCACTGTGTAAATATATTTATTTGCTGTTGCAAATCAAAGGGTGGTTTAAAGGAACAGTTTGACATTTTGGGAAATGAGTTTTTTTCACTTTCTTATAAAGAGTTCAATGATTTCACTCCTGTGTCTCTACATTGTATATCAGAGCTAACCCGACACGCAAAATCATCATCAAAGTAGACTAATTTGTCATGCTCTGAGTGACGGAAAAATCCAAACCCTCTCTCTTCACTTTTATTGGTAGTTAAACACAAAATCACAGGAAACAAAATTGACATTTAATGTAAAAAGTCTAAACTTTAACTGAACAGATGTAAACCTTTACAAGGCTTTCATCACAAAGCTATGACCAAACAATCATTTGAATTGGCAAATTGTGTCGTCATGTGTCACTGGCTTTGTCTGAAGGGAACAAAATCTTCCTACCAGTACTTCACTAATTAACATGTTTGTTTTAATCTATACATATACAAAGTGGGAAAGACAAGATATGGGAAGCTCTTCCTTTAAAAAAACAACAACAAACAAAACGGGTTAGAGCATAAACCAAATTACTGACAGAAAAGTCTTGCATTTGTCACATACACTTTGTTTATGCACACAAAGTGGCCTCGCCCAACACGTCCACGTCTTTGGTGAACTGTTACACTCCTACTGTATATTGTAGATCTTTGCAGGTTTTCAACACATCTGTTCTTCCCGCTCACAAAACTGTTTTATTGTTCACAACCGGATGTTCCCTGGGAAAGTATTTAACAACTTGAACCGCCAACAGGTCATTTCCTACTTTATAGTTTTGTGGCTTTTTTTTTTTTTTAATTGTCAGATCTTATTTATCTTAATTTGTGTTGGATTTATTGCTGAGAAACAAATTATATTTCTTTTAACTAATTGGTAGGACATTTCAGCTTCTGCGCATTACGATACAGATGACATAAAACACAGTGGCAGTATTTTAGATTCAATAGTCACGTTCTTTTGGTCAAATCACTGACTACAAATTAATGCACCACAGAAAAATACACATGCAGTGCAGCGGTTGTGGTTTTGAACACTGCTGGATAACACAGTGGGGCAGGTTACTCCCGATTCCTAGAAGTGTTCAAATCAGAATAATAAAGCAGAATCTGTATTTTTGTTTCTGTCAACAAATCCCATGATAAGACGAAACCCAACAAGGTTTCCTACTTACTGTTTGTCGAAAGCCCATTTGTTCCTAATGAAGACGCAAATATATAGTTTCATATTTTAAAAGGCTCATTAATGTCCTAAAACAGCTGCTCACTGTAGGTTTTAATCTAAAGTGGGGGAAATAGTGCATTTGTTGGGTGACTATTTTCAGTGGCAGATTAATCCACATGTGGTGCTTTAGGGAGCAGCATGACGATGTACAGTATGTAGGACTGAGTCAGAATAAACTACAGTGTGGGCTCATGGTGATGAAGGAACATGTCACCCGGTGCAGCAGTGAGGCTCACAGATGGGTTTATTTTCTTTTTTTTTTTTTTTTTTTAGAGGGAGAAGAGATATCAAGCTGTGATTCACAGTTAATTGTTAGTGGGATCAATTCTCTGTTGGCTTTTGTCTTTTCAGGGATTTGTTGACAGTACAAGAAATTTAAAACATCACTTATCCTAATTTAAATTCATTAACAGGAGCGGCTATAACACAATTAAAATGTGTACATTTTTAATTGTACATTTTAAGTACAAAGGCATTGTTTGAATTCAGTGGTTGAGCATATAAGCATGATGAATTTAAATGCATTTGTGCTCCAATTTAAGTAGAAATTTAAAATATATCTTACAATTATAAAACATCATTCAGTCACTTTCTCTTCTTATAGGTGCTGTTTGTATTATTGCTAGTATTTAAATTATTTTTGTTTATTATGAATTATTTGTCATTATTTTGGGGGCTCCGTCTTAAAAAAGGAGTTTGAAGTTTGGGAGATATAAATGTGTTTTTTCTTTTTCTTGCCTAGAGTTAAATGAGACGATGGAGACGACTCTCTTATCTTTATTTCAAATATGAAGCTACAGCTACAAGATGGTTAGCTTAGCATAAATATAGCGAGGCCTGGCTCTGTCCAAACGTAACTAATATCACCTACCAGCACCTTTTAAAGCTCACTAATGATGTTTTAACTCGTGTAAATAACTGAGCAAATAATTTGTCTTTAGGGCTGCCGGTAAGTGGATTTGGAAAAAAAAAATGGTGGAGCCAGGCTAGCTGTTCCCACCTGTTTTCAGTCTTTATGCTAAGCTAAGCTAATTACCTCCTGACAGAGAGTGGTATCAGATCTTCTTATCTAAGTCTCGGCAAGAAAGTGAATAAGCGACTTTCTGAAAATATTGACCCCTCTGAATTTATTTGTAGCAAGTTTATTTCCAAATTATGCTAAAATAAAAAGAGACCTGGCTGTCGTACCAAATGTTTTCCATCCACTCTGGGTACTCCTCTGTGGCTGTTCAGGTTGCACAGCAGATTTAAATATGTTAAAAGTGTTCAAAAATCATGAAAGGACGACTAGTCCAGTTATTAAAGTTTCCAAAAATATTCAGCATATTATTGAAATTAAGGATTCTTTTAATTCCCTTTTTCAAATTTAATTCAGATATCATTTAAAACGTCTCATCAGTGTTAATACAAAGAGCCCAGTCGTGTGTGTGAGAAAGCAAGTTTCAGGAAATCCACAGTGTAATAAATAAGAGACATTCTGACCTTCCTTCTCAACACCTGCCACCTCCAACAGTAGCATTGTGTCACATGTGTGAAATGTTTTCTTATGAGCCTTTCTTAAACAAATATGTTGCATTAAGGATTATTCCATGCTTTGTGAAGGCCTAACGCAATAATACCAGAGGGGCAAGACTGACCTGCCATTTTAGGACATAATAGATCTTTGCTGTTGTAGCGTTGAATAAATCTTAATGCTGGGGTTTAGGCATCGATGAATAAAGATGTAATATGCAAGTAACAGGAGTGGGCATCTGATTTGTTCTCATATTAAAATAAAGTTTAAAGGTGTTTTAAATGAAATTTTTTCTTCTCAAGCACTCATTTCATTTTGTTATATTTGAAAGTAAGGGATCGATAGTGGGCTAAAACATGCTAAATTATTATATATGTTGTGTACAGTAAAAAACAAACACTGAAGCCCAGTTTATTTCAACCAGTCAGTAGCTCTGAAGGACATAATTAATGCAGTGTTCACACTTATTTGCACTTTTTTTAAACGTCACTTATCTTCAGCTTGCAAAGGCCGCAGCAGATATATAGATTTGTGTCATTTTAGAATAGGTTAGGATCATGTTGATCTTTTCAAGTCAATTTGAAAATGCATTTAAATAATTTAAAGGGGCACTACACAGAAAGTTGCGTGTAGTTAAGTACCTACTTGTTGCTTGTATTTCCAGTAAACAGCCAGGTGCCCAAGTCCCCGTTAAGACCGCAGGCGTGTGGAATGAGGTAGATTAAAAAATGTGTTCGTTAAAGTTCAATATTGCAATTGTTTGCTTTTGTTAATAGGATATTACTGTTTGCTTATTAATGACATTAATGGACACATGTATTTTAATTTACTTAAAACTGAAGCTTTTAAGTAAAAGCAATATGGTAACCCCGGGTAAACCATTTCATCTGTTGCTGTAGCCGTGAGTTCTGCGAGCGAGGTTGATCCACATCTAGCAATTCAATTTAACAACGTAGATATGCAAGGTTTGTGGTGTCAGTGTTTTATCTCCTGGTGTATCAAGTAGGCTAGAAGGGGGGAAAAAAACAAGCTTCATTAACCTGTGCAAATTCAAATGCTAATGTTTTTTATTAAAATAATAATTATTTAGTAATTAAAAATATAAAATGGTGTCCGCAAAGGAAAAACTGTTCAGTATGTGCTGTGTTCAAAAAAAAGACAACAGCAGTGTTTTGCAATTTAAAGGTGGGGTATGAGACTCCAATGCACAAGTACTTGGGGGCGCAAATAAACTCACAATTGCATGATTTGTGTGTCAGGTAACGTTAAATGATTTGGGAGGAGAGGAGGGAATATTTTCTGTTTTCGCTCTGAGCTGGATGCGGTTTGCACAAAGTGTGCATGACAGATGGGGGCATCACGCACATGGAATACTTTGTGATTAAAGATAGTTAGCCATGTAACTTTCTATGCTTTTCAGATGCTCCAAACAGCAACAAAAAGGCGGAAGCAGCACCCAGGGTTGATTTTCAATTTCAAAGTTCAATTTCAGATTCTTAAGCTCAAATTCATCCTCAGCACTGCTCCATTGATTATAGTTTATTTCTGTTTACCATTTTTATAATTGCCTCTATTTTAATATATTTTGTCTGCTATGTAGCAGAAAGGAGTTATAAAGTCAATTTCACTATATAACCTGTTACATTGTGATAAAATAAATCTACCTACCTTCTGAAAGCACAGTGTGAACTTACCTCAACAATAGCTATGTTTCTGAGTATACAGTATTAAACAACTATATTTCTAATACAATAAAAACATGTAATGCAATAAATCCTAATTAGTTCTATTAAGACAACAGCTTTCATTTTGTGTGTGTACTGTTAATGTAAGATGCTTATTATGAACAGGTGCTTAGTGGAGTGGTGCACAATGACTCAAACTGTGACTTATATATGTTGAAACTGGTGTATGAAACTCACATTATAAAACATTTTTGTTAATGTTAGAGTGACCTTCTAACAATAAAGCCACAGTATTGGAGCAAGTGAGCTCTCGAAGGGTTAATTGGTTACTTAAAAATGAACTGGGGGATGCAAATAAGTATTGCAACCATATTTTAGCTTAACAACCTTTAACCTTAAATGTGCCTAGTAACTATTTTTGGTCATGAGTCATGACAATAAATGTAATGCTGATGCAAGTGGTTATCTCATGAAAAAAGCAGAACTTCAATATGTACAGTTTTGACAGAGATGAGCAAGAAATTTCAGTTTTAACATTTTTATTGATTGATTTATTACATATTTAGAATTATGAAACCATTTACTTTTTGTGGTAATTTAGAAAGCCCAATAGCTGAATTGTTTTGAGGAAAGTGGGAGCAAACCAGAGTTCCCGGAGTAAAACCCGTGCCACCACACGAACTCAGAAAGGCTCAGGACCGGGACTCGGATCCCATGTCAGTTAGTGATGTTTTCTCTGTAAGAGCTTACAAGAACTTGGCACGGGAATTTGGCCTTCTTAAGCTTCCTCAAGAAATACGGCTGTTTCTGAGCTTTCTTCACCAGCGTGGAGATGCGAGATGACCAGGTCAGGTTCTCTGTTCACCTGCTCCACCTGAGTGTTTGTCCTTATCTCCTTATTCCTGAAATCAACGATCAGCTCCTTAAGTTTTGCTGACGTTGAGCAGTAGTTTGTTCTCTGAGCACCACTCTGCAAGATTAGCAGTTTCCTCCCGATTTGAAGTCTCATCGTTGTTTGGAATCCGGCCAATGATGGTGGTATCGTCCGCAAACTTCACAACAGAGTTCTCTTCGTGTCGGGGGATGAAGTCGTGGGTGTACAGCGTGAACTCTCCCTAATGCCATTTATCGTATGAAGGTGCAGGATGCCATACAGACAGAGGCATGGATGACATTGAGAGGATCAGAGGAACAGAGCTGGGTGATATTAGGACTTAAGCACTTTAGCCTTGAGTCTTTTCAGAGGAATGAAGACAAGACAAAGCTTTACACCGGACTCCCGATTTGTTTTAATGCTCATTTTTCAACTGTGTGAGCCATATTTCACCTGTGGCCTTTTGTCTGTTCTTTTCAAATCTGAACAGGTAGTTTTAGTTTTGCAGAGGGGTTGAGACTAAACCTTCCTCTGAAAGATTTGGCTTTGAGGTTCAACATCTCTTACTCCACTGTGTTTGTAGAGTTTGGCACATGTTAGTTGCCATACTTCACAAGAGAATGGAGTTTTTAATTGAGTGTGTTCAAGCCACAATGCCAACATCATAGACTGTTTTTAGGTATTTATTGAAAGATCTAGTAATTTTCCTTGCTAGAGCACAAACATGGTCAAAATTATAAGCACCGCCACACTGAAGGTCTGATCGGTATTGCTATCGAAGGGGATGTCTCTTACATATCTCCTGCCCGGGAGGAAGAGTTATTGATGCAGATTACTGAAAAAAATTACATCCTGCTACCTGGAGATTTTGTTCTAGCAGACTATTTGCTGTTTCCTGTCAATTGTCTAAATACATGTAGCAATCAATAAATCCATTTAAATGTACAGAAATGGCATTTTTCATTACCAAAATGTGTTTATTTATGAATAATTTATGTTTGTAATTAATTTATTTAAGTAATTATGTTTTAGTCCTTCATACGGAAGCACCTGCAACAACAAAAAACAAACCCAAACAACTTAAACATTACAGAATTGTTTATTATTGCAGAGACATGTTTGAATGAAAGCCAGCTCATTTAATAAAACGATGATCCATTCATGATATCTTTTAAATATCCATTTTAATCAGAGAAACGCATGAGATGGTGATCGCCACGGACTTAAATAACGAGCTGACAAGCTGGAGTGAGCATTTGGAAATGTTGCCATGTCTGAGATTTCCCTTTAAATGTTTCACTATGTTCACGTCTAAACTGTCCAGATCCCTTTGACTTCAAGCGTCTAGAATGTGATGCTTTCTTGCAATAAATATTATTTTGTCTTCAAATATGTAAAAACACGGGTAGCTGCTTACACACTCATTGACACACATTCATTTTAAGCCTCTTGACAGTGTTTTTGTCATTTCAGATTAATTTATCCCCCCTCGCTGGGTGAGTATAAATGAAGATAAAGTGCCGCTACTTTTAAAACACACCACACAGCTTACTCACTGCCTCTCCGGGTTGAGGACATCAGTCAGTGTTTAAAGCGTGAAGGCAAGCTGTAAAAGCAGAAGCTGCAACCACCGATGTAGCCTTTCTTTATAAAACGTAAACCACACTTGAAACCTCTCAGCAGCCTCCTGAGCTCAAACTGAGGAAGATTTTAAATGTTACTTGTGATGCAACGTCATGATTTTTCATTGTATTCAAATCATACGCTGTTGCTCATAACATAGCTTTGAAACCACGTCTATATTTGAGGCCTTGTATAAATGATGCATAAAAGCACAAGTGTATTTAGCAAGCCTCAATATGCAAGCGCATCTTGCTGTGTCTTTTCTACTTGATGTGAGCTTAAAGGTAGCTATGATGTTTAGGGTGACAAAAGAGTAGGTTAAAAAAAACCTTTTACTTCCTTCGTGGGAAAACTTGCAGAACATTACTATGAACGTTTTTCTTTTTAAAAATACAATCCAGCTCAGTGGCTCATGTGCGTGCCTTATTTACGGGAATAGAGGATTTTAAAGAACAAGGCTGGTGTTTTTCTATATTTTACTTATTTTTAACAAATCTCATGGAAGGACAAAAATCAACAATGTGTTTCTGAACACTCTCTGACGTCCTGTCTGTGGCTCTCCAGCCCCCAAGCCCTTTGGTTCATAGTGAAGATATTAATCCTTTAAAAAATGCTAGTTTAAGCGGAGGATTAATCCACATTTACTGCTCTGAGTATTCGGGGCAGCGGGGCGATAGTGTGAAAATAAACGACAGTGTGTGTGAGCTATGGGATTTGTTGACATGACGAAAAATATGGACTGTCACCAGACTGAACCTTTTAAGGATGCTCTGATCAGGTTTTATTTAGCCTTCTCTAAATACAGGCAGGAAATCAATGTTTTTCTCCTCAGTTATATTAAAAACACAAATAAATTAATAGGCATCTCACAGGAGTTTAGTACTGACAATGCTGCTTTTGTGAATCTAGTTATACAGTGTCCTGGAGTGCTCAAAGGCTATAAGGCTGTTGAGTTACTTTGTTTTCTTCGATAAACTGCATCTGTTGGCTTTATTACCAAAGAGGACGGTCATAGATTACAACCTGCTTTGGTGCAGCTGGTGATACTGTGATAAATTACTGTTATCGTCAGACTGTAGGATTGAATATGAGAACGATGTGCGATGGGTGTTTTGTGGCTCTGGATGGTGGATATTAGCGGATTTTCCACGCTGCTCTTACGTAGTCATTTGAGTCCATTTCATAACTGTGAGTTAGTTGTGAGAGAAGTGTACACTGAACATAATGGAAGCCCACTGACAACGGGAAAAGAAAAAAACATGAGTTATGCATGATAAAAAGATAAGATATCAAGTCAAAACTATAATGACTAATGGTTATTTTAAAAAATCTAAATTAGGAGATATTAGGTCAAAACTATGATGACTTATGGTTATTATTAAAACTAAATTAGAAGATAGTGAGTTAAAACTATGATGACTTGCTATTATTAAAAATCTAAATTATGAGATACGCTCTCATAATATTGACTCGGCAAGTCATCAGTTTTGACTTGGTGAGAAACAATTAGTGTTGAAGCTACATTAGTTTGCTTTCAGTAGTGGTAATTTGTTAATTAAATTGATTATTATTATGATTTTGTTTACATTAGAAATACGTATATATGTATACATATTTTGATAATGTTTTTTTGTTGTTTGTTTAGTTAATTGTTTTATATATATGTTTAGTCTTTATTTTTGGTTAGTTTAATAATTGCAATGTTTGATTTAGACACCTGAGGGCAGTAGTGGGCACAGGTGAGGGTAAATATAGGTAGGAAGTAGGAAGTGAGCAGCAGCACCTGGGTGATGGGCACATGGTTTTTTACCAGCGTGAGAGATGCTGTATTGCTTGCTCAGTTGGAACAAATAAACCAGCCACAAACCCTGAATCCAGTTTGAATTTGATTTTATTTCTCGCCTGCGTACATTACCTGCCCAGGGTGCTAGAAGTTGTCGTTTGAAGGTTTGATTTAAGTTTAACTTTATTTTGTTTGTTGACAAACGGCCACTACAATTAGTTATTAAGTAAAACTAATTAGACACTAAGTCAAAACTGTGAGTTGACGTACCATGGATTTCTATCATGTCTAACCCTCTGTGTGTGTTTTTTCTTTCTTTCTTTGGCAGAAATGGGCTTCCACACTTGCTGTATGTTGCGTGACGCTTTTAAATTGTGATTCTAAGCATCATTTTATACGGCTGAGCTGCATAGTTTGAATTTGCCAAAATGCTGGTGATGTGATGTACCTGCCAGCCACCCACATGAACAAGGCCAGAAAGTTCAAATACATTATTGGGACACAAAAGTGTCATGTTATTGTTTTATTTGCATGTTTGCCTTTGATTTTATATTTTTTTATTGTATTTTCTTATTATTCTTCATAATATATACTGTATATAAAACCCTCCTCGGTCATCAAATAGCTGGAATAGACTTTTACAGCACCATTTTGTTTCCCAAGCCTTCCCCTCCGTCGTACTTTTCACCCACTTACGTTTATTCTGGACTTATACCAACATATCGTTAACCACTTGATTTGCATTAACTTTCCGTTTTCCTTCACTGAACTTGAGTTTACCCTCTCATCTACAGATCATCGTGTCTGACTCTGTAAAATCCTTCATGCACCATTTTCTAGTATTTTTAAACTTGTGGTCCTTTTGTAAAAAAAGGTTTTTGGAACATCTTTATCTAAAAGCTGCAGCCTCATTCAAGGTGATCCGCTCACTCTTCTTTCTGTCGGCCTTCTCACCTCAAGCACATGATATTGCGGTTGCAGTGTGAGTCACTAGTGGTGGACTGGCGTGCGATCAACGCTTCACAAGCTGGCCTCGAGTGATGGACATGGGAGTGTTAAGAGTTCTGGGAGTTTTGAGTAACCTCGACATATCCCGTCCAGGTGGGACTACAAGTGCTGCAACGCCTCCTGGGCTTGTTCTGTGTACACGTCGTCTTTCCCCGCCCACGAGCCGAAGCCGACGTCAATCTGCGCACCCCGCTGCGAGTTCCGCTGCTTGTCCCGTGAGAAGAAACTAAACCTGAGATGAGAGGAAGGAGGGAAGAGAGAGGCAGTGTCTTGAGTAGATGGCTAGTCATGGATGTGTCGGTGTCATATGACAAATGCAGCATGACAGGGAATATCAGTCATTTGTAAAGCAGTGTTAGTGTCACATTTTGTATGTGTGGCATTTAGCAAAACATTAAAACTGAAGTTAATTGTGATACTTTGGTATAATTACTTCTACATGCTCTTGCTCCTGACATTTAAAAACAAATTACCTAATAATCCTGATGGCTGAAAAAGCTTAGACTGTAAAGCAATGCAGGAGTGATGCCGAGATCAAAAAGTGGCTTATGCTAAGCCGCTCTTGGCCTACAGGTATATGTCAGATCTGAGTGGCGTGGTGTGCTGCTGTTGTTTCTGATCTCCACTGTCATTTGTCAATTCTTACCAGCATTACACTGATTCTTATCGACACATGACCCTGCTGATTTTGTCTGCAGGCTATAAACGACTTAACACTCCTATTTAACTGGCAGATGCCCCTTTTCACCGGCATACAGGTTTACCGTGTTACATGTCAACTTTGCCTAGTGGTGTGTTTGATGCTGTTTGACTCATGGCACATTTTTCGCTGTTTTCAGTCCAAAAATCAGCCAAATTGTTGCTAAAAATATCTCCGGGTGCCACTTGATTATTGCGCAATACTGTGCCTGCCGTCTCTCGCCTTTTTCTGCAGAGCACGAGAAGTGCCGCTTTAAAACCCACGGTCTTTTTCGCGGTCTGAGGGGATTTTCCGTTCTCAAGCTACTTTTGGTGACAGGAATGTTGATGAATATTCACTGTTTTTATCAATATTTCAATATTATGTTATGTTGGAACTTGGTTGTATGGACATAAATAGTGTTTTAAAGATAAATCCCAATAAAAGTCAACGTTTAAACTAAAGCCAAAATATGGACATTCGCCTGGTATATTTTGAAAATATCGTATGATAACTGTTGTATTTTAGTTTATTTTCATCAAATTTACAGTTACATTTGCATTCGAGGTGTATTAGAAGATTTTCAGTTGCATTATAATCTATCTTATGATGGTTTTGATGGTTTATTGCATTAAAAATACAGCTTTTTTACCAGCCGAGGATGAAAATATCATATTTTTCTATATTGCAGACTCCATTTAGTCTGTAATGGTAAAATAAATATGTTCATTTATAAGCTAATATGTTATTCCTGATTCATTTTGGGTATGTTATTTTAGGCGTTTTTCCCTGGAAATAGGGGCAAATAGTTGTCCGTTTCAAACAGGTTAATATTAGTTTGCCCATTAACACCTGCTATATGCAAGTGGGCATTTGTCTGTATATTTAAAGGCTAAGTTTGGGATTTTTCAACCTGGACCCTAGCTTCCTATATTTTATATGTCTGTGGGACTAATTGGGAAAACATTTTTTGAAATTGGTCCAGTAATGAGCTAACGTGCTGCAGTCGGCAGCAGTGAAGCAGGGCTGCAACATAATCCTTACGGGCAATTGCGACCGGCCAAAGTACGTCCACTAAAGCTCAGCCACTAAGGCTCAGATTGTTATTATAAGTGTATGACAACATTATGGATAGGATCCCTACAGAGCCAGGCCATAGAGGTCAAAGAGTAAAATCCTTTTTGTTTAACCAGAAATTTTTAACTCTAGTGTTCTCAAGGAAGCCACCAGACTCCCTCGACAAAAAAAAATCTATTTTACCTCGCAGAACACGGGGGTTGCTGGTCTACTGCTGGTTTACATGTGATATTGTGTGAATTTGTTGTTTTAAATGCTTAGAAACACCAAAGTCACACAACTACATAATCAAACTATGTAGGTGTGTGACTTTGGTGAGGCAGCTGTAGACCAAAAGTTACGTTTGTCAATGGAGTCTGGTGACCACAGCGTTATGGTGACTGTTTCTGGTTAAACAAAAAGGATCTAGTTCTGTCTTTGTAGGGATCCTTTCCATTATGTTGTCAGACACTTGTAATAACAATCTGAGCCCGTCAGCGGCAAAAACAAGCAATTTATTGGACGTACTTCTGACTGGGCGCAGTTACCCTCAATGGTTATATTGCAGCCCTGTTTCGCTCAATACTGGACCAATTTCAGTTAGTTCAGTTCGTCAAACACGGGAAAATACGGATATCCAGGTTGCAAAACACCAAATGTACCGTTTAATGTAAGAAGCGGTACATGTCAGTGGAACAACGGCAGCACTCAGAGTCGGCCACCACAACAAGAGCGGCGTATCAGCCAGTTTAGGACCTCGGCGCTGCTGCAGATTTCCCATGTAACCTGAGCCACAGTGAAAAATCCAGTGAAGAGGCCATTTCTACAGGTTGATTATGCCCCCATTCATCATTCTTATTTATTTGTTTACAAAAAATTATACATTTGTTTTAAAGTGAGTGCGAAATGCTACACAGAGCACCTTTACCTTAAGACAAGTGAAGTTAAATTTCAGTCCTTTTTTGTGTTGACATTAAAATATAAATAGATTAAAAAATATTTATCTCTGAATTTGTAAACTGATCAGTGCTGTACTGTTGAATAAAACATGATAATTTGCGTTCACTGTCCATTACAGTGCTTTAATCACTAACTATTGCAAAACGGCTACAAGCGCTTTAATTTGTGAATACAACCGAATTATTTTTGAGTTTAGAGCAGACGTGAACCAGTTGTTATTGTGGTCAGTGAGGGAAAAGACGACAGACTACACATTCATATTCTGACTGGCTGATTTTTTTTTTTATGATCCACAATCATCCCATTGGACATTGTTAATGAGACAGCCCCACAATCAGCCAATCAGAATACTACAAAGGTAGGAAGAGAAAGGCTGAAAAAGCAACCCCAGCACATGCAAGTGGATAGCTGAGAAAGTGACAGACTTTGAAGCCAACCAAAATATAGAGTCATACAAGCGATACGAGACGTCTGATTGGCTGTAAAGTGGGGTCATCTGGGATCAAACCAGCCGCCACCATCGGCATAATAGCTGTGAAGATCCTGTTACACAGAGGTGAAGACACACAGGCACAAACAACAAGAGGTATATAGAGAGGGGGGACGAACAGGGGGAGACAGGGACCACATCAACCTTTGACCTCTGTTTGACCCAAATATAAAGTTCCTATAGAGAGACCCCCTCCGCCACATGGGACCTTATTTCGGAAAAAAGAAGTACGATGAGACGGCGAGAGAGACAGCTTGTGTTTTTATCCTGTTTGAGTTGAGCCCTGAATCACACACAAATGTCATTTTGTCCATCAAGAAAGTCGCAGTTTGACGTAAAACTGTAAAGTAACATTTAGTTTTGTGTGAAACCGCTCAATGAACTAAATCTCTCGTCTCAACATGTCGGCGTTGTCATGCTAAGCTAACGTTCACTGTTTGTGGTCTTTGTAATTATGTATTTTCACAGTCTTATACTTTAACAGACAAACTGCGACTTTCTTGACTTTCAAAGTTATATTTTAAAATTGACAAGCATCACGTGTGTCATTCAGGGCAAAATTCAAACGGGATGAAAACATTAGTTGTCTCTCGCCGTTGACTACCGTACATATTTTTTCCCGAATAAGGTCCCATGGTGGTCCACCGGAAGGGGAGGGACCAAAACATGCTTTAGTTCATTTTAGCGTAGAAAAATAAAATGGGTGCAGGCAAATGAAAACACGCTCCTTCATTTGCAACATGGTGTGTTTGTGTGTCATGTGATGTGACCTGACCCATGACCCGAGCATGCTAATCATTAACCATGCACACGGAGTGGTGAGCGTGGTGTCTTCAAATCTTAAATCTCTTTTGTGCAAACGCTGACAAGTAACGTTATTTAGAAACAGAAGAAAGTGTTCGGTGCAGTAATGCAACACAGCATCAGCGCACGCAGACACTGTTTCTTAAGCGTGACCTTCTCAGGAGGTTCTGAAACTCCCCTGCTATCACGTGACTAATCATGTGATTATTTTGTCAAAAGGCCAGAAATACACTTCAATGCTCACTCCCATTTTAAAGCATTATTATACTGCACTATGTTTACTTGTGTAAGAAATAAGTGTAAAATTTGTGCGCCATCAAAAAAGTGTCCTAAAAAAGTTCAACGCAACGTCGTGTCCATGACATGAATATATAAATAACAAACCTTTGACGTGTACTGCCTTTAAATCTGTGAAGATTTGTAGCTATTCTGTTTTATAACATTAAATATCTTTGGGTTTTGTTTGGACTGGTTGTCAGACAAAATCAGTTATTTGAAGATGTGAGCTCTGGAAAATCACTATTATGTGACATTTTATAGACTAAACAAATCGTTCATTTGTAATAACGATCAACATATTAACCGATAATGAAAATAATCATGGTTGCAGCCCTAAAACAATGATTTTATAAATGTCTGAAATCTCAAATACATTGCTTAATATGGAGCGAGTTGTCACGCAGTGTTTTAAAGTGGCCACCTCACCTCGCTTCTGCTTACGTTAGAAGAAATTACTATATTTTTATAATATTAGACGTATTAAGCTTTGGGGAAAATGAGTGGTGACACTGCGTCACACAGCGAAGGCCACATATTTAATAGGCGAGGGCTACTGTTTAAACAATTCTCTAGTAACTACATTCATAATAAGACGGGATCTGTGTGATTCAGCTCAGCAGGTGACTCAGTCCGACATTCCTTAGTCTACTTTGCAGCTATTACTCTAATAGTACAATTACTATTAAAATGTTGTTTTGGCCATTTTAACAAGATTAGATGTTGTGGTGCTGTAAAGTCTGATTTTTACATGGACAGCACAAACCAGATCAACGTGCTGAAACACAGGAAAGACCAGAATTTGACACATTTTAGTTGTTTGTTTTGTTTTAGGCCAAACAAACACAGGAAGTGGGCGTGTGTACGAGCTGTTTCCAGTAATAATCACTGAAAGTTATTTTTTTTGTGGATACAGCTAAAACACAACTATGCTTGTGGTTATATTATTTATTTTTAATGTGTTTCTTTTATAGTTATAGTTCAAGCTGCTTTCACCTAGTTAATAACTCAATATGAAGTGATCTTTTCTATCTTGTATATTTGAATATCGTGGAAAAGTTCACTGTGAGCTCCAGAACCAGACTGAGAGAGCAAAGGCTCAGGAAACCTTTGCAAGTGGTTTTGAGTTAATTAGCTGATTAGACATTTCTGTATTATAAATTCTTTATTCTAAAATTCAAATACCTTTTTGAGATACTACTATGACAGTCAACCAGCCTAAAATAGTAAAACATATCTGGTACTGTACACGTCTCAATCTCATATTTATTGGATATCTTCCTTGTATGTGTAAAACCACCTTGGCAATAAATCCGATTCTGATTCTGCTGGTGCGGAGACGTTACCTTTCTTATAAAGAACAAGCTTGAGCCAAAATTTAATTTGTATATTTCCTGTAAAGAGTAAAATGTACATGTTTGAGCATGCAGGGATCTTTTTAATAAGCCTTTGCTCAGCGCATGCAAAGCAATCTGAGTGTTTGTGATCTCAAAGTGAAGGAAGGTGGTCTGTGAGATTTCAATAGGCGAGTGGGTAGATGTATCTGAGTGAGTGAGTGAACACAACGTACAAGCGTTTGATTCCTGACTCTGGCTGGGCAGAAGAACGGGAGCGAGTCCTCAGTTCAGGTGAGGGAGAAGGAGAAGGAGTAACAATCTCATCCTCTGTCTCATCACTGCAAAAACAGATTAATCAACAACTTAAGCTGTAATTATGCTTGATTATAAGAACTGATCTCCTCAGATTGAGATATGTGCCTGTGAGTACCTTTTGTAGTAGGCCAGCTCCTCCTGCAGCAGAAAGACTTTGGCCTTGAGCTCGTTCCTCTCGTGGAGGACATCCCTCAGCTCCTGCAGCGTAAACCGGGGCCGGTTGGGGTCCTTTGGGTCCAGGCCTCCCGACTCCTCCTCGCACAACGCCTCCTGCCGAGACACAAATGCATCACAGAGAGGAAACAAAACCAGAGAAAAGGGAGGAAGGCGGGAAGGAAGTGAGGATACCTTGGTAAAATATTGGAACACAGCAGGCATGTCCTCATCGCACATCGCCTCCTGGTGGCAAACGATGAACTCTAAGTCAGACACCAGGCCTTGTTCCAATACATTTGTTCGCCCTTCCCTCCTCCCTTTAGGCTAAAACAGTTTTGTTTTTTAACTCGGCACAATCGAGGCATTCGCTGTCTGTTAAAACAACACCGGAAAGTCTTAAACAGCACATGCAGCTGACAGAAGTCACTCATGCACTGAGCCAAAACAACAAAACAATCATTCTTATTAACATGTATTTTATACACAAAGACAAAGTCCAACTGAAACTGTTTTTCTCTTAAAAGGGAAGAAAAAAAATCCTTTGGGGGAATATCAGAAATGCTCCTTTTCCTCCAAGCCGGCTGGAGGGGCGTGTCGGTGTTTGATTGACAAAGTAAACAAATGTGCGCTGTAGCTTAAATGTCATGGGCAGACAGCGTGTTGTTAGTGGTTTTAAAGAGAAAGGACCAAACTGGCATGGAACTGGAGCGAAGTTAAATTTGCAAGTGCATTTATGTGCTGCAGCTGAGCAGCTATGTAGCTGTCTAGCCTGCAAACTGATGTTGGCAGTGCGCTTTTCCCCGGTGAACGTTTGTTTTGTCGCTCATTCAAGAAGCTGAAGTGCAGGACAAGAAGAGTGTTCATGTTTGTTAGATAAGAAGGATACATTAGCAGGAAAGCTAAAGTAATGAGAAAAGAAAGTCTAAATATCACCAGAGGTGGAAATGTTTGTGTATCATAAAAACAAAATGTGATAAAGTGCAATGAAAATAAACTTAGGGAATAAATGAAGACGTTCATTGAAGCATGCGTCACTCAAGCTTCCACCGGAGAGACGAAAACATCCGATTCGTGTGGCGTAAAGAAGAGGCTGTGACCTTCCTCAAATTACACATGAAACAAACTTCTTGGATTGAAACTTTATGATAGGAGACTGACGTTACTGCTTCATGCAACTATGCTTTAAAAAGAAGCAATTTAAATGGCTGTATGGAAACGACTTTTCCATATATGTAGATGGAGAAATGACAAACGGTATTCTGACAAATTCACGAGACCAAAAAATATAAATTTCTCCATTTGGTTTGCGGGAAAATACATGCACTTTCATTTCAGTTGGACTTCAAACAACCGTCTCTACTGTCAGTGTTTCAGGATCAAGGTGGACTTTGAAGTGCTGTTAGAGGCTGAGCAGTCGGAGTGACCTTTATTTAGAAAGGTCAACGGTGCAGTTGTCACCCAGTTGGCTGTGGAGCGACAAATCCTACGGACTCTCAGTTAGTTCTTAAACACCCATGCCAAGCCACTTGAGCACTTCCCATGGGTCATACAAATGTTAGTATACTAGCATGTTTTTGTTTCTAACGATGTGGTTGTTCCTCCGGGAGGGGAGTGCAGGTTTGGAGTTAAGAGTCGGGACAATCACACCACTCTGGTTTCTAACTTCTGTATTACCCAAAGCAACACTGCCTCGTCCTCAGCCTCCTCCTCCCCATCCTCGTGTCCCTCTGGGCTGAGGGAACCAGGCAGGGGTCGTGGGGAAGGATCAAACCCACCAAACATCAGCTCAGAGGGGTCAGGTCTGTCCGACCAGCCCTGAGCCCCCGCAACCACTGCAGCAGCTTTACCACGCTGGTGGAGTAAAAGACACTTTATTACCCTTTTAAAAAGCAATACTAGTTACTATCTCCTTTTTAAGGAATTTAGATAAAAGGTATATGGCTTCATTGGAAAATTACTGATTATGATATTGGCTTGAAAAGTTGCACCTAAAAGTGATCAGACCTCTTTTATAACTGGAACATGATGACTTGAGTATTTCTTCAAGAAATAGTTTTTTGGAAGTTAGTTTACAAGATCAAAACCCCTCCTGTGTTTGTGTGACGCTGTAGCCAGGAGACAGTTAGTTTAGCTTAGCATAAAGACTGGAAACAGGGTAAGAAGCTAGCTTGACTCTGTCCTACTCCTAAGGTAAAAAAAAATGACTCAGCAGAGCCAGGTTAGCTGTTAGCTCTGTTTCTAGTCTTTGTGCTAAGCTAAGCTAAGCTAAGCGTCCCCTGGCTGTAGCTTCAATTTGAACGGACTGACATGAGTGCAGTATCAATCTAACTCTCAACTCTCTGCAAGAGCTCCTTTTCAAGACCTTTTTTGGCAGTTTAACCTTTGTAGATACGATGCAATGAGCGAAAGAGGATGGCAGTGGACCAGATTTGAACCCACAAGGCACTGTGCTTATATTGAGCTAACAGGATGCTTAAAGCTTACACAATGACAGAATCTTTCAAAACAGACGTTTTTCTGGGGTATCTTGCAGAACTTTAGAAAATAAAACTCAATATTCAATTTTAAATTCTGACTACAAACTCACATGTAGCTCTTTTATTAGTTTTGTGTGCAGCGTTACCTCTGCAGGTGAGGGGGGCTGAGGTGGAGGCTCCTCAAGGTTCTGGGCCGGCAGGTCACCTTGAAGTCTTTCCCTCAAGCGTGTAACTTCCTGCCGAAGGGCAGTGACTTCCTGTCCCCGCGCCTGAGCCCCGGCCTCCAGTTCCACCTTCTGTTCAATCAGAGCTTTCCCTTGCGCCTCCACCACTGAGATTTTATGGCGCAGGTCGTGGTTGATTTTCATGAGACGAGACTGCTGCTGCTGGAGCTGCAGAGACACACAGACGGATATAAACACTGGGGAACATGGGTTAATTATAAAAGCCTCAGAGAACAGGAAATAGTGAAAACAGCAGAAAAACTATATTATGTCAAATTATTCACCGCAATCAACAATTTTAAAGCTGCATTGGGAACGTTTTGTTTTATGTGTGAACATCTATCAAATCTAAGTGCCCTACATTTTATTTGTGTCCAGCATGGCCCCAGGGAAACTTTCTCAGTCCACGAGATAAAAACTGTACTGCAGCGGTCTAAAATATTTGTCATCAAAACTAGCATGACAAAGACTTGCTGAGTCAAAGGCAGAATTAACACAACATGTGCTCCTCTGACTTCATCTAAAGCCGCCTTAGTGACCTATTCATCCTATTAAAAAGGCAATTTATCAAATTCAAGTTACACAGTCAACTCCTTTGCTCAACTTAAAACGATGGTGTCAAGAGTATTATGTTTTCTTGCAGTAGTCCCGTTAGTACACAGTGTCCTTGACATAGGTTTGGCTGATAAAACTTGCACAAAGGCCTTCATCAGAAACAGATTTCTGAAAGTTTGTTATCCAACAGGAAAATACATTCCCTATCCCTCCTAAAACTTAAGAGGTGCACTCTAAGTTAAAGACTGATCATTTGTTCTTTTATGGTAAAAAGACTAAAGTTTTGGTCCCGCTTGAATGTCTGCATTATTTCTAAAATTTAAAATATAAAATTTAGATTGCTTTTTAAGAAGACAAAGCGGTGTTGCATTTCTCATGAATGAGTGAATGATAAAGGAGCCGCTCTGTACGGTGATATACTTTAACCACTGGTTTGATTGTGTTGGTTTAACTTTATGTTTATTTTCTGTATGTTTATTTAATTATTTGAACTGTTTATTAGTTTTATTGTATATTACATGTTCTTATCTATCTTAGTCTTTTTGCTGATTTTGCTGGAGACTGTAAATGCCAATAAAAAATAAATCTTTTTTTTTTTTTTTTACATGATTCATTTTCAATTGTCATGGTGTTAATCAATAACGTTAATGTACTGCGACTTAATAGTGCACTTCTGTAACATTTTTGGACTCACATTTTAAAAACAGAATATCCATATCAATGCAACAGGGTCCAGAGACATCGGGTTGTTTATTCCACTCATTCTTCTTCCTTGTGCAAACCTGGCGCCTACATTACCCATAATCCAACATGACCACTGACAGTTTAGTTGGATTCAGGTGCAGTATGCTAGTAGCGGCTAAGGTAACCATATTTCTCCCAACCAACACTGACTCAAGTGACATTAGAGGCTTTATACAACTTTTTCACATTTGCAGCGATACTCCCCAACACCTACAAACACACTCTGATGTGTAAAATCAGTGCTACTGTATATCTTCAGTGAATGCTGGAAATACTAATACAGTTCACTGTACGCACCATAGATATATATATATAGAGCATGGACGTATTCTCCGTGTCCCAGCAACCAAGTGGATTTTCCCCTTAATTATGCATAAATATAATTTAAACAGGAGAGTTACATAAAAATTCACCACCTGCACAGTTTTCATTCACGGGAAAAACGACTATAGAGACAAAAAAAAATTGTACCAGGCTGAAAACATGTTAAAATTCGAAAATGCTGAATCTGCTAAAATTTGACTGGACTACATAATGTTGTTGCTCTTCTCTGAAAAAAAAACAAACAAACAAAAACTAATTCATTCAGACATCTGTTGTTTTACATGAAGTGGGGCTGCTGCTAAAGATTACACTGATTTCGACAGTCCACAACCATAAGATATTAAATTTACTGTCAGAAATCTCAAAGAGAAACAGCAAAAAATCTAATTTAAGATGTTCGGCATTTTTGCTGAACTAAACGATAAATCAACAATCAAAATATTCTTCGATTAGTTTTCTGTCGATCAGCTAATCCATTAACCAACTAATCACTGCAGCTCCTACGTGGAGATATAGCTGCACGGCATCTCTGAACATGTCAAAATGAAAAAACGTCTTTGCAGCTGCTGCTGGGAGTTTGTGGCCTTACTGCTTCTATGTCCTCATTTTTCAGTGTGAGCTCACGGTCCTTGGCTCGAATCTCGTCTCTCTGCTTGTCCACCACTTCTTTAAGCTTCTTCATCACCTGCCTCTCTCTCTCCGTCATACCTGGTGACCACAGACAGTGAGCGGAGTGAACGCACACAAACAAGCAGGCAAACTTTTTTTTTTTTTTTTTTTTTTATCAGAAGTAGTTTGCATTTGTTCGTAATCTGTTTTTATTGGACGAGAAAAGTCGTTGTACAGAGGGAACCCTGATTTGTGTGCAGGCTTGCCTCTCTGTGAGTCTAGCAGGTGTGCTTGCACACTGAGGCCGGTCTGTCCACAGTGTGTACGGGTGACTGTGGCCTCTGTGTGAAACCACGAAAGAGCCTCCGTTGAGACAAGACTGGCTCGCCGTCAAAACGCAGGAAAAGACTTCCTTTGTGTGTTTGTGTTTGTGTGTGTGCGTGACTGTGTGCTTGATGGCGAGAGAGAGAGAGAGAGAGAGGGGGGGGGAGAAAGTAAGACACAGCGAGCATCACTGAAAGTTTTCTGCATAACCAGAACACAAACAGCAGGTAGAAAGTAGTTTAACTCTTTCTAGTCCCGTTCATTACTTAAAGGAGTAGTTGGACATTTTGGGAAACCGCTCTCGTGTCTGTACAGTAAATATGAAGCTACAGCTATGAGGCGCTTAACTTAGCTTAGCTTAGCATCAAGACGCCGCTGCTTGCCTGAAAAAGTGGCGGATTTTCTTCCCTGCAGACATGGTCATGCTAGCTGTTTCCACCTGTTTCCAGTCTTTATGCTAAGCTATGCTAATCGCCTGCTGGCTCTACGTTCCTGTTTACAGTAAAGACATGAGAGTCAATCTTGTCATTTAACTTTCAGCAAGAAAGAGAATTAGTATATTAGGGCTACTTAACAAACAATTATTTTCATCGTTGATTAATCTGCTGATTCTTTTCTCAATTAATCAATAAATTGTTTGGTCAATAATATGTTTTTCCAGAGTGATGACTTTAAGTGTCCTAAATTTGTCCAAAACCAAAAGACCTTCAGTTTCAAATTTTTTAAAGCATGCTTCCCTCAGAAAGAACCAATTTTAAGGTCTCCATTCTCCCCCTAATATATTGTTCCAACAAACCTGTAGTAACAATAATAATAATAATAATAATGGATAATAAAATTGGACGATTAGAATAATACAAAAATAAAACGGTTTTGTTTTACGGTTTAAATACCCCAAAATAAATAAGATTAAAACCTTAATAAAAATGGGAATTGTTGGGTCTCTGTTAGTAATATTATAAAAAAAGTATGTTTTTAGACCTTCTATTTATAGAAAGTGCAATGAGAAGACTTTTGTTAAGAATTGGCGCTATATAAATAAACCTAAACTGAATGGAATAATAATAATAAAACATATAAGACATGTTTTTAAAACGGAGTGTTAATCGAAAGATTTTTTTTAAAAAGATGTAATGCAAACGTGTTGTTAAAGTCATTTTGTGATTTTCAGCATTTAAAGGTGATGATGTCTGTCTGTGTGTTGTGAGCACACGTCCTCACCCTCGTGCCTCTGCAGGTCCTCCTCACTCATGGGGTCTTTGATGGACATGTTGGTGAGGAGGCTTTTGTTCTCCTCCTGCAGCTGAGCGATCTGGGAGAGCAGGTCCTGAGCTTCTCCTCTCCACACGTCCTCCACCAGCTCCAGCTCCTGTACTCAGACAGCCAATACATGCTTTAGCATTCTGATACTTATAGTACATACGGTACATTTCAGAGTTGCAATGATTAGCAGATTAATTGATTGACACAATTTGATTGTACATGTAGTTTATTCAAGTTTATACTACTGTCTATAGTTGTACATATACCTGCACATTATATTTTGGTAACTGCTACACGTGTTCATATTGTGTATATTTGCATATCTACTTCTTACTGTTAATTTATATATTTCCACTAAACATGTGTTAATGACTTAAGCACTTAGATGCTAAACTGCATTTCATCGTATCAATACTCGTCTCACAATCAAATCTAACTCAAGATAAATGTTTCCAGCCTCTCAAACGTAACAATTTTATGTTTTTCTTTGTCATATATGATAGTAAACTGAATATCTTTGGGTTTTGGACTGTTGGTCTGACTAAAGAAGACATTTGAAGACGTCCCCTTGGGCTGTGTGAGAAATTACAGTATAAACATGTTATGAACAAAACGATTAATCGAGAAAATAATTGGAATATCAATTAATCATAAGTTGCAGCCCTACTACATCTTTCTTGTCTTTGTCTTTTGAATTTTTGTTCTTTATATTTCTTTTACATTGCTTTTTTAGCCAGTGAGCATGCTTCATTTTGATCATGTGACAAATACAACCTCTTACTCTGCCCACACCAGACTCGTGTGTCGGAGAGTTCAGCACCGTGTATTTCTACTGACTGATCCCTCTCAGTCACAGCAGAAACCTGCACTCTGTCACGCTCATGAGACGCAGTTAATCAGTGAACGGGTGACTTTGTTCACCGAGGCTCAGTCACCGTCACGAGAAACTTACATATAAACTTTTTATAGCACAGAGCAAGTACCAATTTAGATGTACTTCAACTTTACTCCAGTATTTCCATTCCCATTTCATGCTACTTTGTCCTTCTACTCACCACAATTTAGTAGGAAATATAATACTTTTTACTGCACTACATTTATATAAAAGCTTTATTTACTTTAGATTATGATTTTACATTAAT
This sequence comes from Micropterus dolomieu, assembly GCF_021292245.1. Classification (NCBI taxonomy): domain Eukaryota; kingdom Metazoa; phylum Chordata; class Actinopteri; order Centrarchiformes; family Centrarchidae; genus Micropterus; species Micropterus dolomieu. Next base: position 4,282,854 of record NC_060162.1, on the reverse strand, counting down.
AAAATCACATAAGACAAAGAAGCAGAGCAAATGCTCACATTCAAGAGGCTGGAACCAGCAAAACTGCATAAAAAAAGGACTTAAATTTTTAATTGATTATGAAAATAGTCATCAATGAATCAACTTATTGCTGCAACTCTATTACTTAAACATCAATGTATAAATATTAACAATCTAATAAATCATTTATGATAATATATCAGTCACAGGGAGAACAAGTACTTTTACTTTTGATTCTTGACTTTTACTTATTTTGAAGGCATGTATTTTGCTTCTAATAAAGAGTACATTGATGTATTGTACTGCTTAATTTGAGTACTTCTTTCACCGCTGCTTCTCAGAGGCTTAAGTTTTATTTCACTACAATATTTTTACAGCACTTCTACAGCAAAACTTACTGTATTTATTTTCTTGTTTTTAACCTTTTGTGACCTGAATTTAATCTGTGATGTTTTAGTCAACAGTATCCATTTCCAGGCGCATTAGTTTCACGCAGTTCAGATTGTGTAGTCTTGAATCCATGCCAAACTTTGACGCCTAGTTGGAAACAATCACACGTGAGACGAATATAACTGAGGAGTAACATTTTCCTGCTGACTCAGGGACACATTTTCACCTCGGCTGTCCTCATCTGTCGCTAAACAAACAGGAACTATCCGACTGGGAGAGTTAAAGCACAGGAGATGCTCGTCTGCCGCTGCCTCGGTCGGTTAGCTTGTTTGTGTTATTGTGTGACTTTGTTGTAAAAACACAAAAGTCACACGTAAACACAAACTAACCGATGAAGGCAGCGGTAGACCAGAGAGGTAAAATTACTGTTTTTGTCAAAGGAGTCTGGTGGCTTTAACCAGCAGCGACTTAGCGACTGTTTCTGGTTAAACAAAAAGGATCTTTAAAGAAAGGTCTGTCTCTGTAGGGATCCTCTCCATAATGTTGCCAGACACTTATAACAACAATCTGAGCCTTTCAGCGTTTCATTTCCTTTTGATACTTTAGGTACATTTTCCTGATAATACTTAAGTAACATTTTCAATGCAGGACTTTTACTTGTAATGGAGTATTTTTACAGTGGTACTTTTACTTAAGTAAAGGATCTAAATCCTTCCTCTGGTTAAATCACATTGACTCTGTGGCCATGTTACACTTGGTCTGATTAGCAGTGATTAAAAGTAACAAAGTATATTTACTCTGTACTTGTACTTAAAGTAAGTACAATTTTGAGGTACTTTATACTTCTAGGGATATACTGAACTTTGTACTTCATTACATTTATTTTAAGAGCTTTAGTTACTTTATAGATTTGGATTATTATTAATTGGATTAATGAATTAAAAGCACAACAAAAAAATTAATTATGATGCATTTTCATAGATTAAGCTAACGGGCCGTATAGAAATTATATAACATTAGCATTACCAGCTACAACATCAATAGTTTAAAGCCATTAATAAAATGTGTATCATTCTGTACTGGGCCATTTCTGCATAATGAGTACTTTTACTTTTAGTACCTTACATTTGAATGCAAGACTTTGACAGAGTCTTTCAACACTGAGGTATCTCTTAAAGTTCTGAATACAACTTCCACCACTGCACCACAGCTGTTAATACAAAATATTATCAACAAATATATTATGATGTATTATTATCAGAGGTGAAAGAAGTATTCAAATCCTTTACTTAAGTAAAAGGTGCAATACCAGACTTAATGAAAATACTCTATCACATCTTCCACCACAGCTGTTAATACAAAATATTATCAACAAATATATTATGATGTATTATTATCAGAGGTGAAAGAAGTATTCAAATCCTTTACTTAAGTAAAAGGTGCAATACCAGACTTAATGAAAATACTCTATCACATCTTCCACCACAGCTGTTAATACAAAATATTATCAACAAATATATTATGATGTATTATTATCAGAGGTGAAAGAAGTATTCAAATCCTTTACTTAAGTAAAAGGTGCAATACCAGACTTAATGAAAATACTCTATCACATCTTCCACCACAGCTGTTAATACAAAATATTATCAACAAATATATTATGATGTATTATTATCAGAGGTGAAAGAAGTATTCAAATCCTTTACTTAAGTAAAAGGTGCAATACCAGACTTAATGAAAATACTCTATCACATCTTCCACCACAGCTGTTAATACAAAATATTATCAACAAATATATTATGATGTATTATTATCAGAGGTGAAAGAAGTATTCAAATCCTTTACTTAAGTAAAAGGTGCAATACCAGACTTAATGAAAATACTCTATCACATCTTCCACCACAGCTGTTAATACAAAATATTATCAACAAATATATTATGATGTATTATTATCAGAGGTGAAAGAAGTATTCAAATCCTTTACTTAAGTAAAAGGTGCAATACCAGACTTAATGAAAATACTCTATCACATCTTCCACCAC